>NW_027590311.1:137500-480824 GCF_964213995.1 Mustelus asterias | reverse complement strand
CCCCTGCACACCCCCACCCCCACGCGCCCCCGCCCCCCCACACACCCCCTCCCCCACAAACCCCCTCCCCCGCACGCCCCCTCCCCCGCACGCCCCCTCCCCCGCACCACCTCCCCCGCACGCCCCCTCGCCCGCACACCCCCTCCCCCGCACACCCCCTCCCCCGCACACCCGCTCCCCCGCACACCCGCTCCCCTGCACACCCCCACCCCCACGCGCTCCCGCCCCCCCACACACCCCCTCCCCCACAAACCCCCTCCCCCGCACGCCCCCTCCCCCGCACCACCTCCCCCGCACGCCCCCTCGCCCGCACACCCCCTCCCCCGCACACCCCCTCCCCCGCTCACCCCCTCCCACGCACACCCCCTCCCCCGCACGCCCCCTCTCCCGCACGCCCCCTCCCCCGCACACCCCCTCCCACAGCGCTTCAGTTTCCTCCCACAGTCCGAAAGACGTGCTGGTTAGGGTGCATTGGCCGTGCTAAATTCTCCCTCAGTGTAACCCGAACAGGCATCGGAGTGCGGAGACTAGGGGATTTTCACAGTAACTTCATTGCAGTGTTAATATCAGCCTCCTTTTGACACTATACATCACACAAACCAGCTTCCCATCCATTGACTCTGTCTACACTGCCCGCTGCCTCGGCAAAGCAGCCACCATAATTAAGGACCCCACGCACCCCGGACATTCTCTCTTCCACCTTCTTCCGTCGGGAAAAGGACAAAGTCTCAGGTCACGGACCGACCGACTCAAGAACAGCTTCTTCCCTGCTGCTGCTGTCAGACTTTTGAATGGACCTACCTCGCATTAAGTTGATCTGTGTGAAAAATTTGCCCCCCTCTGGATCCTTCTGTATCTCTCCCCTCTCACCTTAAACCTGTACCTCTTGTTTTAGACTCCCCTGCCTTTGGGAAAAGATGTTGACTCTCTCGCCGATACAAGACCCAGGGGGCGATTCTCCCAACAAAGTTCTAAGTGCTGAATTGGCTGGAAAACTGGTGTAAATCACGCTGTTTTTTTTTCCGTGGGAGTTCAGACTCGAATCTCCCACAATCTGTGCAACGCAGAGGCCACAATAGTGAATATCATTAAAAGATCGGGGGGCGGAGCCTATTCAGGCCGGAGTCTGACAGTTCCTGAACTCTGTGCATGTGCAGTGGCCCCGATCTGTCAGCCTGCAGTTTGCCAGACAGCTCGATTGCTGGCCAGCCCATTGCCGATGAGCGGAGTCTGTGTGATTCCCCCCGTTGGTGATGAGCTGGGTCTGTGTGATTCCCCCCATTGGTGATGAGTTGGGACTGTGTGATTCCCCCCGTTGGTGATGAGCTGGGTCTGTGTGATTCCCCCCATTGGTGATGAGCTCGGTCTTGTATTTAATTATTTTTCTCTATTTCTTCTCCCCAGGAATTTGAATTTTGAAGACTGAAATGTGACTCGGAACCCTTGGACCAGAGATTTTCTCCAGAGGAGGATGATGAACTGAGGCCTGTTCCACAGGCCACACTCGTGTGTTGTTGTCTCTGTATTACCCCAAACGCGGTGGGGGCTGGAGTTTGAAGACCTGCGGTTCAAATAGCCAAGCTTTGCAATTCGTCACAAATATGTTAACCCTTTGGTGGATGACAAACAGAAAATTAATTCTGTCATATGAAATGGTCTATTAGTTTGTTCTGTATCCAAAATAACAGGAGTGTGAGACAGAGCAATGAAGCTAATTATTAAACAGAATGCACAGACACCTTTACAATTCAGTTTTAGAAGTTCAGCCTTTCGTCACTCTAATTCCTAGGAGGGGGTGGTGGTGAATTTCTGCCTCTCTCACTCTGTATCTCTCTCTGTCACTCTCTCTGTCTCTCTCACTTTGTGTGAATCAGTATCCGTGATGTCTCTATGCGCTGATGGATTATGTTTTTTAAAAGGATAAAAGCAAATTACTGCGGCTGCTGGAATCTGAAACCAAAAGAGGAATCGCTGGAAAATCTCAGCATGTCTGGCAGCATCTGTAAGGAGAGGAAAGAGCTGACGTTTCGAGTCCAGGTGACCCTTTGTTAAAGCTCAAAGCTCCTTACAGATACTGCCATGTTTTTAAAAGGGTTTCGCTCAGCTTCAAGAGGGAGTTTAACCCCTCAGAAGACTGGGAAATATCCAGATTTGGGACAAAACGCGCACACACAAACACATCCACACTGATATGGATTATATATGTATAATATATATATATACACACACAGACACACACAGTGATACACACTGACACACACACACACAGTGACACACACTGACACACACACACAGTAATACACACTGACCCCCCCACACACACACACACACACAGTAATACACACTGACCCACACACACACAGTGATGCACATTGACCCACAGACACACAGTGATACACACTGACACACACTCACACAGTGATACACACTGACCCCCCACACACAGTGATACACACTGCCACACACACACAAAGTGACGCACACTGACACACACACACACACACACAGTGACACACACACAGTGGCACACACACGGTGATACACACTGATACACACTGCCCCCCGCACACAGTGATGCACACTGACACACACACACACACTTTGACACACACACACAGTGATACACACTGACACACACACACACAGTGATGCACACTGACACACACACACACACTTTGACACACACACACAGTGATACACACTGACACACACACACACACAGTGATGCACACTGACACACACACACACAGTGATACACACTGACACACACACACAGTGACACACACTGACACACACAGTGACACACACAGACACACACACACACACACACAGTGATGCACACTGACACACACACAGTGATACACACTGACGCACACACACACAGTGGCACACACTGACACACACACACACAGTGACACACACACACAGTGACACACACACACACAGTGATACACACTGACCCACACACACAGTGATGCACACTGACGAACACACACACATACACAGTGATACACACTGACCCCCACACACACACTGATACACACTGACCCACACACACACATTGACACACACAGACACACACACAGTGATACACACTGACACACGCACACACAGTGACACACACTGACACAAAAACACACAGTGATACACACTGTCCCCCGCACACAGTGATACACACTGACCAAACACACACACAGTGAAACACACTGACACACACAAACACACACTGATACACACCCACACACACACACAAACTGTGATGCACACTGACACACACAAACACACAGTGACATACACTGACCCACACACACACAGTGACACACACTGACCCACACAAACACAGTGATACACACTGACCCACACACCCACAGTGATACACACTGACCCAAACACCCACAGTGATACACACTGACCCCCCTCACACAGTGATACTCACTGACCCACACACCCACAGTGATACACACTGACCCATACACACACAGTTATACACACTGACCCACACACACACAGTGATACACACTGACACACACACACACGCACACACAGTGATACACACTGACACACACACACACAGTGATACACACTGACACACACACAGTGATACACACTGACACACACACACACACAGTGATACACACTGACACACACACACAGTGACACACACTGACCCACACACACACACAGTGATACACACTGACACGCACACAGTGACACACACTGACCCACACACACAGTGATACACACTGACACACACACACACACACACAGTGATACACACTGACACACAGACAGTGACACACACTGACCCACACACACAGTGATACACACTGACACACACACACACAAACACAGACACAGTGATACACACTGACACACACACACTCTGACACACACACGCAGTGACACACACTGACACACTGACACACACACACAGTGATACACACTGTCCCTCACACACGCAGTGATACACACTGACACGCACAGTGATACGCACTGACGCACACACACAGTGATACATACTGACACACACAGTGACAGAAACTGACCCACACACACAGTGATACGCACTGACCCACACACACACACACACACACACACACAGAGATGCACACTGACACACACACTCACACACAGTGACACTGTCGCTCACACACGCAGTGATACACGCTGACGCACACACAGTGATACACACTGACACACACACAATAACACGCACTGACACACACACACAGTGATAAACACTGACACACACACACACACCCAGTGATACACATTGACACACACACACACAGTGACACACACACAGTGACACACAGACAGTGGTACACACTGACCCACACACACACACATTGATGCACACTGATACACACACTCACACACACAGTGACACACACTGACACACACATCGGCAATGACCCTCATACACACTGATACACACACACACAGTAACACACACTGACAAAAACACACAGTGATACACACTGACACACACACACACAGTGATACACACTGACGCACACACACACACACACTGACACACACTGACACGCACACACACAGTGAGACACACTGAGACACACACTGACACACACTGACACGCACACACACAGTGAGACACACTGACACACACACAGTGACACACTGACACGCACACACACAGTGAGACACACTGACACACACACACAGTGACACACACTGACACACACACAGTGATACACACTGACCCACACACACATTGACACACACTGACACACACACACAGTGATACACACTGACACACAAACACAGTGATACACACTGACACACACAGTGACACACACTGACTCACACACACACACACACACACAGTGATAAACACTGACACACACACAGTGACACACACTGACCCCCACACACAGTTATACACACTGACACACACACACACACAGTGATACACACTGACACACACACAGTGCCACACACTGACACACATACAGTGACACACACTGACACACACATAGTGATACACACTGACACACACACAGTGACACACACTGACACACACACACACACACACACAGTGACACTGTCCCTCACACACGCAGTGATACACACTGACACACACACACACACACACACAGTGATACACACTGACACGCACAGTGATACGCACTGACACACACACACACAGTGATACACACTGACACACACACACACAGTGACACACACACAGTGATACACACTGACACACACACACAGTGATACACACTGACACACACACAGTGACACACTGACACGCAAGGTGACACACACACAGTGATACACACTGACACACACACACAGTGATACATACTGACACACACAGTGACACACACTGACCCACACACACACAGTGATACACACTGACCCACACACACACACACAGTGATACACACTGACACACACACAGTGCCACACACTGACACACACACAGTGACACACACTGACACACACACAGTGATACACACTGACACACACACACACACACAGTGACACTGTCCCTCACACACGCAGTGATACATACTGACACACACAGTGATACATACTGACCCACACACACACACAGTGATACACACTGACACACACACACACACACACAGTGATACACACTGACACGCACAGTGATACGCACTGACACACACACACACAGTGATTCACACTGACACACACACACACAGTGACACACACACAGTGATACACACTGATCCACACACACAGTGATACACACTGACACACACACAGTGCCACACACTGACACACACACAGTGACACACACTGACACACACACAGTGATACACACTGACACACACACAGTGACACACACTGACACACACACACACACTCACACACACACACACACAGTGACACTGTCCCTCACACACGCAGTGATACACACTGACACACACACACACACAGTGATACACACTGACACGCACAGTGATACGCACTGACACACACACACACACACAGTGATACACACTGACACACACACACACAGTGACACACACACAGTGATACACACTGACACACACACACAGTGATACACACTGACACACACACAGTGACACACACTGACACGCAAGGTGACACACACACAGTGATACACATTGACACACACACACAGTGATACATACTGACACACACAGTGACACACACTGACCCACACACACACAGTGATACACACTGACCCACACACACACTCACAGTGATACACACTGACACACACACAGTGCCACACACTGACACACACAGTGACACACACTGACACACACACAGTGATACACACTGACACACACACACACACAGTGACACTGTCCCTCACACACGCAGTGATACATACTGACACACACAGTGATACATACTGACCCACACACACACACAGTGATACACACTGACACACACACACACACACAGTGATACGCACTGACACACACACACACTGACACACACACAGTGACACACACAGACACGCAAGGTGACACACACACAGTGATACACACTGACACACACACACAGTGATACACACTGACACACACACAGTGACACACACTGACACGCAAGGTGACACACACACAGTGATACACACTGACACGCACAGTGATACGCACTGACACACACACACACTGACACACACACAGTGACACACACTGACACGCAAGGTGACACACACACAGTGATACACACTGACACACACACACAGTGATACACACTGACACACACACACAGTGATACATACTGACACACACAGTGACACACACTGACCCACACACACACACTGATACATACTGACCCACACACACACACACACACAGTGATGCACACTGACACGCACAGTGACACACAGTGATACACACTGACACACACACACAGTGATACATACTGACACACACACAGTGACACACACTGACCCACACGCACACAGTGATAAACACTGACCCACACACACACACATTGATAATCACTGACACACACACACACAGTGATACACATTGACACACACACACACACAGTGACACACAGACAGTGAATCACACTGACACACACACACAGTGATACACACTGACCCATACACACACACACAGTGATGCACACTGACACACACACTCACACACACAGTGACACACACTGACACACACATCGGCACTGAGCCTCACACACACTGATACACACACACACAGTGATACACACTGACAAAAACACACAGTGATACACACTGACACACACACACACACACAGTGATACACACTGACACACACACACACACACACACACACAGTGATACACACTGACACACACAGTGACACACACTGACACGCACACACACAGTGAGACACACTGAACACAGACAGTGATACACATTGACACGCACACACACAGTGAGACACATTGACACACACACAGTGACACACACTGACACGCACACATACAGTGAGACACACTGACACACACACGCAGTGACACACACTGACACACACACACAGTGATACACACTGACCCACATACACACATTGACACACACTGACCCACACACACACACAGTGGTACACACTGACAATCACACACAGTGATACACACTGGCACACAAACAGTGACACACACTGACTCTCACACACACACACAGTGATACACACTGACACACACACACAGTGATGCACACTGATACACACACTCACACACAGTGACACTGTCGCTCACACACGCAATGATACACACTGACACACACACAATGACACGCACTGACACACACACACAGTGATACACACTGACACACACACACAGTGATACACACTGACACACACACACAGTGATACACACTGACACAAACACACCCAGTGTTACACATTGACACACACACACACAGTGACACACAGACAGTGATACATACTGACGCACATACACACAGTGATACACGCTGACACACACACACAGTGATACACACTGACACACACACACAGTGTTACACATTGACACACACACAGTGACACACACACAGTGACACACAGACAGTGATACACACTGACACACACACACACACTGATACACACTGACCCACACACACACACAGTGATGCACACTGACACACACACTCACACACACAGTGACACACACTGACACGAAGATCGGCACTGACCCTCACTCACACTGATACACACACACACACACAGTGACACACACTGACAAAAACACACAGTGATACACACTGACACACACACACACACACTGTGATACACACTGACGCACACACACACACACACAGTGACACACACTGACATGCACACACACAGTGAGACACACTGACACACACACAGTGACACACACTGACACGCACACATACAGTGAGACACACTGACACACACACAGTGATACACACTGACATACACACACACACAGTGATACACATTGACACACACACAGTGACACACACTGACTCTCACACACACACAGTGACACACACACAGTGATGCACACTGACACACACACTCACACACAGTGACACTGTCGCTCACACACGCAGTGATACCCACTGACACACACACAGTGACACGCACTGACAACCACACACAGTGATACACACTGACACACACACACAGTGATACACACTGACACACACACACAGTGATACACACTGACACACACACACACAGTGATACACACTGACACACACACACAGTGATACACACTGACACACACACACACACAGTGATACACACTGACACACACACACATTGATACACACTGACACACACACACACACAGTGATACACACTGACACAAACACATCCAGTGTTACACATTGACACACACAGTGACACACAGACAGTGATACACACTGACACACACACACAGTGACACACACTGACACACACACACACAGTGATACACGCTGACACACACACACACAGTGATACATACTGACACACATACACCCAGTGTTACACATTGACACACACACAGTGACACACACACAGTGACACACAGACAGTGGTACACACTGACACACACACACACTGATACACACTGACCCACACACACACACAGTGATGCACACTGACACGCACACTCACACACACAGTGACACACACTGACAAGAACATCGGCACTGACCCTCACACACTGATACACACACACAGTGACACACACTGACAAAAACACACAGTGATACACACTGACACACACACACACACACACTGTGATACACACTGACGCACACACACACACACACACACACACAGTGACACACACTGACATGCACACACACAGTGAGACACACTGACACACACACAGTGACACACACTGACATGCACACACACAGTGAGACACACTGACACACACACAGTGACACACACTGACACGCACACACACAGTGAGACACACTGACACACACACACAGTGACACACACTGACACACACACAGTGATACACACTGACACACACACACAGTGACACACACTGACACACACACAGTGACACACACACAGTGACACACACTGACTCACACACACACACACAGTGACACACACAGTGATACACACTGACACACACACAGTGACACACACTGACACACACACACAGTGACACACACTGACACACACACACAGTGATACACACTGACACACACACACAGTGACACACACATGGACACTGACCCTCACACACTGACACCAGCTTCCTGATTGGCTGAGGTGGCTGATTTGCTTTGGGGGCGGGGCCGTTAGCTGCTGGTGTTCTGATTGGCTGACACGGCTGTCAGTCAGAAAGCTCAGCCTCTGATTGGCTCATCCGCTGTCAGTCAAAGTGCAGAGACCAGTCATTGGTGGACATGGCTGTCAGGAAGTGAGCGGCAATTCTGATTGGCTGATTCGGGCAGTAGTCGAGCTGGCCTCTGATTGGCTGAGGCGATCATTTAGCAATCCAGTCTCTGATTGGCTGAGGCGGTGATTTAGTGATCCAGCTCTGTGATTGGCTGAGGCGGTGATTTAGTGATCCAGCTCTGTGATTGGCTGAGGCGGTGATTTAGTGATCCCGCTCTGTGTTTGGCTGAGGCGGTGATTTAGTGATCCTGCTCTGTGATTGGCTGAGAAGGTGATTTAGTGATCCCGCTCTGTGATTGGCTGAGGCAGTGATTTAGTGATCCCGCTCTGTGATTGGCTGAGGTGGTGATTTAGTGATCCCACTCTGTGATTGGCTGAGGTGGTGATTTAGTGATCCCGCTCTGTGATTGGCTGAGACGGTGATTTAGTGATCCCGCTCTGTGATTGGCTGAGGCAGTGATTTAGTGATCCCGCTCTGTGATTGGCTGAGGTGATGATTTAGTGATCCCGCTCTGTGATTGGCTGAGGCAGTGATTTAGTGATCCCGCTCTGTGATTGGCTGAGGTGGTGATTTCGTGATCCCGCTCTGTGATTGGCTGAGGCGGTGATTTAGTGATCCCGCTCTGTGATTGGCTGAGGCGATGATTTAGTGATCCCGCTCTGTGATTGGCTGAGGTGATGTTTTAGTGATCCCACTCTGTGATTGGCTGTCAGTCAGTTTTGTTTCTTCATTAATTGAATAATTGATGTCAGCGGATATTTCACCGCGATCCTGATCTGCTCCCTGAACTTGGATTGAGTCACCGCGTAAATAAATGTGTTTGTGCAGCAATTTATATCCCGCAGCATAAATCCGACTCGTTGAAATGTGTATTCAGGAAGAGTGAGGTAAATTAATCCTTTCACTGTCGAATAGATAAAACATATAACATACACGGCCCAGAGGAGAATGAAAGCCCCGGAAATGCTGAAGAGTAAAATCATTGACTTCCTTCTGCTCTCCATCTCGGGGTCTCTGCGATTCTCTCCCTGACTCTGAGCCCTCAGTCCCTTCCGGACTCGACTGGTCACCAAAATGTGTCTGACTGTCAGAGCGTTAATCACCAGGATTAAACCGAATGGGAGCAATGGGGTTAAAACCCGATCAAACCAGGAATATCCACCCCAGCCAGGATCAGTCCAATAGCTTGTCTTTGTCACACAACCCCACTGGACATTGTCCATTATCCCCCCAGGTTCCCATGTAAAGTACAGGGGGATGTTTCTCACAGAGAGCAGGAGGCCGGTTGTTGCCAGAACCACAGCCGCAGTTTTCCCGGTGCAATATTTAGTTTTCAGTTTCTGGCAGCGAATGGCCACAAATCGATCAAAGGAGAAAGTGATGGTGAACCAGACTGAACAGTCTGTGGCTGCAGTCAGCAGGACAGAGCGAACACGACACACAGAGGTGAGGGACAGGAAACTCAGCGGGTAATAATAATAATTTATCTTGTCGAGAATGGGGTTAAAGATGATGAAGAGCAGATCCGCCGCTGCCATGGCGACCAGGTAGCGAGTGGTGCAGGTGGAGAGGCCACACTTTCCCCGACTCAGGATCACAGTTCCCACTAAATTAACTGTCAGTGAAAAAGGGACAAGAGGCGGGAAATGAGTGAGTGAACATTCCCCATGTGTGAAGCCACAGTAAGGAGAGGATTTCAGCATCAATCCAATGGGGTTCCCGGGGTGGCGGTGTTGTTGGAGGAGTTGTGTTAGAGATTAACATTGCAGATTGGAAAGTAGCCAATGTAACCCCGCTGGTTCAGTAGGGACTGGGGGACAGGAAGCTGTGAATTACACATCTCTCACTTTGATGGAGCAAATCTGCACATTCTCATCATTCAAATATTTCACACAGATTGCATTTCTCACCTGATGTGTTTTCCAGGATTAATTCAGACTGGACGGGTTTTCCAATGAGACCCAAAGTGGACAGAGATAGAATCTGCAATCCCTTCCTGCACCCAATTATCAGAGCCCACCCCGGATTGAACACCTCTCTGGACTGGACAGCTGGTGGAGTTGGAAGTCAATTCAGGATTTTTCTATTTAACTTCCCCTCTCCAAATTTCCTCCCCATTCTGACTCTCCCCCACAGCTTTTCTGCTTCTAATTTACAGATTATATCCTCTGTCCGTCTCTTTTTTCCTTTCTTCTCTCCCTCTCTCTTTGCCTTCTCCTTTGCTTCCCTATCTATCTCTTCCTAAACTCTTCTTCTCTCCGACCAGCTTTATTCCCTCTATCTGGATTTCTCTCTTATCCAGTGCGTTTCCATTCTTCATTCTCATTATAACTTTACCCCATATCTCCCTATCGCTCTCCAATTGTTCTCTCTCTCCTCCTGTTTCTCCCCATATCTCTCTATCTCACCCCAGTATTGCTCTCCCCATCTCGCTTTCTCCCCATTCCTGTTCACCTCCCTCTAGAATCTCTCCCTCTCCCTTTCCTGCTTTCTTTGTGGGGATTTTAAGCACAGCATGATCCCATGGGCAGCACTGTGACCATATCCAGAGAGGACAAAGTGGGGGTGGGGGGAGACATGTCATTCCCCCAGCCTCGCGCTTGGTGTAATCCTCCACCCAGCTCCATGTGAATTCTGAGTTTGGATACATATCCCCTCAGTGACAGAAAGAGATAAACTCCCCTCTTTAAACTGGGGACAAGCTGTGTCCATTCCTTTGGTAGACTTTTTAAAATGAGCCTCCCAGTAGTTATTTATGAATAAATTAATCGATCTATTGATTGATTTGTGTAAATATGGAATCTCAGGGCTCTGACTGAGGCTATTCTCCAGAGACAGGAAGCTGGGCACTGACTCCTAACTGGAGACCCCCAGATAAGGTGGTTCTTCCCACCCCCTCACAGCAATATGGTTTGTGGTTATTGGCAGTGTGGCTCAGAAATATTGCATCGCTCCTTTCAACACAGTGCACATGAGAGAGAGGGAAAGAAGCAGAGATATGGACAGAAATAGGAAGTTAGAAGGACGGATGGAGTAAGAGGTGGTGAGTGTGGTTGCAAAGACCTGGCCCTAGATAAGAACATCCATCTTTACAATGAGAGAGTGAGATAGTGGCAGGAGGAGAAAAGAGAAGGAGGGAGTGGAGCAGAGACAGAGGGAGGCCCGAGGGGAGTGGAAGGTCAAAGCAGAGGTGGTGATGGAGGGACAGCATTTGAGAAAGAGAGACAGGATGTGAGAGTCTCCAGTGTGTGGTCACCAGCTGCAGCTCCACTCAAAGCCTGTCAGATAGTCTGGGAGGATTTAAAAAGTGTCCTGAAGGAATCAGCAGCCACTTCCCAAACTGAAAGAGGGAGTTGAGCGGCTTCTAGAGACTGAGAGGGGACAGGGGCTGGGCAGGATGGAGCAGGGCTGGCATTTTAATTCAGGTTTAGAAGATTCTCTCTGTGGAACTCTCCCTCTCTCCATTTCAATGTTTCTGTCTGATTGGAAGAAATGGAGGGAAGGAAAGAGTGAGAGAGAATGAGGAGAACCAAGAATGAGAGGTTACAGAATAATAGAATCATACAGAGCAGAAGAGGCCCTTCAGCCCATCGAGTCTGCACTGTCACATTAGAAATACCTGAAAACCCACCTAACCCCATCTGTCAGCACTTGGCCCAGAGCCCTGAATGTTATGTTGTGCCAAGTGCTCATCCAGATACCTTTTAAAGGATGTGAGGGAACCCACCTCCACCACCCTCCCAGGCAGCGCATCCCAGACCCTCAACACCCTCGAGGGAGAAAAATATTTTCTCACACCCCCTCCGCCAACCTCCTTACCCCCACCGTGAACCTATGTCCCCTCGTGACTGACCCTTCAGATATGTGGAAAAGTTGCTCCGTATCCACTCTGTCCATGGCCCTCATAATCTTGTCTACCTCGATCAGGTCGCCCCTCAGTCTTCTCTGCTAAAACTTTAATAACCCAAGCCCACGCAACCTCTTTTCATAACGTTGATCTTCCATCCAAGGCAGCATCTTGGTGAATCTCCTCTGTACCCCCATCCAGCGCAAACACATCCTACCTATAATGTGGCGATCAGAACTGCACACAGTACTCCACCTGGGGCCTCACCAAGGATCGAGACAATTAGAACATAAGAAATAGGAGCAGGAGTAGGCCATCTAGCCCCTCGAGCCTGCCCCGCCATTCAATAAGATCATGGCTGATCTGACGTGGATCAGTACCACTTACCCGCCTGATCCCCATAACCCTTAATTCCCTTACCGCTCAGGAATCCATCCATCCGCGCTTTAAACATATTCAGCGAGGTAGCCTCCACCACCTCAGTGGGCAGAGAATTCCAGAGATTCACCACCCTCTGGGAGAAGAAGTTCCTCCTCAACTCTGTCTTAAACCGACCCCCCTTTATTTTGAGGCTGTCTCCTCTAGTTTTAACTTCCTTACTAAGTGGAAAGAATCTCTCCACCTCCACCCTATCCAGCCCCCGCATTATCTTATAAGTCTCCATAAGATCCCCCCTCATCCTTCGAAACTCCAACGAGTACAAACCCAATCTCCTCAGCCTCTCCTCATAATCCAAACCCCTCATCTCCGGTATCAACCTGGTGAACCTTCTCTGCACTCCCTCCAATGCCAATATATCCTTCCTCATATAAGGGGACCAATACTGCACACAGTATTCCAGCTGCGGCCTCACCAATGCCCTGTACAGGTGCATCAAGACATCCCTGCTTTTATATTCTATCCCCCTCGCAATATAGGCCAACATCCCATTTGCCTTCTTGATCACCTGTTGTACCTGCAGACTGGGCTTTTGCGTCTCATGCACAAGGACCCCCAGGTCCCTTTGCACGGTAGCATGTTTTAATTTGTTTCCATTGAGATAGTAATCCCATTTGTTATTATTTCCTCCAAAGTGTATAACCTCGCATTTCTCAACGTTATACTCCATTTGCCATATCCTCGCCCACTCACTCAGCCTGTCCAAATCTCTCTGCAGATCTTCTCCGTCCTCCACACGATTCACTTTTCCACTTATCTTTGTGTCGTCTGCAAACTTCGTTACCCTACACTCCGTCCCCTCCTCCAGATCATCGATATAAATGGTAAACAGTTGCGGCCCGAGTACCGATCCCTGCGGCACGCCACTAGTTACCTTCCTCCAACCAGAAAAACACCCATTTATTCCGACTCTTTGCTTTTGTAATTCCAACATTTTGTAATTGCTCTTTGCAATTCCAACATTACTTCCCTGCTTTTGTCATCTATGCCTCGATTGATAAAGGCAAGTGTCCCATATGCCATTTTCACCTCCCTACTAACATGCCCTTCTGCTTTCAAAGATCTGTGGTCAAATACGCCAAGGTCACATTCTACCATAGATCTTCCTATAGTCCGAACATTCATTGAGTACTTCCTTGTCAAATTACTCCTTCCAAAGGGTATCAGCTCACACTTTTCATGGTTACATTCCATTAAACGGTGTAAAACACACTCCACACTGCGAACTGCACCTTGTGCGATCTTGCTGCAGAACTTGCTTTAAAGGTTGTCTCAGTGTTAAGAGAGAGTTTCATCTTTCCAGGGAAGTGAAGGGAATTCTCCAGACTTGGGACAATGCACACACACAGAGTGGAAGGTGTGTGGGGATTTGTGTTGGGTGATTTGGGGGAGGGGCTCACAGCAGGTGTGAGGATGGACGCAGGGGAAGGTCTGTGTCTCATTTGATTAGTTTCACAGTGCGGCTGCTGTGGGATCTTGCTGTGCATGCACACTCCTGGGCCTTTTGCCTGCCTTGTAACAATGATCATCCTCTTTGAAAATAGCTCACTGACTGCAAAGAAGGCTCCAAGGCCTTGAATATAAAAAAGCTTCAACTTGAACATTGGGACTGAGGGAGTTCATGATCACTTTCTGCAGAGGACTGAGGGGACATAATAGGTTTTCGGTGCTGGAGGCTACAGTTGAGGAGGAATCAACTGAGCATAGAGAGCAGATCTCTGGGGGTGAGCCGAGTGAGAAAGCTCAGGTGGTTAGGGGCTGTAAAAGACTGGGCCTTGTGATTGGGGACTCCACAATTAAGGGGACAGATAGGAGGGTCGGAACTAAAGGTAGGGACTCAGGGTTGGTGTGTTGCCTACCAGGGGCTGGGGTCCGGGATGTGTCTGACAGGGTATTCAGGACTCTTAGGGGGGAGGGAGATAAACCACAAGTAATTGTACATGTGGGGACACACGACATAGGGAGGATAGGGGAAGGGGATATTAGGCAGGGATTTATGGAGTTGGGGTGGAAACTAAAGGCCAAGACTGACAGAGTGGTTATCTCTGGACTCTTGCCTGTACCACGGGATAGTTTAGAGAGGAATAGGGAGAGGGAAGGTTTGAATTCATGGCTGAGGGGATGGTGCAGGAGGGAGGGGTTCAGGTACTTAAGCAATTGGGGCTCGTACTGGGGAAGGTGTGACCTCTATGAGAAGGATGGTCTACACCTTAATCAGAAGGGGACCAATATCCTGGGGGGTAAATTTGCTAAGGCCATGCAGGGAGGTTTAAACTGATTCGGGGGGGGGGAGGGATCCTGAGTAGTGGGGCTGAAAGTGAGGGATGCATGGATGGGGACTGCAATGCACGGCATTGCAGAGGTGGGGTGGAGCAGGGTTTGAAATGTGTATACTTCAATGCCAGGAGTATTCGCAATAAAGTGGGTGAACTTGCAGCGTGGATCAGTACCTGGGACTTCGATGTTGTGGCTATTTCAGAGACATGGATAGAGCAGGGGCAGGAATGGATGCTGCAGGTCCCGGGGTTCATATGTTTTAGTCGAAGTAGGGAAGGAGGTAGAAGAGGGGGAGGGGTAGCATTATTGGTCAGAGATTGTATCACAGTGTCAGAGAGGAGGTTTGATGAGGACTTATCTGTTGAGGTAGTATGGGCGGAGATTAGAAATAGGAGAGGAGAGGTCACCCTGTTGGGAGTCTTTTATAGACCTCCTAAAAGTTCTAGAGAGGTTGAGGAAAGGATTGCGGAGTCAATCCTGCTTAGGAGTGAAAGTAATAGGGCAATTGTTATGGGGGATTTTAACTTGACTAATATTGACTGGAATTGTTATAGCTCTAGCTCGTTAGAGGGGTCAGTTTTTGTTCAAAGCGTGCAGGAAGGTTTTTTGACTCAGTATGTAGACAGGCCAACTAGAGGTGAGGCTATATTGGATCTGGTGCTGGGAAATGAGCCAGACCAGGTGCTAGACTTGGAAGTTGGTGTGCATTTTGGTG
Organism: Mustelus asterias; assembly: GCF_964213995.1. NCBI lineage: Eukaryota > Metazoa > Chordata > Chondrichthyes > Carcharhiniformes > Triakidae > Mustelus > Mustelus asterias. The sequence continues at coordinate 463,716 of NW_027590311.1, read as the reverse complement.
ATAGTGACCACAATTCGGTTACGTTCACCTTAGTGATGGAAAGGGATAGGCATGAACCTCGGGCCAGTGGTTTTAGCTGGGGGAAGGGTAATTATGAGGCTATTAGGAGAGAATTAGGAAACATAGGTTGGACTAGGAGATTACAGGGACTGGGAACGTCCGACATGTGGAGTTTTTTCAAGGAGCAGCTACTGCGAGTCTGTGATAGGTATGTCCCTGTCAGGCAAGGAGGAATTGGTAGGGCTAGGGAACCGTGGTGCACCAAAAAAGTTTCTTTGTTGGTTAAAAAGAAAAAGGAGGCTTATGTTCGGATGAGACGTGAGCACTCGGGTAGTGCACTAGAAAGCTTTAGATTGGCTAAGAGGGAGTTGAAGAGCGAGCTTAGAAGGGCTAAAAGGGGACATGAGAAGACTTTGGCGGATAGGGTTAAAGAGAATCCTAAGGCGTTCTATAGGTATGTCAAGAACAGAAGGTTGGTTAGGGCAAGTTTAGGGCCAGTTATAGATGGCAGAGGGAAGTTATGTGTGGAACCGGAGGAGATTGGTGAAGCATTGAACCAATATTTCTCTTCGGTGTTCACGCAAGGGGACATGAATATAGCTGAGGAGGACACTGGGTTGCAAGGGAGTAGAATAGACAGTATTACAGTTGATAAGGAGGATGTGCAGGATATTCTGGAGGGTCTGAAAATAGATAAATCCCCTGGTCCGGATGGGATTTATCCAAGGATTCTCTGGGAGGCAAGAGAAGTGATTGCAGAGCCTCTGGCTCTGATCTTCAGGTCGTCGTTGGCCTCTGGTATAGTACCAGAAGATTGGAGGTTAGCGAATGTTGTCCCATTGTTTAAGAAGGGGAACAGAGACTTCCCCGGGAATTATAGACCGGTGAGTCTCACTTCTGTTGTCGGCAAGATGTTGGAAAAAATTATAAGGGATAGGATTTATAGTTATTTGGAGAGTAATGAATTGATAGGTGATAGTCAGCATGGTTTTGTGGCAGGTAGGTCGTGCCTTACTAACCTTATTGAGTTTTTTGAGAAAGTGACCAAGGAGGTGGATGGGGGCAAGGCAGTGGACGTGGTATATATGGATTTTAGTAAGGCGTTTGATAAGGTTCACCATGGTAGGCTTCTGCAGAAAATGCAGATGTATGGGATTGGGGGTGATCTAGGAAATTGGATCAGGAATTGGCTAGCGGATAGGAAACAGAGGGTGGTGGTTGATAGTAAATATTCATCATGGAGTGCGGTTACAAGTGGTGTACCTCAGGGATCTGTTTTGGGGCCACTGCTGTTTGTAATATTTATTAATGATCTGGATGAGGGTATAGTTGGGTGGATTAGCAAATTTGCTGATGACACCAAAGTCGGTGGTGTGGTAGACAGTGAGGAAGGGTGTCGTAGTTTGCAGGAAGACTTAGACAGGTTGCAAAGTTGGGCCGAGAGGTGGCGGATGGAGTTTAATGCGGAGAAGTGTGAGGTAATTCACTTTGGTAGGAATAACAGATGTGTTGAGTATAGGGCTAACGGGAGGACTTTGAATAGTGTGGAGGAGCAGAGGGATCTAGGTGTATGTGTGCATAGATCCCTGAAAGTTGGGAATCAAGTAGATAAGGTTGTTAAGAAGGCATATGGTGTCTTGGCGTTTATTGGTAGGGGGATTGAATTTAGGAGTCGTAGCGTTATGTTGCAACTGTACACAACTCTGGTGCGGCCGCACTTGGAGTACTGTGTGCAGTTCTGGTCCCCACATTACAGGAAGGATGTGGAGGCTTTGGAGAGGGTGCAGAGGAGGTTTACCAGGATGTTGCCTGGTATGGAGGGGAGATCCTATGAGGAGAGGCTGAGGGATTTGGGATTGTTTTCGCTGGAAAGGCGGCGGCTAAGAGGGGATCTTATTGAAACATATAAGATGATTAGAGGTTTAGATAGGGTGGATAGTGATAGCCTTTTTCCTCTGATGGAGAAATCCAGCACGAGGGGGCATGGCTTTAAATTGAGGGGGGGTAGTTATAGAACCGATGTCAGGGGTAGGTTCTTTACCCAGAGGGTGGTGAGGGATTGGAATGCCCTGCCAGCATCAGTAGTAAATGCGCCTAGTTTGGGGGCGTTTAAGAGATCCGTAGATAGGTTCATGGACGAAAAGAAATTGGTTTAGGTTGGAGGGTCACAGTTTTTTTTTTAACTGGTCGGTGCAACATCGTGGGCCGAAGGGCCTGTTCTGCGCTGTAATGTTCTATGTTCTATGTTCTATGGTTCCGTGCAGTGAATGATGCACGAGGAGACCAAGGTTTTGATGAGAATCCACCTCCCTCAATTTACACCCATTCAATAATAACTTGTCTTCCTAATATTACTACCAGAGTCGATATCCTCTCAGTGATCCACATTAAACTGCATCTGCCATGCGTATGACCACACCCTCAGACTGTCCAAATCACGCTGAATATTCTCTGCACCCTCCTCACAGTTCACCCTCCCACCCAGCTTTGTACCATCTGCAAATTTGGAGATGATGCATTCAGTAACCCTTCTGGAAGACTAAATAAACCACATCCACTGGTTCCCCTCGGTCAACTCTACCGGTTCCACCCTCAAACAATTCCAATATATTCCAATCATGATTTCCCTTTAGTAAATCCATGCTGCCTTTGGCTGATTATGGCACTGCCTTCCAAATGCCGAGTTATCAAATCCTTGAAATTTGACTCTTGCAACTTCCCCAGCACCGACGTTAGGCTCACTGGTCTATAGTTCACTGTTTTCTCTCTCCAGTCCTGCCTGAATACCGGGCTTGCATTAGCTACCCTCCAATCTGTAGGAATCAGCCCAGAGTCCAATAAAATTGGAAAATAACCACCATTGGATCTGCTATTCCCAGGAAGACTTCCTTAAGTACTCTGGGATGAAGGTTATCAGGACCTGGAGATTTATCCACCTTCAATCCCATCATTTTCCCCTAAAGCATTTCTCTGCAAATTCAAATTTCCTTCAGCTTCTCTCTAAAACTTGTTCCTCTCAGAACATTTGGCACATTATTCATGTCTTCCTTTCTGAAGATCGAAGCAATCTTCAATTTATTTCCTCAGCTATTACTTTGTCCCCCGTTAGAGTATCTCCCATTTCTGACTGCAAAGGTCCTAGTTTGTCAATCTGTTTCTCTTTACATACCGATAGATATTTTTTGAAGTCAGTTGTCATGTTCCACGTTAGATTACTTTCATACCCTATTTTCCTTTCCTTAATCAATCCCTTGCTCCTCCCAAAAGGATGGATTTGTAAACAGTGATTGTGTTACTGAGGGTGAATCTGTGATGACGTGTTTTAGCTTTTCACCAAATCACACCTACAATTGTGTTTTAAATCTGGCTGCTCCCACATTGCAGTGTGATTGTGGGATCTTGCTGTGCAGGATGACCAGCAGCATTTCTGAAATGACACAGGAACATTTTATTTTCCTCAGAAACCCTCTAACCCTCCTGCTGCTGACCTTAGTCTACACACCTTGGACATTGACCCCTCTGCTCAGGGGAAGAAGTTTCTTCTTAACTATCCTGTCTTTGTCCCTCATAATTTTGAACACCTCAATGATGTCCGCGCTCCGCCTTCACTGTTCTGTGGAAAGCAACCCCAGCCTAACCAGCCTGTCTTCACTGCAGAAACACTGCTGCCCAGGCAACATCCTGGTGAATCTCCTTTGCGTTCCTTCCAGAGCAATCACATCCTCCGTCTAGTGAGGCCCCCAGAACTCCTCACAGTCCTCGAGCTGAAGACAAATGAGTGTTTCATACATCTCCATCATCACTTCCCTGCTCCTTTCTTCGATACATCAGCTAATAAAGAAAATTGTCATGTCTGCCTTCTGAAGCAGCTGATCATCAGAAGTTACCCACTGGAATGGAAAACATTAGAACGTTTATGTTTTTTTCTTGAGTTTAAACAGAAATTAAATTTTAAAAATCCAAAGAGCAGTTGTCCAGTCACAACCTCAACATAAAAAAATAAATGAACTAACTTCAAAAGAGTGAAAAAAATACATCAAGTAACACAGGCTGTGATAAAGAGCATTCAGCACATGTTCCAAAATTAAGATCATTCTTGACAGATTTCATTGAATAATTTTCACAATTATCAGGAATGATCTGGTCGATGTCCGACACATGGTGTTTCTAGATACCTTCAGTAAGTTAACAGACTTCAGTAAACTCAGAGCAAGTGGAGTTAGAGGACCAGCAGCAGAATGACTCGAAGCTGGTTACAAAGACACAACACAGGCAGTGGGAGTTAAAGGGATTTACTCTGATTGCTGGAAGGTGGGAAGTGGTTTTCCACGAGGATCAGCGCTGGGATCACTTTCCTTCACCATTTACATCAACAACATGGAATCGGGAAGCAAAATTATCATTTCAAAATTTACCAACCAATCCAAACTGAGAATGAGAATGAGCAGAGTGGAAGAATACAACTCAACACAATAACACATTAATAATAAATTATAAACTTGCAAATTGGGTATTGGAATTGGAAATTAATTTCACCACAGCTCAGTGTCAGGTTCTTCATTCTGATCAGAACAATATGTTTCCCAATCACTCTGTAGAAATCAAGTATCTGAATGTTTTCGAGGAGTTCAGGGCTTCAGGTGATCAGACTCACAAATCGCTTTCAGAAGCAACACAGTTCAGATATAACCATAACAATCCGGAAAATAAAACATTGGAGTTCATTTATAGATTAATGGAAATGTGAACAGTTCACAACATTTTTGAAATACAAATCACAGAATATTGCCCCTCTGTTATTGGGTTGTTTAAATATCAGGAACTAGCTGAAACCTGTTTCTTTTCAATACATCACCGAGTTACCGAGCCATCTCACATCACACACTGACCACAAAACATCATTAGAACAAAACCAATCGCTTCCTATTTCCGAGCGATTCCAAAGATTAAACACAGAGACAGCTCCATGGAATGGAGATCTCACTCACCCAACAAAAAATACATATCATTGAAATTAAACCAACTTATTTCATTCCAGTACTTTTGTACAATCACAATACAATTCGACTCGGATAGATAGTGCCAGAAATAGATGGATACTTCAATCAGGTATACCACTCTGGTGACCAACAAGACACAATGAGTATAATTCTACACTGACAACTACATCCTGCAATACTTGTTAACTTGTGTCAGGTATTCCGCTCTGGTTACTGATCCACAATCAAAGGGTAATTTTATTCTTACTCCCACTAAATGTTATTTCAGGTTGATCGCTGTAACTGAAATCCAATCTAACATGACACAAGATTCCACTAAATACAATAACTTCATTGATTCCTCAGCCTATGAATTACGTGCAGAGTTGGTTGTGTCAGTTGATGAAAAGGATTAAAGCCACAGAGATATTTCAAGTAACTTGATTTCAGTGAGTTACATCTTTCACCTGGTCTCTGGATAACAGTGACAATGAGATCAGCATGGAGCATTTTCATTCAGAGTTTAAAATCAGAGAGCCGCTCACACACAGGTTTACACAACCTCAATGGTTGGAGTCACTCACCAGGAACACCAATAATGGCAATGATTGGGTAGATTATTTTCTCAGCCATGTTGATTGGATCATGCATCTTCAGTGTGAAGTGAAGTGTCCCTTCGAGCTGCTGGCAGTCTCTCTGTCTTAAACTCTGAGGTTACCTATTCCCAAAGCCTTTAATATATACACTGCAGAATCACCTCAGGGACACTGAGGGAGCAACAACATTTAAAAAAAAATATTTGAACAAACAGATTACGACATTGAGTTCAGTGATGGATAATTATCTTTCGATAAAATTAAATCTTTCCAAACAATGGATTCTGTTGATCACATTTATCATCTAATAACAAGTGGAAAGATGCTGTCCACTCAAACACCATCAGTCCCATCTCTCGACCTCACATTGTTTCAGTGATATCTGTAACTGGGCTGTGACGTTTCAGTAATGAAGTTTCAAATGTCACCGTGTCTCTCTCTGTGTGGTATTTAACTGTGGACATTCAGTGATGTGAATTAAGTGGGTTCTGGGTGAACATAGATTGTAAAATGATGTTAATCAATAATCTGGAACTATTTTACCTCAGAGCCTGCAGCAGATACAAACACATCATCTCTTAGAGCAGTAAATATGCAGATTTAACTGTGACAAGTAACGCACAGACACCAACTGATACAGGCCCCACATCTGATACACAACCTTATGGGGGGAGAGAAATGGGTCCAGATGTGGAGAGAGAGACAGAGAGAGAGAGAGACAGGACCTGCGAATGTGGAAGGGATTGTGTGGAAGCAGATATTGTGAGAGGAATGGTGTTCATAATAGTAACTGAAACTCAGAGGAAGACAGCTCCATCGTAATGGACCTAGTGCTGTGTTCACATTAAATAGATCAGCTGGAGTATTGTGTCCTGTTCTGGGTCACACACTTTAGACAAAATGTGATGACATTGGCAAGAGAAATGGAGGAGAAGGTCCAACATGAAAGAGGGAACTGTGGTGAGAGAGAGGGAGAAAAATGGGCAGAGAGAGTGATGGATACAGAGTGGGTAAGAGGTCGAGGAAGACAAATGAGGTGAGTGGGAGATGCAGTGCGAATGAGAGAGAGAGGTGTGCGTGTGGACTGAGAGAGTGAGAGACACAGAATAGAGATGGGCTGAGGGGGAGAATTGGGTGGGGTGAGAGAGACAGAAGTGGGGTCAGATAAAGAGAAGGGGTGAGAGGTGGGGAGAGAAGGATCAGTGATATGAAGTGGCCTGAGAGAAGCTGTGTTGTGGGGCAGAGGGAGGGAGTGAGTGGGAGTGTGAGTTTGTGAGAGGAAAGTGTGAGTGAGGGAGTGAATGTTACAGAGGGATTGTGTGAAAGAGTGTGTGAGAAGTGTGAGTGTGCAAGCGTGTGAGCGTGCAAGTGTGTGAGTTTGCATGTGTGTTTTTGTGTGTGTGGGTGCATGCAGTATATAAAGAGAGGGAGTGTGACAGAGGGAGCGAGAGTGTGGGAGTGTGTGAGGGTGACACAGGGAGGCAGAGGGCGTGCGGATTGTGTCAGGTCTGAGAGTGCTTGATAGTGTCTGTGTTTGTGGGTGTTTTTGTCATGGAAGATTGAAGATTAGAGTGCGCCTGTCTGTGAGCGTGTCCACGAGAGACAGCTTGTGATTGTGCACATGTATGTTAGTGTGTGCACCAGAGAATGTGAGTGTGTGTTTGTGTGAGAGTGTGTGAGAGAGTGTGTGTTTAGGACAGTGAGGATATACAAATTCCTGAATGTGCATTTGAGAGGGTGTATGAGTCATGTGAGAGTGTGAGTTTGTGTAAGTGTGTGTGAGAGAGTGTGTGAGTGTGTAATATTGTGTAAATGTGTGTGTGGGAGAGTGTACGTGAGTTGGTGAGGGTGTGTGTGTGAGTGTACGTGAGTTGGTGAGGGTGTGTGTGAGTGTACGCGAGTTGGTGAGGGTGTGTGTGAGTGTACGCGAGTTGGTGAGGGTGTGTGTGTGAGTGTACGTGAGCTGTTGAGTGTGTGTGTGTGAGTGTACGTGAGTTGGTGAGGGTGTGTGTGTACGTGAGTTGGTGAGGGTGTGTGCGTGAGTGTACGTGAGTTGGTGAGGGTGTGTGTGTGTGAGTGTACGTGTGTTGGTGAGGGTGTGTGCGTGAGTGTACGTGAGTTGGTGAGGGTGTGTGTGAGTGTACGTAAATTGGTGAGCGTGTGTGTGAGTGTACGTGAGGTGGTGAGGGTGTGTGTGTGTGAGTGTACGTGAGTTGGTGAGGGTGTGTGTGAGTGTACGTGAGTTGGTGAGGGTGTGTGTGAGTGTACGCGAGTACGTGAGGGAGTGTGTGTGAGTGTACACGAGTTGGTGAGGATGTGTGTGTGTGAGAGTACGTGAGTTGGTGAGGGTGTGTGTGTGAGTGTACGTGAGTTGGTGAGGGAGTGTGAATGAGTGTACGTGAGTTGGTGAGGGTGTGTGTGTGAGTGTACATGAGTTGGTGAGGGTGTGTTTGTGAGTGTACGTAAGTTGGTGAGGGTGTGTGTGAGTGTACGTGAGTTGGTGAGGGGGTGTGTGAGTGTACGCGAGTTGGTGAGGGTGTGTGTACGTGAGTTGGTGACTGTTTAGAGTGAACCTTGAGGATTGTGTCACTATCTGGGGTGATTCTTGGGGATTGTGTCACTATTTAGAGTGATCCTTGGGGATTGTGTCACCATTGGTGAGATCTTTGGGGAATGTGTCACTACTTATATTGATCCTTGGGGATTGTGTCAGTATTTCGAGTGATCCCTGGGGATTGTGTCACTATTTGAAGTGACCCTTGGGGATTGTGTCACTATTTCGAGTGATCCTTGGGGATTGTGTCATTATTTAGAGTGACCTTGGGGTTGTGTCAACATTTAGAGTGATCCTGGGGGATTGTGACACTATTTAGAGTCATTCTTGGGGATTGTGTCACTATTTAAAGTGATCCTTGGGGTTTGTGTCACTATTTAGAGTGATCCTTGGGGATTGTGTCACTATTTACAGTGATCCTTGGGGATTGTGTCACTATTTAGAGTGATCCATGGGGATTGTGACATTATTTAGAGTGATCCTTGGGGATTGTGACACTATTTAGAGTGATCCTTGGGGACTGTGTCACTATTCAGAGTGATCCTTGGGTATTGTGTCACTTTTTAAAGTGATTCTTGGGGATTGTGTCACTATTTATAGTGATCCTTGGGGATTGTGTCACTATTTAGAGTGATCCTTGGGTATTGCGTCACTATTTAGAGTGATCATTGGGGTTTGTGTCACTATTTAGAGAGATCCTTGGGGAATATGACACTATTTAGAGTGATCCTTGGGGATTGTGACACTATTTAGAGTGATCCTTGTGCATTGAGTCACTATTTAGAGTGATCCTTGGGGATTGTGACACTATTTAGAGTGACCTTGGGGATTGTGTCTCTATTTTGAGTGATCCTTGGGGAATGTGTCACTGTTTACAGTGTTCCTTGGGGAATGTGGCAGCATTTAGAGTGATCCTTGGGGATTGAGTCACTATTTGGAGTGATCCTTGGGGATTGTGTCACTATTTAGAGTGATCATTGGGGATTGTGTCACTATTTTGAGTGATCCTTGGGGATTGTGTCACTATTTAAAGTGATCCTTGGGGATTGTGTCACTATTTAGAGTGATCCTTGGATATTGTGTCACTGTTTAGAGTGATTTTTGGGGATTGTTTCACTATTTTAAGTGATCCTTGGGGATTGAGTCACTATTTAGAGTGATCCTTGGGGATTGTGTCACTATTTCGAGTGATCCTTGTGCATTGAGTCACTATTTAGAGTGACCTTGGGGATTGTGTCACTATTTAGAGTGATCCATGGGGATTGTGTCACTATTTAGAGTGATCCTTGGGTATTGTGTCACTGTTTAGAGTGATTCTTGGTGATTGTGTCACTATTCAGAGTGATCCTTGGGGATTGTGTCAGTATTTAGAGTGACCTTGGGGATTGTGTCACTATTTCGAGTGATCCTTGGGGATTGTGTCACTATTGAGAGTGATCCTTGGGTTTTGCGTCACTATTTCGAGTGATCATTGGGGTTTGTGTCACTATTTAGAGTGATCCTTGGGGATTGTGACACTATTTAGAGTGACCCTTGGGGATAGTGACACTATTTAGAGTGATCCTTGTGCATTGAGTCACTATTTCGAGTGACCTTGGGGATTGTGTCACTATTTTGAGTGATCCTTGGGGAATGTGTCACTATTTAAAGTGTTCCTTGGGGAATGTGGCAGCATTTAGAGTGATCCTTGGGGATTGAGTCACTATTTAGAGTGATCCTTGGGGATTGTGTCACTATTTAGAGAGATCCTTGGGGATTGTGTCACTATTTAGAGTGATCCTTGGGGATTGTGTCACTATTTAGAGTGATCCTTGGGGATTGTGTCACGATTTAGAGTGATCCTTGGATATTGTGTCACTGTTTAGAGTGATTTTTGGGCATTGTTTCACTATTTTAAGTGATCCTTGGGGATTGTGTCAGTATTTAGAGTGTTCCATGGGGATTGTGTCACTATTTATAGTGATCCTTGGGTATTGTGTCACTGTTTAGAGTGATTCTTGGGGATTGTGTCACTATTTAGAGTGATCCTTGGGGATTGTGTCACTATTTATAGTGATCCTTGGGGATTGTCACTATTTCGAGTGATCCTTGGGTATTATGTCACTGTTTAGAGTGATTTTTGGGGATTGTGTCACTATTTAGACTGATCCTTGGGTATTGTGTCACTGTTTAGAGTGATTCTTGGGGATTGTGTCACTATTTATAGTGATCCCTGGGGATTGTGTCACTATTTCGAGTGATCCTTGTGCATTGAGTCACTATTTAGAGTGACCTTGGGGATTGTGTCATTATTTTGAGTGAACCTTGGGGATTGTGTCACTATTCAGAGTGATCCATTGGGATTGTGTCACTATTTAGAGTGATCCTTGGGTATTGTGTCACTGTTTAGAGTGATTCTTGGTGATTGTGTCACTGTTCAGAGTGATCCTTGGGGATTGTGTCAGTATTTAGAGTGACCTTGGGGATTGTGTCACTATTTCGAGTGATCCTTGGGGATTGTGTCACTATTTCGAGTGATCCTTGGGTTTTGCGTCACTCTCTTGTTGCTGTGGAGAAAGGCAGAGCTGTGACTGGTGACAGGATTTTTGGGGTAAGAATTAGTTTTAAGTACTTTTCCGCGGGTGTTATTTATTTATTTAATTTAGTTTTAAATTTTGGCGCGCAACCGGCAGTGGCCGCGGGGTTTACTGGGAAGGGTCTCTTGAGTTTTTTTTTAGTGCACAGGAGGTTTAAAAGGCAGGTCCCACTATCTAGCGGGCAGCGGAGTGAGACGGAGCTGAGTGAGAACTGAGGGGCTTTGGCTCATCGGGCTTCGGCAGAAAGGGCGAGCAGGGGTGAGTTTCTTATTTTTTAAAAATTTTATTTATAAGTTACTTTTCTCCGGGTACCTTGGTAGAAATAATTTGGAACACAGAGGAATAATCTTCATTCACTTTTTTCCCTGTGTTTAAAAGGGCAATTATGACTGTCAGGCCAGTATGTTGTTCCCAATGTAGGATGTGGGAGGTCCTGGAGGCTCCTAGCCTCCCAGACGACCATATCTGTGCTGGGTGTGTTGAGCTGCGGTTCCTAAGGGACCATGTTAGGGAACTGGAATTGCAGCTCGAGGACCTTCGCCGGGTTAGGGATAGTGAGGAGGTCATTGACAGGAGCTATCGGCAGGTGGTCACACCGGGACCACGGGAGGAGGGTAACTGGGTAACAGTGAGGAAGGAGAAAGCTCGGGTGATGGTGAGCACCCCGGTGGATGTGCCCCTTAATAATAAGTACTCCTGTCTGAGTACTACTGGGGTGGACAGCCCACCTGGGGGAAGCAGCGGTGGCAGTGTCTCTGGAGCTGAGCCTGGCCCAGTAGTGCAAAGGGGTAAGGAAAGGAGGGTAGTGCTAATTGGGGACTCTACGGTGAGGGGGTCAGATAGGCGTTTTTGCGGACACAGACGGGACTCTCGGATGGTGGTTTGCCTCCCTGGTGCAGGGGTCCAGGATGTCTCTGGTCGAGTCCCAGAAATCCTGAAGGGGGAGGGAGAGGAGCCCAAGGTCGTGATGCATATAGGTACTGCTGACATAGGTAGGAAGAGGGAAGGGGTCATGAAAAGAGAATATAGGGAGTTGGGTAGACAGCTGAGAAAGAGGAATGCAAAGGTAGTAATCTCGGGATTGCTGCCTGTGCCGCGGGAGAGTGAGAACAGGAATCGGTGGAGAATGAATGCGTGGCTGAGGGACTGGAGCAAGGGACAAGGATTTGGGTACTTGGATCATTGGGACCTCTTTAGGGGCAGGTGTGACCTGTTTAAAAAAGACGGGTGGCACTTGAATCCCAGGGGGACCAATATCCTGGCGGGAAGGTTGGCTAAGGCTACTGGTGAGACTTTAAACTAGAAAGGTTGGGGGGAGGGAATCGAAATGAGGGGACTGAGAGCGAGGAGGTTAGCTCGCAAATAGATAAGGAATGTAGACAGGGTAAGAGGGAGGTTAGACGAGTGAGGGAGAAGGGAAGTGCTCAGGCTGAAGGTCTGAGATGTGTCTATTTTAATGCCAGGAGTGTAGTGAATAAAGTGGATGAGCTTGGAGCGTGGATTGCTGCTTCGAATTGTGATGTGGTGGCCATTACGGAGACTTGGATGTCTCAGGGACAGGACTGGGTGCTTCAGGTGCCGGGTTTTAGATGTTTCAGGAAGGACAGGGAGGGAGGCAAGAGAGGGGGGGGAGTGGCACTGTTGATCAGGGATAGTGTCACGGCTGTAGAGAAGGTGGACGCCGTGGAGGGACTGACTACGGAATCTCTGTGGGTGGAGGTTAGGAACAGGAAGGGGTCGGTAACTTTGCTGGGTGTTTTCTATAGGCCGCCCAATAGTAACAGAGATGTTGAGGAGCAGATGGGGAAACAGATCCTGGAGAGATGTAGGAATAACAGAGTTGTCGTGATGGGAGATTTTAATTTCCCAAACATAGATTGGAATATCCCTAGGGCTAGGGGTTTGGATGGAGAGGAGTTTGTTAGGTGTGTCCAGGAGAGTTTCCTGACACAGTATGTGGATAAGCCTACTAGAGGAGAGGCTGTACTTGATCTGGTGCTGGCTAACGAACCTGGACAGGTGGAGGATCTCTCGGTGGGTGAGCATCTTGGGGATAGCGATCATAATTCTATCTCCTTCACGATAGCATTGGAAAGAGATAGGGTCAGGCAGGCTAGGAAAGTGTTTCTCTGGAGTAAAGGGAAATACAGTGTCATCAGGGAGGAAATTAGACGGGTAAATTGGAAGGAGGCATTCTTGGGGAAAAGTACCGAAGGAAAGTGGAGGATTTTCAAGGAATGTTTGTCTGGAGCTCTGCATGACAACGTTCCGATGAGACAGGGGGGTGTTGGTAGGGTACGGGAACCGTGGTGCACGAAGGTTGTGATGAACCTGGTAAATAAGAAAAGAGAGGCGTACAGAAGGTTCAGAGACCTAGGAGGTGTTAAGGATTTAGAGGAGTATACGCGATGTAGGAAGGAGCTTAAGAAGGAAATTAGGAGAGCGAGAAGGGGTCATGAGAAGACCTTGGCGGGTAAGATTAAGGAGAATCCCAAGGCTTTCTACAAATATGTCAAGAGTAAAAGGATGAGATGTGAAGGCATAGGACCCTTAAAAGGTGAAGGGGGAAAAGTTTGTGCGGAACCGTTAGAAATGGCGGAGCTGCTTAATGAATACTTTACCTCGGTATTCACGGTGGAAAGGGATCTGGGTGGTTGTACTGCTGGATTGCGAAGGACAGAAAGGATCGAGCATGTGGACATAAAGAAAGAGGATGTGTTGGAACTATTGAATGGCATCAAGGTTGGTAAGTCGCCGGGACCGGATGGGATGTACCCCAGGTTACTGTGGGAGGCGAGGGAGGAGATTGCGGAGCCTTTGGCGATGATCTTTGCATCGTCGATGGAGACGGGAGAGGTTCCGGAGGATTGGAGGATTGCGGATGTGGTCCCTATATTCAAGAAAGGGAACAGGGACAGCCCGGGAAATTACCGACCGGTGAGTCTAACCTCAGTGGTTGGTAAGTTGATGGAGAGGATCCTGAGAGACAGGATTTATGATCATCTACAGAAGTTTAGTATGATCAAAAGTAGTCAGCACGGCTTTGTCAGGGGCAGGTCGTGCCTTACGAGCCTGGTTGAGTTCTTTGAAAATGTGACCAAGCACATTGACGAAGGAAGAGCGGTGGATGTGGTCTATATGGACTTCAGCAAAGCGTTCGATAAGGTCCCCCATGCAAGACTTCTTGAGAAAGTGAGAGGGCATGGGATCCAAGGGGCTGTTGCCTTGTGGATCCAGAACTGGCTTGCCTGCAGAAGGCAGAGAGTGGCTGTGGAGGGGTCTTTCTCTGCATGGAGGTCAGTGACCAGTGGAGTGCCCCAGGGATCTGTTCTGGGACCCTTGCTGTTTGTCATTTTCATAAATGACCTGGATGAGGAAGTGGAGGGATGGGTTGGTAAGTTTGCTGACGACACCAAGGTAGGTGGTGTTGTGGATAGTTTGGAGGGATGTCAGAAGTTGCAGCGAGACATAGATAGAATGCAAGACTGGGCGGAGAAGTGGCAGATGGACTTCAACCCGGATAAGTGTGTAGTGATCCATTTTGGCAGATCCAATGGGATGGAGCAGCAGTATAAAATGAAGGGTACCATTCTTAGCAGTGTAGAGGATCAGAAGGACCTTGGGGTCCGGGTCCATAGGACTCTTAAATCGGCCTCGCAGGTGGAGGATGCGGTCAAGAAGGCGTATGGCGTACTAGCCTTCATTAATCGAGGGATTGAGTTTAGGAGTCGGGAGATAATGCTGCAGCTTTATAGGACCCTGGTTAGACCCCACTTGGAGTACTGCGCGCAGTTCTGGTCACCTCATTACAGGAAAGATGTTGAAGCCATTGAAAGGGTGCAGAGGAGATTTACAAGGATGTTGCCTGGATTGGGGGGCATGCCTTATGAGGATAGGTTGAGGGAGCTTGGTCTCTTCTCCCTGGAGAGACGAAGGATGAGAGGTGACCTGATAGAGGTTTACAAGATGTTGAGGGGTCTGGATAGGGTGGACTCTCAGAGGCTATTTCCAAGGGCTGAAACGGTTGCTACGAGAGGACACAGGTTTAAGGTGCTGGGGGGTAGGTACAGGGGGGATGTCAGGGGTAAGTTTTTCACTCAGAGGGTGGTGGGTGAGTGGAATCGGCTGACGTCGGTGGTGGTGGAGGCAAACTCGTTGGGGTCTTTTAAGAGACTTCTGGATGAGTACATGGGATTTAATGGGATTGAGGGCTATAGATAGGCCTAGAGGTGGGGATGTGATCGGCGCAACTTGTGGGCCGAAGGGCCTGTTTGTGCTGTGGCTTTCTATGGTCTATGTTCTATGTTCTATTTCGAGTGATCATTGGGGTTTGTGTCACTATTTAGAGTGATCCTTGGGGATTGTGACACTATTTAGAGTGACCCTTGGGGATTGTGACACTATTTAGAGTGATCCTTGTGCATTGAGTCACTATGTAGAGTGACCTTGGGGATTGTGTCACTATTTTGAGTGATCCTTGGGGAATGTGTCACTACTTAAAGTGTTCCTTGGGGAATGTGGCAGCATTTAGAGTGATCCTTGGGGATTGAGTCACTATTTAGAGTGATCCTTGGGGATTGTGTCACTATTTAGAGAGATCCTTGGGGATTGTGTCACTATTTAGAGTGATCCTTGGGGATTGTGTCACTATTTTGAGTGATCCTTGGGGATTGTGTCACTATTTAGAGTGATCCGTGGGGATTGTGTCAGTATTTAGAATGATCCAAGGGGATTGTGTCACTGTTTAGAGTGATTCTTGGGGATTGTGTCAGTATTTAGAGAGATTCTTGGGGATTGTGTCAGTATTTAGAGTGATCCTTGGGGATTGAGTCACTATTTAGAGAGATCCTTGGGGATTGTGTATCTATTTAGAGTGATCCTTGGGGATTGTGTAACTATTTAGAGTGATCCTTGGGGATTGTGTAACTATTTAGAGTGATCCTTGGGGATTGTGTCACGATTTAGAGTGATCATTGTGGATTGTGTCACTATTTAGAGAGATCCTTGCACCTGTGTCACTATCTATAGTGGTCCTTGGGGATTGTGTCACTATTTAGAGTGATCCTTGGGGATTGTGTCACGATTTAGAGTGATCATTGTGGATTGTGTCACTATTTAGAGAGATCCTTGCACCTGTGTCACTATCTATAGTGGTCCTTGGGGATTGTGTCACTATTTAGATTCATCCTTGTGGATTGTGTCACTATTTAGAGTGATCCTTGGGGATTGTCACTATTTGGAGTGACCCTTGGGGATTGTGTCACTATTTAGAGTGATCCTTGGGGATTGTCTCACTATTTAGAGTGATCCTTGGGGATTGTGTAACTATTTAGAGAGATCCTTGGGGATTGTGTCACTATTTAGAGTGATCCTTGGGGATTGTGTCACTATTTAGAGAGATCCTTGGGGATTGTGTCACTATTTAGAGTGATCCTTGGGGATTGTTTCAGTATTTTGAGAGATCCATGGGGATTGTGTCACTGTTTAGAGTGATCCTTGGGGATTGTGTCACTATTTAGAGTGATCCGTGGGGATTGTGTCACTATTTCGAGTGATCCATGGGGATTGTGTCACTATTTAGAGTGATTCTTGGAGATTGTGTCAGTATTTAGAGAGATTCTTGGGGATTGTGTCAGTATTTAGAGTGATCCTTGGGGATTGTGTCACTATTTCGAGTGATCCTTGGGGATTGTGTCACTATTTAGAGTGATCCTTGGGGATTGTGTCACTATTTAGAGTGATCCTTGGGGACTGTGTCACTATTTAGAGTGATCCATGGGGATTGTGTCACTATTTAGAGTGATCCTTGGGTAATGTGTCACTGTTTAGAGTGATCCTTGGGGATTGTGTCACTATTTAGAGTGATCCTTGGGCATTGCGACATTATTTAGGGTGACCTTGGGGATTGTGTCACTATTTTGAGTGATCCTTGGGGATTGTATCACTATTTAGAGGGATTCTTGGGGATTGAGTCACTATTTAGAGTGATCCTTGGGGATTGTGTCACTATTTAGGGTGATTCTTGGGGATTGTGTCACTATTTAGAGTGATCGTTGGGGATTGTGTAACTATTTAGAGTGATCCTTGGGGAGTGTGTCACTATTTAGAGTGATCCTTGGATATTTTGTCACTGTTTAGAGTGATTCTTGGTGATTGTGTCACTATTCAGAGTGATCCTTGGGGATTGTGTCAGTATTTAGAGTGACCTTGGGGATTGTGTCACTATTTCGAGTGATCCTTGGGGATTGTGTCACTATTTAGAGTGATCCTTGGGTTTTGCGTCACTATTTCGAGTGATCATTGGGGTTTGTGTCACTATTTAGAGTGATCCTTGGGGATTGTGACACTATTTAGAGTGACCCTTGGGGATTGTGACACTATTTAGAGTGATCCTTGTGCATTGAGTCACTATGTAGAGTGACCTTGGGGATTGTGTCACTATTTTGAGTGATCCTTGGGGAATGTGTCACTATTTAAAGTGTTCCTTGGGGAATGTGGCAGCATTTAGAGTGATCCTTGGGGATTGAGTCACTATTTAGAGTGATCCTTGGGGATTGTGTCACTATTTAGAGAGATCCTTGGGGATTGTGTCACTATTTAGAGTGATCCTTGTGGATTGTGTCCCTATTTTGAGTGATCCTTGGGGATTGTGTCACTATTTAGAGTGATCCGTGGGGATTGTGTCAGTATTTAGAATGATCCATGGGGATTGTGTCACTGTTTAGAGTGATTCTTGGGGATTGTGTCAGTATTTAGAGAGATTCTTGGGGATTGTGTCAGTATTTAGAGTGATCCTTGGGGATTGTGTCACTATTTATAGTGATCCTTGGGGATTGTCACTATTTCGAGTGATCCTTGGGTATTATGTCACTGTTTAGAGTGATTTTCGGGGATTGTGTCACTATTTAGACTGATCCTTGGGTATTGTGTCACTGTTTAGAGTGATTCTTGGGGATTGTGTCACTATTTATAGTGATCCTTGGGGATTGTGTCACTATTTCGAGTGATCCTTGTGCATTGAGTCACTATTTAGAGTGACCTTGGGGATTGTGTCATTATTTTGAGTGAACCTTGGGGATTGTGTCACTATTTAGAGTGATCCTTGGGTATTGTGTCACTGTTTAGAGTGATTCTTGGTGATTGTGTCACTGTTCAGAGTGATCCTTGGGGATTGTGTCAGTATTTAGAGTGACCTTGGGGATTGTGTCACTATTGAGAGTGATCCTTGGGTTTTGCGTCACTATTTCGAGTGATCATTGGGGTTTGTGTCACTATTTAGAGTGATCCTTGGGGATTGTGACACTATTTAGAGTGACCCTTGGGGATTGTGACACTATTTAGAGTGATCCTTGTGCATTGAGTCACTATGTAGAGTGACCTTGGGGATTGTGTCACTATTTTGAGTGATCCTTGGGGAATGTGTCACTACTTAAAGTGTTCCTTGGGGAATGTGGCAGCATTTAGAGTGATCCTTGGGAATTGAGTCACTATTTAGAGTGATCCTTGGGGATTGTGTCACTATTTAGAGAGATCCTTGGGGATTGTGTCACTATTTAGAGAGATCTTTGGGGATTGTGTCACTATTTTGAGTGATCCTTGGGGATTGTGTCACTATTTAGAGTGATCCGTGGGGATTGTGTCAGTATTTAGAATGATCCATGGGGATTGTGTCACTGTTTAGAGTGATTCTTGGGGATTGTGTCAGTATTTAGAGAGATCCTTGGGGATTGTGTCACTATTTAGAGTGATCCTTGGGGATTGTCACTATTTGGAGTGACCCTTGGGGATTGTGTCACTATCTATAGTGGTCCTTGGGGATTGTGTCACTATTTAGATTCATCCTTGTGGATTGTGTCACTATTTAGAGAGATCCTTGTGGATTGTGTCACTATTTAGAGAGATCCTTGGGGATTGTGTCACTATTTAGAGTGATCCTTGGGGATTGTGTCACTATTTAGAGAGATCCTTGGGGATTGTGTCACTATTTAGAGTGATCCTTGGGGATTGTTTCAGTATTTAGAGTGATCCGTGGGGATTGTGTCACTATTTCGAGTGATCCATGGGGATTGTGTCACTATTTAGAGTGATTCTTGGAGATTGTGTCAGTATTTAGAGAGATTCTTGGGGATTGTGTCAGTATTTAGAGTGATCCTTGGGGATTGTGTCACTATTTCGAGTGATCCTTGGGGATTGTGTCACTATTTAGAGTGATCCTTGTGGATTGTGTCACTATTTAGAGTGATCCTTGGGGACTGTGTCACTATTTAGAGTGATCCATGGGGATTGTGTCACTATTTAGAGTGATCCTTGGGTAATGTGTCACTGTTTAGAGTGATCCTTGGGGATTGTCTCACTATTTAGTGTGATCCTTGGGCATTGCGACATTATTTAGGGTGACCTTGGGGATTGTGTCACTATTTTGAGTGATCCTTGGGGATTGTATCACTATTTAGAGGGATTCTTGGGGATTGAGTCACTATTTAGAGTGATCCTTGGGGATTGTGTCACTATTTAGGGTGATTCTTGGGGATTGTGTCACTATTTAGAGTGATCGTTGGGGATTGTGTAACTATTTGGAGTGATCCTTGGGGAGTGTGTCACTATTTAGAGTGATCCTTGGATATTGTGTCACTGTTTAGAGTGATTCTTGGTGATTGTGTCACTATTCAGAGTGATCCTTGGGGATTGTGTCAGTATTTAGAGTGACCTTCGGGATTGTGTCACTATTTCGAGTGATCCTTGGGGATTGTGTCACTATTGAGAGTGATCCTTGGGTTTTGCGTCACTATTTCGAGTGATCATTGGGGTTTGTGTCACTATTTAGAGTGATCCTTGGGGATTGTGACACTATTTAGAGTGACCCTTGGGGATTGTGACACTATTTAGAGTGATCCTTGTGCATTGAGTCACTATGTAGAGTGACCTTGGGGATTGTGTCACTATTTTGAGTGATCCTTGGAGAATGTGTCACTATTTAAAGTGTTCCTTGGGGAATGTGGCAGCATTTAGAGTGATCCTTGGGGATTGAGTCACTATTTAGAGTGATCCTTGGGGATTGTGTCACTATTTAGAGAGATCCTTGGGGATTGTGTCACTATTTCGAGTGATCCTTGGGGATTGTGTCCCTATTTTGAGTGATCCTTGGGGATTGTGTCACTATTTAGAGTGATCCGTGGGGATTGTGTCAGTATTTAGAATGATCCATGGGGATTGTGTCACTGTTTAGAGTGATTCTTGGGGATTGTGTCAGTATTTAGAGAGATTCTTGGGGATTGTGTCAGTATTTAGAGTGATCCTTGGGGATTGTGTCACTATTTCGAGTGATCCTTGGGGATTGTGTCACTATTTAGAGTGATCCTTGGGGATTGTGTCACTATTTAGAGTGATCCTTGGGGACTGTGTCACTATTTAGAGTGATCCTTGGGTAATGTGTCACTGTTTAGAGTGATCCTTGGGGATTGTGTCACTATTTAGAGTGATCCTTGGGCATTGCGACATTATTTAGGGTGACCTTGGGGATTGTGTCACTATTTTGAGTGATCCTTGGGGATTGTATCACTATTTAGAGGGATTCTTGGGGATTGAGTCACTATTTAGAGTGATCCTTGGGGATTGTGTCACTATTTAGGGTGATTCTTGGGGATTGTGTCACTATTTAGAGTGATCGTTGGGGATTGTGTAACTATTTAGAGTGATCCTTGGGGAGTGTGTCACTATTTAGAGTGATCCTTGGATATTTTGTCACTGTTTAGAGTGATTCTTGGTGATTGTGTCACTATTCAGAGTGATCCTTGGGGATTGTGTCAGTATTTAGAGTGACCTTGGGGATTGTGTCACTATTTCGAGTGATCCTTGGGGATTGTGTCACTATTTAGAGTGATCCTTGGGTTTTGCGTCACTATTTCGAGTGATCATTGGGGTTTGTGTCACTATTTAGAGTGATCCTTGGGGATTGTGACACTATTTAGAGTGACCCTTGGGGATTGTGACACTATTTAGAGTGATCCTTGTGCATTGAGTCACTATGTAGAGTGACCTTGGGGATTGTGTCACTATTTTGAGTGATCCTTGGGGAATGTGTCACTATTTAAAGTGTTCCTTGGGGAATGTGGCAGCATTTAGAGTGATCCTTGGGGATTGAGTCACTATTTAGAGTGATCCTTGGGGATTGTGTCACTATTTAGAGAGATCCTTGGGGATTGTGTCACTATTTAGAGTGATCCTTGTGGATTGTGTCCCTATTTTGAGTGATCCTTGGGGATTGTGTCACTATTTAGAGTGATCCGTGGGGATTGTGTCAGTATTTAGAATGATCCATGGGGATTGTGTCACTGTTTAGAGTGATTCTTGGGGATTGTGTCAGTATTTAGAGAGATTCTTGGGGATTGTGTCAGTATTTAGAGTGATCCTTGGGGATTGTGTCACTATTTATAGTGATCCTTGGGGATTGTCACTATTTCGAGTGATCCTTGGGTATTATGTCACTGTTTAGAGTGATTTTCGGGGATTGTGTCACTATTTAGACTGATCCTTGGGTATTGTGTCACTGTTTAGAGTGATTCTTGGGGATTGTGTCACTATTTATAGTGATCCTTGGGGATTGTGTCACTATTTCGAGTGATCCTTGTGCATTGAGTCACTATTTAGAGTGACCTTGGGGATTGTGTCATTATTTTGAGTGAACCTTGGGGATTGTGTCACTATTCAGAGTGATCCATTGGGATTGTGTCACTATTTAGAGTGATCCTTGGGTATTGTGTCACTGTTTAGAGTGATTCTTGGTGATTGTGTCACTGTTCAGAGTGATCCTTGGGGATTGTGTCAGTATTTAGAGTGACCTTGGGGATTGTGTCACTATTGAGAGTGATCCTTGGGTTTTGCGTCACTATTTCGAGTGATCATTGGGGTTTGTGTCACTATTTAGAGTGATCCTTGGGGATTGTGACACTATTTAGAGTGACCCTTGGGGATTGTGACACTATTTAGAGTGATCCTTGTGCATTGAGTCACTATGTAGAGTGACCTTGGGGATTGTGTCACTATTTTGAGTGATCCTTGGGGAATGTGTCACTACTTAAAGTGTTCCTTGGGGAATGTGGCAGCATTTAGAGTGATCCTTGGGAATTGAGTCACTATTTAGAGTGATCCTTGGGGATTGTGTCACTATTTAGAGAGATCCTTGGGGATTGTGTCACTATTTAGAGAGATCTTTGGGGATTGTGTCACTATTTTGAGTGATCCTTGGGGATTGTGTCACTATTTAGAGTGATCCGTGGGGATTGTGTCAGTATTTAGAATGATCCATGGGGATTGTGTCACTGTTTAGAGTGATTCTTGGGGATTGTGTCAGTATTTAGAGAGATCCTTGGGGATTGTGTCACTATTTAGAGTGATCCTTGGGGATTGTCACTATTTGGAGTGACCCTTGGGGATTGTGTCACTATCTATAGTGGTCCTTGGGGATTGTGTCACTATTTAGATTCATCCTTGTGGATTGTGTCACTATTTAGAGAGATCCTTGTGGATTGTGTCACTATTTAGAGAGATCCTTGGGGATTGTGTCACTATTTAGAGTGATCCTTGGGGATTGTGTCACTATTTAGAGAGATCCTTGGGGATTGTGTCACTATTTAGAGTGATCCTTGGGGATTGTTTCAGTATTTAGAGTGATCCGTGGGGATTGTGTCACTATTTCGAGTGATCCATGGGGATTGTGTCACTATTTAGAGTGATTCTTGGAGATTGTGTCAGTATTTAGAGAGATTCTTGGGGATTGTGTCAGTATTTAGAGTGATCCTTGGGGATTGTGTCACTATTTCGAGTGATCCTTGGGGATTGTGTCACTATTTAGAGTGATCCTTGTGGATTGTGTCACTATTTAGAGTGATCCTTGGGGACTGTGTCACTATTTAGAGTGATCCATGGGGATTGTGTCACTATTTAGAGTGATCCTTGGGTAATGTGTCACTGTTTAGAGTGATCCTTGGGGATTGTCTCACTATTTAGTGTGATCCTTGGGCATTGCGACATTATTTAGGGTGACCTTGGGGATTGTGTCACTATTTTGAGTGATCCTTGGGGATTGTATCACTATTTAGAGGGATTCTTGGGGATTGAGTCACTATTTAGAGTGATCCTTGGGGATTGTGTCACTATTTAGGGTGATTCTTGGGGATTGTGTCACTATTTAGAGTGATCGTTGGGGATTGTGTAACTATTTGGAGTGATCCTTGGGGAGTGTGTCACTATTTAGAGTGATCCTTGGATATTGTGTCACTGTTTAGAGTGATTCTTGGTGATTGTGTCACTATTCAGAGTGATCCTTGGGGATTGTGTCAGTATTTAGAGTGACCTTCGGGATTGTGTCACTATTTCGAGTGATCCTTGGGGATTGTGTCACTATTGAGAGTGATCCTTGGGTTTTGCGTCACTATTTCGAGTGATCATTGGGGTTTGTGTCACTATTTAGAGTGATCCTTGGGGATTGTGACACTATTTAGAGTGACCCTTGGGGATTGTGACACTATTTAGAGTGATCCTTGTGCATTGAGTCACTATGTAGAGTGACCTTGGGGATTGTGTCACTATTTTGAGTGATCCTTGGAGAATGTGTCACTATTTAAAGTGTTCCTTGGGGAATGTGGCAGCATTTAGAGTGATCCTTGGGGATTGAGTCACTATTTAGAGTGATCCTTGGGGATTGTGTCACTATTTAGAGAGATCCTTGGGGATTGTGTCACTATTTCGAGTGATCCTTGGGGATTGTGTCCCTATTTTGAGTGATCCTTGGGGATTGTGTCACTATTTAGAGTGATCCGTGGGGATTGTGTCAGTATTTAGAATGATCCATGGGGATTGTGTCACTGTTTAGAGTGATTCTTGGGGATTGTGTCAGTATTTAGAGAGATTCTTGGGGATTGTGTCAGTATTTAGAGTGATCCTTGGGGATTGTGTCACTATTTAGAGAGATCCTTGGGGATTGTGTAACTATTTAGAGTGATCCTTGGGGATTGTGTAACTATTTAGAGTGATCCTTGGGGATTGTGTAACTATTTAGAGTGATCCTTGGGGATTGTGTCACGATTTAGAGTGATCATTGTGGATTGTGTCACTATTTAGAGAGATCCTTGCACCTGTGTCACTATCTATAGTGGTCCTTGGGGATTGTGTCACTATTTAGATTCATCCTTGTGGATTGTGTCACTACTTAGAGTGATCCTTGGGGATTGTCACTATTTGGAGTGACCCTTGGGGATTGTGTCACTATT
Source organism: Mustelus asterias (assembly GCF_964213995.1). Lineage (NCBI taxonomy): Eukaryota > Metazoa > Chordata > Chondrichthyes > Carcharhiniformes > Triakidae > Mustelus > Mustelus asterias. The sequence continues at coordinate 439,743 of NW_027590311.1, read as the reverse complement.
TAGAGTGATCCTTGGGGATTGTCTCACTATTTAGAGTGATCCTTGGGGATTGTGTAACTATTTAGAGAGATCCTTGTGGATTGTGTCACTATTTAGAGTGATCCTTGGGTATTGTGTCACTGTTTAGAGTGATTCTTGGTGAATGTGTCACTGTTTAGAGTGATCCTTGGGGATTGTGTCACTATTTAGAGTGATCCGTGGGGATTGTGTCACTATTTCGAGTGATCCATGGGGATTGTGTCACTATTTAGAGTGATTCTTGGAGATTGTGTCAGTATTTAGAGAGATTCTTGGGGATTGTGTCAGTATTTAGAGTGATCCTTGGGGATTGTGTCACTATTTCGAGTGATCCTTGGGGATTGTGTTACTATTTAGAGTGATCCTTGGGGATTGTGTCACTATTTAGAGTGATCCTTGGGGACTGTGTCACTATTTAGTGTGATCCATGGGGATTGTGTCACTATTTAGAGTGATCCTTGGGTATTGTGTCACTGTTTAGAGTGATCCTTGGGGATTGTGTCACTATTTTGAGTGATCCCTGGGGATTGTATCACTATTTAGAGGGATTCTTGGGGATTGAGTCACTATTTAGAGTGATCCTTGGGGATTGTGTCACTGTTTAGGGTGATTCTTGGGGATTGTGTCACTATTTTGAGTGATCCTTGGGGATTGTGTCACTATTTAGAGTGATCCTTGGGGATTGTGTCACTATTTAGAGTGATCCTTGGATATTGTGTCACTGTTTAGAATGATTTTTGGGGATTGTTTCACTATTTTAAGTGATCCTTGGGGATTGTGTCACTATTTAGAGTGATCCTTGGGGATTGTGTCACTATTTCGAGTGATCCTTGTGCATTGAGTCACTATTTAGAGTGACCTTGGGGAGTGTGTCACTATTTAGAGTGATCCATTGAGATTGTGTCACTATTTAGAGTGATCCATGGGTATTGTGTCACTGTTTAGAGTGATTCTTGGTGATTGTGTCACTATTCAGAGTGATCCTTGGGGATTGTGTCAGTATTTAGAGTGACCTTGGGGATTGTGTCACTATTTCGAGTGATCCTTGGGGATTGTGTCACTATTAAGAGTGATCCTTGGGTTTTGCGTCACTATTTCGAGTGATCATTGGGGTTTGTGTCACTATTTAGAGCGATCCTTGGGGATTGTGACACTATTTAGACTGACCCTTGGGGATTGTGACACTATTTAGAGTGATCCTTGTGCATTGAGTCACTATTTAGAGTGACCTTGGGGATTGTGTCACTATTTTGAGTGATCCTTTGGGAATGTGTCACTATTTAAAGTGTTCCTTGGGGAATGTGGCAGCATTTAGTGTGATCCTTGGGGATTGAGTCACTATTTAGAGTGATCCTTGGGGATTGTGTCACTATTTAGAGAGATCCTTGGGGATCGTGTCACTATTTAGAGTGATCCTTGGGGACTGTGTCACTATTTAGAGTGATCCTTGGGGATTGTGTCACTATTTAGATGATCCTTGGATATTGTGTCACTGTTTAGAGTGATTTCTGGGCATTGTTTCACTATTTTAAGTGATCCTTGGGGATTGTGTCACTATTTAGAGTGATCCATGGGGATTGTGTCACTATTTAGAGTGATCCTTGGGTATTGTGTCACTGTTTAGAGTGATTCTTGGGGATTGTGTCACTATTTAGAGTGATCCTTGGGGATTGTGTCACTATTTATAGTGATCCTTGGGGATTGTCACTATTTCGAGTGATCCTTGGGTATTATGTCACTGTTTAGAGTGATTTTTGGGGATTGTGTCACTATTTAGACTGATCCTTGGGTATTGTGTCACTGTTTAGAGTGATCCTTGGGGATTGTGTCACTATTTCGAGTGATCCTTGTGCATTGAGTCACTATTTCGAGTGACCTTGGGGATTGTGTCATTATTTTGAGTGAACCTTGGGGATTGTGTCACTATTTAGAGTGATCCATGGGGATTGTGTCACTATTTAGAGTGATCCTTGGGTATTGTGTCACTGTTTAGAGTGATTCTTGGTGATTGTGTCACTATTCAGAGTGATCCTTGGGGATTGTGTCAGTCTTTAGAGTGATCCGTGGGGATTGTGTCAGTATTTAGAATGATCCATGGGGATTGTGTCACTGTTTAGAGTGATTCTTGGGGATTGTGTCAGTATTTAGAGAGATTCTTGGGGATTGTGTCAGTATTTAGAGTGATCCTTGGGGATTGTGTCACTATTTAGAGAGATCCTTGGGGATTGTGTAACTATTTAGAGTGATCCTTGGGGATTGTGTAACTATTTAGAGTGATCCTTGGGGATTGTGTAACTATTTAGAGTGATCCTTGGGGATTGTGTCACGATTTAGAGTGATCCTTGTGGATTGTGTCACTATTTAGAGTGATCCTTGGGGATTGTCACTATTTGGAGTGACCCTTGGGGATTATGTCACTATTTAGAGTGATCCTTGGGAATTGTCTCACTATTTAGAGTGATCCTTGGGGATTGTGTAACTATTTAGAGAGATCCTTGTGAATTCTGTCACTATTTAGAGAGATCCTTTGGGATTGTGTCACTATTTAGAGTGATCCTTGGGGATTGTGTCACTATTTAGAGAGATCCTTGGGGATGGTGTCACTATTTAGAGTGATCCTTGGGGATTGTTTCAGTATTTTGAGAGATCCATGGGGATTGTGTCACTGTTTAGAGTGATCCTTGGGGATTGTGTCACTATTTAGAGTGATCCGTGGGGATTGTGTCACTATTTCGAGTGATCCATGGGGATTGTGTCACTATTTAGAGTGATTCTTGGAGATTGTGTCAGTATTTAGAGAGATTCTTGGGGATTGTGTCAGTATTTAGAGTGATCCTTGGGGATTGTGTCACTATTTCGAGTGATCCTTGGGGATTGTGGCACTATTTAGAGTGATCCTTGGGGATTGTGTCACTATTTAGAGTGATCCTTGGGGACTGTGTCACTATTTCGAGTGATCCATGGGGATTGTGTCACTATTTAGAGTGATCCTTGGGTATTGAGTCACTGTTTAGAGTGATCCTTGGGGATTGTGTCACTATTTTGAGTGATCCTTGGGGATTGTATCACTATTTCGAGTGATCCTTGGGGATTGTGTCACTATTTAGAGTGATCCTTGGGGATTGTGTCTCTATTTAGAGTGATCCTTGGATATTGTGTCACTGTTTAGAGTGATTTTTGGGGATTGTTTCACTATTTTAAGTGATCCTTGGGGATTGTGTCACTATTTAGAGTGATCCTTGGGGATTGTGTCACTATTTCGAGTGATCCTTGTGCATTGAGTCACTATTTAGAGTGACCTTGGGGAGTGTGTCACTATTTAGAGTGATCCATTGAGATTGTGTCACTATTTAGAGTGATCCTTGGGTATTGTGTCACTGTTTAGAGTGATTCTTGGTGATTGTGTCACTATTCAGAGTGATCCTTGGGGATTGTGTCAGTATTTAGAGTGACCTTGGGGATTGTGTCACTATTTCGAGTGATCCTTGGGGATTGTGTCACTATTAAGAGTGATCCTTGGGTTTTGCGTCACTATTTCGAGTGATCATTGGGGTTTGTGTCACTATTTAGAGTGATCCTTGGGGATTGTGACACTATTTAGAGTGACCGTTGGGGATTGTGACACTATTTAGAGTGATCCTTGTGCATTGAGTCACTATTTAGAGTGACCTTGGGGATTGTGTCACTATTTTGAGTGATCCTTGGGGAATGTGTCACTATTTAAAGTGTTCCTTGGGGAATGTGGCAGCATTTAGTATGATCCTTGGGGATTGAGTCACTATTTAGAGTGATCCTTGGGGATTGTGTCACTATTTAGAGAGATCCTTGGGGATCGTGTCACTATTTAGAGTGATTTTTGGGCATTGTTTCACTATTTTAAGTGATCCTTGGGGATTGTGTCACTATTTAGAGTGATCCATGGGGATTGTGTCACTATTTAGAGTGATCCTTGGGGATTGTGTCACTATTTAGAGTGATCCATGGGGATTGTGTCACTATTTAGAGTGATCCTTGGGTATTGTGTCACTGTTTAGAGTGATTCTTGGGGATTGTGTCACTATTTAGAGTGATCCTTGGGGATTGTGTCACTATTTATAGTGATCCTTGGGGATTGTCACTATTTCGAGTGATCCTTGGGTATTATGTCACTGTTTCGAGTGATTTTTGGGGATTGTGTCACTATTTAGACTGATCCTTGGGTATTGTGTCACTGTTTAGAGTGATCCTTGGGGATTGTGTCACTATTTCGAGTGATCCTTGTGCATTGAGTCACTATTTAGAGTGACCTTGGGGATTGTGTCATTATTTTGAGTGAACCTTGGGGATTGTGTCACTATTTAGAGTGATCCATGGGGATTGTGTCACTATTTAGAGTGATCCTTGGGTATTGTGTCACTGTTTAGAGTGATTCTTGGTGATTGTGTCACTATTCAGAGTGATCCTTGGGGATTGTGTCAGTATTTAGAGTGACCTTGCGGATTGTGTCACTATTTCGAGTGATCCTTGGGGATCGTGTCACTATTTAGAGTGATCCTTGGGTTTTGCGTCACTATTTCGAGTGATCCTTGGGGTTTGTGTCACTATTTAGAGTGATCCTTGGGGATTGTGACACTATTTAGAGTGATCGTTGTGCATTGAGTCACTATGTAGAGTGACCTTGGAGATTGTGTCACTATTTTGAGTGATCCTTGGGGAATGTGTCACTATTTAAAGTGTTCCTTGGGGAATGTGGCAGCATTTAGAGTGATCCTTGGGGATTGAGTCACTATTTAGAGTGATCCTTGGGGATTGTGTCACTATTTAGAGAGATCCTTGGGGATTGTGTCACTATTTAGAGTGATCCTTGGGGATTGTGTCACTATTTTGAGTGATCCTTGGGGATTGTGTCACTATTTAGAGTAATCCGTGGGGATTGTGTCAGTATTTAGAATGATCCATGGGGATTGCGTCACTGTTTAGAGTGATTCTTGGGGATTGTGTCAGTATTTAGAGAGATTCTTGGGGATTGTGTCAGTATTTAGAGTGATCCTTGGGGATTGTGTCACTATTTAGAGAGATCCTTGGGGATTGTGTAACTATTTAGAGTGATCCTTGGGGATTGTGTAACTATTTAGAGTGATCCTTGGGGATTGTGTAACTATTTAGAGTGATCCTTGGGGATTGTGTCACGATTTAGAGTGATCCTTGTGGATTGTGTCACTATTTAGAGAGATCCTTGCTCCTGTGTCACTATCTACAGTGGTCCTTGGGGATTGTGTCACTATTTAGATTCATCCTTGTGCATTGTGTCACTATTTAGAGTGATCCTTGGGGATTGTCACTATTTGGAGTGACCCTTGGGGATTGTGTCACTATTTAGAGTGATCCTTGGGGATTGTCTCACTATTTAGAGTGATCCTTGGGGATTGTGTAACTATTTAGAGAGATCCTTGTGGATTGTGTCACTATTTAGAGAGATCCTTGGGGATTGTGTCACTATTTAGAGTGATCCTTGGGGATTGTGTCACTATTTAGAGAGATCCCTGGGGATTGTGTCACTATTTAGAGTGATCCTTGGAGATTGTGTCAGTTTTTTGAGAGATCCATGGGGATTGTGTCACTGTTTAGAGTGATCCTTGGGGATTGTGTCACTATTTAGAGTGATCCGTGGGGATTGTGTCACTATTTCGAGTGATCCATGGGGATTGTGTCACTATTTAGAGTGATTCTTGGAGATTGTGTCAGTATTTAGAGAGATTCTTGGGGATTGTGTCAGTATTTAGAGTGATCCTTGGGGATTGTGTCACTATTTCGAATGATCCTTGGGGATTGTGTCACTATTTAGAGTGATCCTTGGGGATTGTGTCACTATTTAGAGTGATCCTTGGGGACTGTGTCACTATTTAGAGTGATCCTTGGGGATTGTATCACTATTTAGAGTGATCCTTGGGTATTGTGTCACTGTTTAGAGTGATCCTTGGGGATTGTGTAACTATTTAGAGTGATCATTGGGGATTGTGTCACTATTTAGAGTGATCCATGGGGATTGTGTCACTATTTAGAGTGATCCTTGGGGATTGTATCACTATTTAGAGGGATTCTTGGGGATTGAGTCACTATTTAGAGTGATCCTTGGGGATTGTGTCACTATTTAGGGTGATTCTTGGGGATTGTGACACTATTTAGAGTGATCCTTGGGGATTGTGTCACCTTTTAGTGTGATCCTTGGGGATTGTGTCAATATTTAGAGTGATCCTTCGGGATTGTGTCACTATTTGGAGTTATCCTTGGGGATTGTGTCACTATGTAGAGTGATCATTGGGCATTGTGTCTCTATTTCGAGTGATCCGTGTGCATTGAGTCACTATTAAGAGTGACCTTGGGGATTGTGTCACTATTTAGAGTGATCCTTGGGGATTGTGTCACTATTTAGAGAGATCCTTGGGGATTGTGTCAGTATTTAGAGTGATCCTTGGGGATTGTGTCCCTATTTAGAGTGATCCTTGTGGGTTGTGTCACTACTTCGAGTGATCCTTGGGGATTGTGTCACTATTTAGAGAGTTCCTTGGGGATTGTGTCAATATTTACTGTGAAACTTCGGGATTGTGTCTCTATTTTGAGTGATCCTTGGGGATTGTGTCACTATTTAGAGTGATCCTTGGGGATTGTGTCACTATTTAGAGTGATCCTTGTGCATTGAGTCACTATTGAGAGTGACCTTGGGGATTGTGTCACTATTTTGAGTGATCCTTGGGGAATGTGTCACTATTTTGAGTGATCCTTGGGGAATGTGTCACTATTTTGAGTGATTCTTGGGGATTGTGTCACTATTTAGAGTGATCCTTGGGGATTATGTCACTATTTAGAGAAGATCCTTGGGGATTGTGTCACTATTTAGAGTGATCCTTGGGGATTGTGTCACTATTTTGAGTGATCCTTGCGGATTGTGTCACTAATTAGAGTGATCCTTGGGGATTGTGTCACTATTGAGAGTGATCCTTGGGGATTGTGTCACTATTTGTAGTGATCCTTGGGGATTGTGTCTCTATTTAAAGTGATCCTTGGGAACTGTGTCACTTTTTTGAGTGATCCTTGGGGATTGTCTCACCATTTAGAATGATCGTTGGGGATTGTGTAACTATTTAGAGTGATCCTTGGGAATTGTGTCACTATTTAGAGAGATCCTTGGGGATTGTGTTAATATTAAGAGTGATCCTTGGGGATTGTGCCACTATTTGGACTTATCCTTGGGGATTGTGTCACTGTTTAGGGAGATCCTTGGGGATTGTGTCAGTATTTAGTGTGACCCTTGGGGATTGTGTCACTATTTGGAGTGATCCTTGGGCATTGTGTCACTATTTTGAATGATCCTCGAGGATTCTGTCATGATTAAGAGTGATCCTTGGGCATTGTGTCAATATTTAGGGTGATCCTTGGAGATTGTGTCACTATTTGGAGTGATCCTTGTGGATTGTGTCACTATTTTGAGTGATCCTTGGGGATTGTGTCACTATTTAGAGTGATCCTTGGGGATTGTGTCACTATTTTGAGTAATCCTTGGGGATTGTGTCACTATTTTGAATGGTCCTTGGGGATTGTGTCACTATTTAGAGTGATCCTTGGGGATTGTGTCACTATTTAGAGAGATCCTTGGGGATTGTGTCAGTATTTAGAGTTTACCCTGGGAATTGTGTCATTATTTAGAGTGATCCTTGAGGATTGTGTCACTATTTCGAGTGTTCCTTGGGTATTGTGTCACTTGTTTGTGTGATCCTTGGCTATTCTTTCACTATTTAGAGTGATCCTTGGGGATTGTGTCACTATTTTGAGTTATCCTTGCGGATTGTGTCACTAATTAGAGTGATCCTTGGGGATTGTGTCACTATTGAGAGTGATCCTTAGGAATTGTGTCACTATTTGTAGTGATCCTCGGGGATTGTGTCATTATTTAGAGTGATCCTTGTGGATTGTGTCACTATTTGGAGTGATCCTTGGGGATTGTGTCACTATTTAGAGTGATCCTTGGGGATTGTGTCACTATTTAGAGTGATCCTTGGGGATTGTGTCACTATTTAGAGTGATCCTTGGGGTCTGTGTCACTATTTAGAGTGATCCTTGGGGATTGTGTCACTATTTGGAGTGATTCTTGGGGATTGTGTAACTATTTAGAGTGATCCTTGGGGATTGTGTCACGATTTAGAGTGATCCTTGGGGATTGTGTCACTATTTAGAGAGATCCTTTGGCCTTTGTCACTATTTATAGTGATCCTTGGGGATTGTGTCACTATTTAGCGTGATCCTTGGGGATTGTATCACTATTTAGAGTCATCCTTGTGGATTGTGTCACTATTTAGAGTGATCCTTGGGGATTGTGTCACTATTTGGAGTGACCCTTGGGGATTGTGTCACTATTTAAAGTGTTCCTTGGGGAATGTGGCAGCATTTAGAGTGATCCTTGGGGATTGAGTCACTACTTAGAGTGATCCTTGGGGATTTTGTCACTATTTAGAGAGATCCTTGGGGATTGTGTCACTATTTAGAGTGATCCTTGGGGATTGTGTCACTATTTAGAGTGATCCTTGGGGATTGTGTCACTATTTAGAGTGATCCTTGGATATTGTGTCACTGTTTAGAGTGATTTTTGGGCATTGTTTCACTATTTTAAGTGATCCTTGGGGATTGTGTCACTATTTAGAGCGTTCCATGGGGATTGTGTCACTATTTAGAGTGATCCTTGGGTATTGTGTCACTGTTTAGAGTGATTCTTGGGGATTGTGTCACTATTTAGAGTGATCCTTGGGGATTGTGTCACTATTTATAGTGATCCTTGGGGATTGTCACTATTTCGAGTGATCCTTGGGTATTATGTCACTGTTTAGAGTGATTTTTGGGGATTGTGTCACTATTTAGACTGATCCTTGGGTATTGTGTCACTGTTTAGAGTGATTCTTGGGGATTGTGTCACTATTTATAGTGATCCTTGGGGATTGTGTCACTATTTCGAGTGACCCTTGTGCATTGAGTCACTATTTAGAGTGACCTTGGGCATTGTGTCATTATTTTGAGTGAACCTTGGGGATTGTGTCACTATTTAGAGTGATCCATTGGGATGGTGTCACTATTTAGAGTGATCCTTGGGTATTGTGTCACAGTTTAGAGTGATTCTTGGTGATTGTGTCACTATTCAGAGTGATCCTTGGGGATTGTGTCAGTATTTAGAGTGACCTTGGGGATTGTGTCACTATTTCGAGTGATCCTTGGGGATTGTGTCACTATTTAGAGTGATCCTTGGGTTTTGCGTCACTATTTCGAGTGATCATTGGGGTTTGTGTCACTATTTAGAGTGATCCTTGGGGATTGTGACACTATTTAGAGTGACCCTTGGGGATTGTGACACTATTTAGAGTGATCCTTGTGCATTGAGTCACTATGCAGAGTGACCTTGGGGATTGTGTCACTATTTTGAGTGATCCTTGGGGAATGTGTCACTATTTAAAGTGTTCCTTGGGGAATGTGGCAGCATTTAGAGTGATCCTTGGGGATTGAGTCACTATTTAGAGTGATTCTTGGGGATTGTGTCACTATTTAGAGAGATCCTTGGGGATTGTGTCACTATTTAGAGTGATCCTTGGGGTTTGTGTCACTATTTTGAGTGATCCTTGGGGATTGTGTCACTATTTAGAGTGATCCGTGGGGATTGTGTCAGTATTTAGAATGATCCATGGGGATTGTGTCACTGTTTAGAGTGATTCTTGGGGATTGTGTCAGTATTTAGAGAGATTCTTGGGGATTGTGTCAGTATTTAGAGTGATCCTTGGGGATTGTGTCACTATTTAGAGAGATCCTTGGGGATTGTGTAACTATTTAGAGTGATCCTTGGGGATTGTGTATCTATTTAGAGTGATCCTTGGGGATTGTGTCACGATTTAGAGTGATCCTTGTGGATTGTGTCACTATTTAGAGAGATCCTTGCAGCTGTGTCACTATCTATAGTGGTCCTTGGGGATTGTGTCACTATTTAGATTCATCCTTGTGGATTGTGTCACTATTTAGAGTGATCCTTGGGGATTGTCACTGTTTGGAGTGACCCTTGGGGATTGTGTCACTATTTAGAGTGATCCTTGGGGATTGTCTCACTATTTAGAGTGATCCTTGGGGATTGTGTAACTATTTAGAGAGATCCTTGTGGATTGTGTCACTATTTAGAGAGATCCTTGGGGATTGTGTCACTATTTAGAGTGATCCTTGGGGATTGTGTCACTATTTAGAGAGATCCTTGGGGATTGTGTCACTATTTAGAGTGATCCTTGGGGATTGTGTCAGTATTTTGAGAGATCCATGGGGATTGTGTCACTATTTAGAGTGATCCTTGGGTATTGTGTCACTATTTAGAGTGATCCTTGGGCATTGCGACATTATTTAGGGTGACCTTGGGGATTGTGTGACTATTTTGAGTGATCCTTGGGGATTGTATCACTATTTAGAGGGATTCTTGGGGATTGAGTGACTATTTAGAGTGATCCTTGGGGATTGTGTCACTATTTAGGGTGATCCTTGGGGATTGAGTCACTATTTTGAGTGATCCTTGGGGATTGTGTCACTATTTAGAGTGATCCTTGGGGATTGTGTCACTATTTAGAGTGATCCTTGGATATTGTGTCACTGTTTAGAGTGATTTTTGGGGATTGTTTCACTATTTTAAGTGATCCTTGGGGATTGTGTCACTATTTAGAGTGATCCTTGGGGATTGTGTCACTATTTCGAGTGATCCTTGTGCATTGAGTCACTATTTAGAGTGACCTTGGGGATTGTGTCACTATTTAGAGTGATCCATTGAGATTGTGTCACTATTTAGAGTGATCCCTGGGTATTGTGTCACTGTTTAGAGTGATTCTTGGTGATTATGTCACTATTCAGAGTGATCCTTGGGGATTGTGTCAGTATTTAGAGTGACCTTGGGGATTGTGTCACTATTTCGAGTGATCCTTGGGGATTGTGTCACAATTAAGAGTGATCCTTGGGTTTTGCGTCAATATTTCGAGTGATCATTGGGGTTTGTGTCACTATTTAGAGTGATCCTTGGGGATTGTGACACTATTTAGAGTGACCCTTGGGGATTGTGACACTACTTCGAGTGATCCTTGTGCATTGAGTCACTATTTAGAGTGACCTTGGGGATTGTGTCACTATTTTGAGTTATCCTTGGGGAATGTGTCACTATTTAAAGTGTTCCTTGGGGAATGTGGCAGCATTTAGTGTGATCCTTGGGGATTGAGTCACTATTTAGAGTGATCCTTGGGGATTGTGTCACTATTTAGAGAGATCCTTGGGGATCGTGTCACTATTTAGAGTGATCCTTGGGGATTGTGTCATTATTTAGAGTGATCCTTGGGGATTGTGTCACTATTTAGAGTGATCCTTGGATATTGTGTCACTGTTTAGAGTGATTTTTGGGCATTGTTTCACTATTTTAAGTGATCCTTGGGGATTGTGTCACTATTTAGAGTGATCCATGGGGATTGTGTCACTATTTAGAGTGATCCTTGGGTATTGTGTCACTGTTTAGAGTGATTCTTGGGGATTGTGTCACTATTTAGAGTGATCCTTGGGGATTGTGTCACTATTTGTGGTGATCCTTGGGGATTGTCACTATTTCGAGTGATCCTTGGGTATTATGTCACTGTTAAGAGTGATTTTTGGGGTGTGTGTCACTATTTAGAGTGATCCTTGGGGATTGTGACACTATTTAGAGTGACCCTTGGGGATTGTGACACTATTTAGAGTGATCCTTGTGCATTGAGTCACTATGTAGAGTGACCTTGGAGATTGTGTCACTATTTTGAGTGATCCTTGGGGAATGTGTCACTATTTAAAGTGTTCCTTGGGGAATGTGGCAGCATTTAGAGTGATCCTTGGGGATTGAGTCACTATTTAGAGTGATCCTTGGGGATTGTGTCACTATTTAGAGTGATCCTTGGGGATTGTGTCACTATTTTGAGTGATCCTTGGGGATTGTGTCACTATTTAGAGTGATCCGTGGGGATTGTGTCAGTATTTAGAATGATCCATGGGGATTGTGTCACTGTTTAGAGTGATTCTTGGGGATTGTGTCAGTATTTAGAGAGATTCTTGGGGATTGTGTCAGTATTTAGAGTGATCCTTGGGGATTGTGTCACTATTTAGAGAGATCCTTGGGGATTGTGTAACTATTTAGAGTGATCCTTGGGGATTGTGTAACTATTTAGAGTGATCCTTGGGGATTGTGTAACTATTTAGAGTGATCCTTGGGGATTGTGTCACGATTTAGAGTCATCCTTGTGGATTGTGTCACTATTTAGAGAGATCCTTGCACCTGTGTCACTATCTATAGTGGTCCTTGGGGATTGTGTCACTATTTAGATTCATCCTTGTGGATTGTGTCACTATTTAGAGTGATCCTTGGGGACTGTCACTATTTGGAGTGACCCTTGGGGATTGTGTCACTATTTAGAGTGATCCTTGGGGATTGTCTCACTATTTAGAGTGATCCTTGGGGATTGTGTAACTATTTAGAGAGATCCTTGTGGATTCTGTCACTATTTAGAGAGATCCTTGGGGATTGTGTCACTATTTAGAGTGATCCTTGGGGATTGTGTAACTATTTAGAGAGATCCTTGTGGATTGTGTCACTATTTAGAGAGATCCTTGGGGATTGTGTCACTATTTCGAGTGATCCTTGTGCATTGAGTCACTATTTAGAGTGACCTTGGGGATTGTGTCACTATTTAGAGTGATCCATTGAGATTGTGTCACTATTTAGAGTGATCCCTGGGTATTGTGTCACTGTTTAGAGTGATTCTTGGTGATTGTGTCACTATTCAGAGTGATCCTTGGGGATTGTGTCAGTATTTAGAGTGACCTTGGGGATTGTGTCACTATTTCGAGTGATCCTTGGGGATTGTGTCACAATTAAGAGTGATCCTTGGGTTTTGCGTCAATATTTCGAGTGATCATTGGGGTTTGTGTCACTATTTAGAGTGATCCTTGGGGATTGTGACACTATTTAGAGTGACCCTTGGGGATTGTGACACTACTTCGAGTGATCCTTGTGCATTGAGTCACTATTTAGAGTGACCTTGGGGATTGTGTCACTATTTTGAGTTATCCTTGGGGAATGTGTCACTATTTAAAGTGTTCCTTGGGGAATGTGGCAGCATTTAGTGTGATCCTTGGGGATTGAGTCACTATTTAGAGTGATCCTTGGGGATTGTGTCACTATTTAGAGAGATCCTTGGGGATCGTGTCACTATTTAGAGTGATCCTTGGGGATTGTGTCATTATTTAGAGTGATCCTTGGGGATTGTGTCACTATTTAGAGTGATCCTTGGATATTGTGTCACTGTTTAGAGTGATTTTTGGGCATTGTTTCACTATTTTAAGTGATCCTTGGGGATTGTGTCACTATTTAGAGTGATCCATGGGGATTGTGTCACTATTTAGAGTGATCCTTGGGTATTGTGTCACTGTTTAGAGTGATTCTTGGGGATTGTGTCACTATTTAGAGTGATCCTTGGGGATTGTGTCACTATTTGTGGTGATCCTTGGGGATTGTCACTATTTCGAGTGATCCTTGGGTATTATGTCACTGTTAAGAGTGATTTTTGGGGTGTGTGTCACTATTTAGAGTGATCCTTGGGGATTGTGACACTATTTAGAGTGACCCTTGGGGATTGTGACACTATTTAGAGTGATCCTTGTGCATTGAGTCACTATGTAGAGTGACCTTGGAGATTGTGTCACTATTTTGAGTGATCCTTGGGGAATGTGTCACTATTTAAAGTGTTCCTTGGGGAATGTGGCAGCATTTAGAGTGATCCTTGGGGATTGAGTCACTATTTAGAGTGATCCTTGGGGATTGTGTCACTATTTAGAGTGATCCTTGGGGATTGTGTCACTATTTTGAGTGATCCTTGGGGATTGTGTCACTATTTAGAGTGATCCGTGGGGATTGTGTCAGTATTTAGAATGATCCATGGGGATTGTGTCACTGTTTAGAGTGATTCTTGGGGATTGTGTCAGTATTTAGAGAGATTCTTGGGGATTGTGTCAGTATTTAGAGTGATCCTTGGGGATTGTGTCACTATTTAGAGAGATCCTTGGGGATTGTGTAACTATTTAGAGTGATCCTTGGGGATTGTGTAACTATTTAGAGTGATCCTTGGGGATTGTGTAACTATTTAGAGTGATCCTTGGGGATTGTGTCACGATTTAGAGTCATCCTTGTGGATTGTGTCACTATTTAGAGAGATCCTTGCACCTGTGTCACTATCTATAGTGGTCCTTGGGGATTGTGTCACTATTTAGATTCATCCTTGTGGATTGTGTCACTATTTAGAGTGATCCTTGGGGACTGTCACTATTTGGAGTGACCCTTGGGGATTGTGTCACTATTTAGAGTGATCCTTGGGGATTGTCTCACTATTTAGAGTGATCCTTGGGGATTGTGTAACTATTTAGAGAGATCCTTGTGGATTCTGTCACTATTTAGAGAGATCCTTGGGGATTGTGTCACTATTTAGAGTGATCCTTGGGGATTGTGTAACTATTTAGAGAGATCCTTGTGGATTGTGTCACTATTTAGAGAGATCCTTGGGGATTGTGTCACTATTTAGAGTGATCCTTGGGGATTGTGTCACTATTTAGAGAGATCCTTGGGGATTGTGTCACTATTTAGAGTGATCCTTGGGGATTGTGTCAGTATTTTGAGAGATCCATGGGGATTGTGTCACTGTTTAGAGTGATCCTTGGGGATTGTGTCACTATTTAGAGTGATCCGTGGGGATTGTGTCACTATTTCGAGTGATCCATGGGGATTGTGTCACTATTTAGAGTGATTCTTGGATATTGTGTCAGTATTTAGAGAGATTCTTGGGGATTGTGTCAGTATTTAGAGTGATCCTTGGGGATTGTGTCACTATTTCGAATGATCCTTGGGGATTGTGTCACTATTTATAGTGATCCTTGGGGATTGTGTCACTATTTAGAGTGATCCATGGGGATTGTGTCACTATTTAGAGTGATCCTTGGGTATTGTGTCACTGTTTAGAGTGATCCTTGGGGATTGTGTCACTATTTAGAGTGATCCTTGGGGATTGTGTCACTATTTAGAGAGATCCTTGGGGATTGTGTAATTATTTAGAGTGATCATTGGGGATTGTGTCACTATTTCGAGTGATCCATGCTGATTGTGTCACTATTTAGAGTGATCCTTGGGGATTGTATCACTATTTAGAGGGATTGTTGGGGATTGCGTCACTATTTAGAGTGATCCTTGGGGATTGTGTCACTATTTAGGGTGATTCTTGGGGATTGTGACACTATTTAGAGTGATCCTTGGGGATTGTGTCACCTTTTAGTGTGATCCTTGGGGATTGTGTCAATATTTAGAGTGATCCTTGGGGATTGTGTCACTATTTGGAGTTATCCTTGGGGATTGTGTCACTATGTAGAGTGATCATTGGGCATTGTGTCTATACTTAGGGTGATCCTTGGGAATTGTGTCACTATTTGGAGTGATCCTTGGGGATTGTGTCACTATTTAGAGTGATCCTTGGGGATTGTGTCACTATTTTGAGTGATCCTTAGGGATTGTGTCACTATTTTGAGTGATCCGTGCGGATTGTGTCAGTATTTAGAATGATCCATGGGGATTGTGTCACTGTTTAGAGTGATTCTTGGGGATTGTGTCAATATTTAGAGAGATTCTTGGGGATTGTGTCAGTATTTAGAGTGATCCTTGGGGATTGTGTCACTATTTAGGGAGATCCTTGCACCTGTGTCACTATCTATAGTGGTCCTTGGGATTGTGTCACTATTTAGATTCATCCTTGTGGATTGTGTCACTATTTAGAGTGATCCTTGGGGATTGTGTCACTATTTAGAGAGATCCTTGGGGATTGTGTCACTATTTAGGGAGATCCTTGGGGATTGTGTAACTATTTAGAGTGATCCTTGTGGATTGTGTCACTATTTAGAGAGATCCTTGCACCTGTGTCACTATCTATAGTGGTCCTTGGGATTGTGTAACTATTTAGAGTGATCCTTGGGGATTGTGTCACGATTTAGAGTGATCCTTGTGGATTGTGTCACTATTTAGAGAGATCCTTGCACCTGTGTCACTATCTATAGTGGTCCTTGGGATTGTGTAACTATTTAGAGAGATCCTTGGGGATTGTGTAATTATTTAGAGTGATCATTGGGGATTGTGTCACTATTTAGAGTGATCCTTGGGGATTGTCACTATTTGGAGTGACCCTTGGGGATTGTGTCACTATTTAGAGTGATCCTTGGGGATTGTGTCACTATTTAGAGAGATCCTTGGGGATTGTGTCACTATTTAGGGAGATCCTTGGGGATTGTGTAACTATTTAGAGTGATCCTTGGGGATTGTGTCACGATTTAGAGTGATCCTTGTGGATTGTGTCACTATTTAGAGAGATCCTTGCACCTGTGTCACTATCTATAGTGGTCCTTGGGATTGTGTCACTATTTAGATTCATCCTTGTGGATTGTGTCACTATTTAGAGTGATCCTTGGGGATTGTGTCACTATTTAGAGAGATCCTTGGGGATTGTGTAATTATTTAGAGTGATCATTGGGGATTGTGTCACTATTTAGAGTGATCCATGCTGATTGTGTCACTATTTAGAGTGATCCTTGGGGATTGTCACTATTTGGAGTGACCCTTGGGGATTGTGTCACTATTTAGAGTGATCCTTGGGGATTGTGTCACTATTTAGAGAGATCCTTGGGGATTGTGTCACTATTTAGAGTGATCCTTGGGGATTGTGTCAGTATTTTGAGAGATCCATGGGGATTGTGTCACTGTTTAGAATGATCCTTGGGGATTGTGTCACTATTTAGAGTGATCCGTGGGGATTGTGTCACTATTTCGAGTGATCCATGGGGATTGTGTCACTATTTAGAGTGATTCTTGGAGATTGTGTCAGTATTTAGAGAGATTCTTGGGGATTGTGTCAGTATTTAGAGTGATCCTTGGGGATTGTGTCACTATTTCGAATGATCCTTGGGGATTGTGTCACTATTTATAGTGATCCTTGGGGGTTGTGTCACTATTTAGAGTGATCCTTGGGGACTGTGTCACTATTTAGAGTGATCCATGGGGATTGTGTCACTATTTAGAGTGATCCTTGGGTATTGTGTCACTGTTTAGAGTGATCCTTGTGGATTGTGTCACTATTTAGAGTGATCCTTGGGGATTGTGTCACTATTTAGAGAGATCCTTGGGGATTGTGTAACTATTTAGTGTGATCATTGGGGATTGTGTCACTATTTAGAGTGATCCATGCTGATTGTGTCACTATTTAGAGTGATCCTTGGGGATTGTATCACTATTTAGAGGGATTGTTGGGGATTGAGTCACTATTTAGAGTGATCCTTGGGGATTGTGTCACTATTTAGGGTGATTCTTGGGGATTGTGACACTATTTAGAGTGATCCTTGGGGATTGTGTCGCCTTTTAGTGTGATCCTTGGGGATTGTGTCAATATTTAGAGTGATCCTTGGGGATTGTGTCACTATTTGGAGTTATCCTTGGGGATTGTGTCACTATGTAGAGTGATCATTGGGCATTGTGTCTATACTTAGGGTGATCCTTGGGGATTGTGTCACTATTTGGAGTGATCCTTGGGGATTGTGTCACTATTTAGAGTGATCCTTGGGGATTGTGTCTCTATTTCGAGTGATCCGTGTGCATTGAGTCACTATTAAGAGTGACCTTGGGGCTTGTGTCACTATTTAGAGTGATCCTTGGGGATTGTGTCACTATTTAGAGAGATCCTTGGGGATTGTGTCAGTATTTAGAGTGATCCTTGGGGATTGTGTCCCTATTTAGAGTGATCCTTGTGCGTTGTGTCACTACTTAGAGTGATCCTTGGGGATTGTGTCACTATTTAGAACATAGAACATAGAACAGTACAGCACAGAACAGGCCCTTCGGCCCACGATGTTGTGCCGAGCTTTATCTGAAACCAAGATCAAGCTATCCCACTCCCTATCATCCTGGTGTGCTCCATGTGCCTATCCAATAACCGCTTAAATGTTTCTAAAGTGTCTGACTCCACTATCACTGCAGGCAGTCCATTCCACACCCCAACCACTCTCTGCGTAAAGAACCTACCTCTGATATCCGTCCTGTATCTCCCACCACGAACCCTATAGTTATGCCCCCTTGTAATAGCTCCATCCACCCGAGGAAATAGTCTTTGAACGTTCACTCTATCTATCCCCTTCATCATTTTATACACCTCTATTAAGTCTCCCCTCAGCCTCCTCCGCTCCAGAGAGAACAGCCCTAGCTCCCTCAACCTTTCCTCATATGACCTACCCTCCAAACCAGGCAGCATCCTGGTAAATCTCCTCTGCACTCCTTCCAGCGCTTCCACATCCTTCCTATAGTGAGGTGACCAGAACTGCACACAATATTCCAAATGTGGTCTCACCAAGGTCCTGTACAGTTGCAGCATAACCCCACGGCTCTTAAACTCCAACCCCCTGTTAATAAAAGCTAACACACTATAGGCCTTCTTCACAGCTCTATCCACTTGACTGGCAACCTTTAGAGATCTGTGGATATGGACCCCAACATCTCTCTGTTCCTCCACAGTCTTCAGAACCCTACCTTTCACCCTGTAATCCACATTTAAATTTGTCCTACCAAAATGAATCACCTCACATTTATCAGGGTTAAACTCCATTTGCCATTTTTCAGCCCAGCTTTGCATCCTATCTATGTCTCTTTGCAGCCTACAACAGCCCTCCACCTCATCCACTACTCCACCAATCTTGGTGTCATCAGCAAATTTACTGATCCACCCTTCAGCCCTCTCCTCTAAGTCATTAATAAAAATCACAAACAGCAGAGGACCAAGCACTGATCCCTGCGGCACACCGCTAGCAACCTGCCTCCAATCCGAAAATTTTCCATCGACCACCACCCTCTGTCTTCGGTCAGACAGCCAGTTACCTATCCAATCGGCCAACTTTCCCTCTATCCCACACCTCCTCACTTTCATCATAAGCCGACCATGGTGGACCTTATCAAACGCCTTACTAAAATCCATGTATATGACATCAACTGCCCTACCTTCATCAACACACTTAGTTACCTCCTCAAAAAATTCTATCAAATTTGTGAGGCACGACTTGCCCTTCACGAATCCGTGCTGACTATCTCGGATTAATCCGCATCTTTCTAAATGGTCGTAAATCCCATCCCTAAGGACCCTTTCCTTCAATTTATCAACCACCGAAGTAAGACTAACCGGTCTATAATTACCAGGGTCATTTCTATTCCCTTTCTTAAACAGAGGAACAACATTCGCCATTCTCCAATCCTCTGGCACCATCCCCGTGGACAGCGAGGACCCAAAGATCAAAGCCAAAGGCTCTGCAATCTCATCCCTTGCCTCCCAAAGAATCCTAGGATACATTTCATCAGGCCCAGGGGACTTATCGACCTTCAGTTTATTCAAAACTGCCAGGACATCCTCCCTCCGAACATCTATTTCCTCCAGCCTATTAGCCTGTAACACCTTCTCTTCCTCAAAAACATGGCCCCTCTCCTTGGTGAACACTGAAGAAAAGTATTCATTCATCACCTCGCCTATCTCTACTGACTCCATACACAAGTTCCCACTACTGTCCTTGACCGGCCCTAACCTCACCCTGGTCATTCTTTTATTCCTCACATAAGAGTAAAAAGCCTTGGGGTTTTCCTTGATCCGACCCGCCAAGGACTTCTCATGTCCCCTCCTAGCTCTGCTAAGCCCCTTTTTCAGCTCATTCCTTGCTAACTTGTAACCCTCAATCAAGCCATCTGAACCTTGTTTCCTCATCCCTACATAAGCTTCCCTCTTTAGAGAGTTCCTTGGGGATTGTGTCAATATTTACTGTGATCCTTCGGGATTGTGTCTCTATTTTGAGTGATCCTTGGGGATTGTGTCACTATTTAGAGTGATCCTTGGGGATTGTGTCACTATTTAGAGTGATCCTTGTGCATTGAGTCACTATTAAGAGTGACCTTGGGGATTGTGTCACTATTTTGAGTGATCCTTGGGGAATGTGTCACTATTTTGAGTGATCCTTGGGGAATGTGTCACTATTTTTAGTGATCCTTGGGGATTGTGTCACTATTTAGAGTGATCCTTGGGGATTGTGTCACTATTTAGAGAAGATCCTTGGGGATTGTGTCACTATTTAGAGTGATCCTTGGGGATTGTGTCACTATTTTGAGTTATCCTTGCGGATTGTGTCACTAATTAGAGTGATCCTTGGGGATTGTGTCACTATTGAGAGTGATCCTTGGGGATTGTGTCACTATTTGTAGTGATCCTTGGGGATTGTGTCACTATTTAAAGTGATCCTTGGGAACTGTGTCACTTTTTAGTGTGATCCTTGGGGATTGTCTCACCATTTAGAGTGATCGTTGGGGATTGTGTAACTATTTAGAGTGATCCTTGGGAATTGTGTCACTATTTAGAGAGATCCTTGGGGATTGTATTAATATTTAGAGTGATCCTTGGGGATTGTGCCACTATTTGGACTTATCCTTGGGGATTGTGTCACTGTTTAGGGAGATCCTTGGGGATTGTGTCAGTATTTAGTGTGACCCTTGGGGATTGTGTCACTATTTGGAGTGATCCTTGGGCATTGTGTCACTATTTTGAATGATCCTCGAGGATTCTGTCATGATTTAGAGTGATCCTTGGGCATTGTGTCAATATTTAGGGTGATCCTTGGAGATTGTGTCACTATTTGGAGTGATCCTTGTGGATTGTGTCACTATTTTGAGTGATCCTTGGGGATTGTGTCACTATTTAGAGTGATCCTTGGGGATTCTGTCACTATTTTGAGTAATCCTTGGGGATTGTGTCACTATTTTGAGTGATCCTTGGGGATTGTGTCACTACTTAGAGTGATCCTTGGGGATTGTGTCACTATTTAGAGTGATCCTTGGGGATTGTGTCACTATTTAGAGTGATCCTTGGGGATTGTGTCACTATTTAGAGTGATCCTTGGGGATTGTGTCACTATTTAGAGAGATCCTTGGGGATTGTGTCACTATTTAGAGAGATCCTTGGGGATTGTGTCAGTATTTAGAGTGATCCCTGGGGATTGTGTCATTATTTAGTTGATCCTTGAGGATTGTGTCACTATTTCGAGTGTTCCTTGGGTATTGTGTCACTTGTTTGTGTGATCCTTGGCTATTCTTTCACTATTTCGAGTGATCCTTGGGGATTGTGTCACTATTTTGAGTTATCCTTGCGGATTGTGTCACTAATTAGAGTGATCCTTGGGGATTGTGTCACTATTTGTAGTGATCCTCGGGGATTGTGTCATTATTTAGAGTGATCCTTGTGGATTGTGTCACTATTTGGAGTGATCCTTGGGGATTGTGTCTCTATTTAGAGTGATCCTTGGGGATTGTGTCACTATTTAGAGTGATCCGTGGGGATTGTCTCACGATTTAGAGTGATCCTTGGGGTCTGTGTCACTATTTAGAGTGATCCTTGGGAATTGTGTCACTATTTAGAGTGATTCTTGGGGATTGTGTAACTATTTAGAGTGATCCTTGGGGATTGTGTCACGATTTAGAGTGATCCTTGGGGATTGTGTCACTATTTAGAGAGATCCTTTGGCCTTTGTCACTATTTATAGTGATCCTTGGGGATTGTGTCACTATTTAGCGTGATCCTTGGGGATTGTATCACTATTTAGAGTCATCCTTGTGGATTGTGTCACTATTTAGAGTCATCCTTGGGGATTGTGTCACTATTTGGAGTGACCCTTGGGGATTGTGTCACTATTTGGAGTGACCCTTGGGGATTTTGTCAGTATTAAGAACATAGAACATAGAACATAGAAAGCCACAGCACAAACAGGCCCTTCGGCCCACAAGTTGCGCCGATCACATCCCCACCTCTAGGCCTATCTATAGCCCTCAATCCCATTAAATCCCATGTACTCATCCAGAAGTCTCTTAAAAGACCCCAACGAGTTTGCCTCCACCACCACCGACGTCAGCCGATTCCACTCACCCACCACCCTCTGAGTGAAAAACTTACCCCTGACATCCTACCTGATGGTAGGGTTCTGAAGATTGTAGAGGAACAGAGAGATCTTGCGGTCCATTTCCACAGATCTCTAAACGTTGCCACTCAATTGAATTGAGCCGTGAAGAAGGCCTATAGTGTGTTAGCTTTTATTAACAGGGGGTTGGAGTTTAAGAGCCGTGGGGTTATGCTGCAACTGTACAGGACCTCGGTGAGACCACATTTGGAATATTGTGTGCAGTTCTGGTCACCTCACTATAAAAGGATGTGGAAGCGCTGGAACGAGTGCAGAGGAGATTTACCAGGATGCTGCCTGGTTTGGAGGGTAGGTCTTAAGAGGAAAGGTTGAGGGAGCGAGGGCTATTCTCTCTGGAGCGGCGGAGGCTGAGGGGAGACTTAATAGAGGTTTATAAAATGATGAAGGGGATAGATAGGGTGAACGTTCAAAGACTATTTCCTCGAGTGGATGGAGCTATTACAAGGGGGCATAACTATAGGGTTCGTGGTGGGAGATATAGGAAGGATATCAGAGATAGGTTCTTTACGCAGAGAGTGGTTGGGGTGTGGAATGGACTGCCTGCAGTGATAGTGGAGTCAGACACTTTAGGAACATTTAAGCGGTTATTGGATAGGCACATGGAGCACACCAGGATGATAGGGAATGGGATAGCTTGATCTTGGTTTCACATAAAGCTCGGCACAACATCGTGGGCCGAAGGGCCTGTTCTGTGCTGTACTGTTCTATGTCCTATAAAACTCCAATGCCCTCGACAAATGCAGCAAAACATCCCTATTTCTCTCCTCAAATCCTCTCGCTGTGAAGGCCAACATCCCATTTGCCTTTGTTACTGCCTGCTGTGCCTGCTTGCTTACTTTCAGTGACTGATGCATGAGGACACCAAGGCCTCGCTGAGTATCCAGCTCTCAATTTACATCCGTTCAAGTAATAACCTGTGTTCTTATTATTGCTGCCAATGTGGATCACCTCACACTGAGTCACATTATACTGCATCTTCCATGCAGATGCCCACACACACATCCTCTCCAAATCACGCTGAAGCATCTCTCCATCCTGCCCATTTTAACCTTCCACACCACTTTATTTTCATACTCTGATTTTTTTCCCTTCTTCATTAATGCCTTTCTTGAATTGGGATAAGGAACCTCAATCACATCCTCCCATAGGTTGGATTTATAAACAGCGACTCTGTAACTGGGGGTGAATCCGTCCTGTTGTGTTTTACCCTTTCATCAATTCACATCTACTCTTTTGTTTTCTATCTGGCTGCTAACACGTTGCGTTTGGCGTGTCTGTGGGATCCTGCTGTGCAGGATGGCCAGCAGGATTTCTGACATGACTCTGGAACGTTAATGTTCCCCTCAAATCCACCCTAAATCCACTGCTCCTGGATATTGACCCCTCTGCTAAGAGGAAAAAGTTTCTTCGTAACTCTCCTATCTTTGTCCCTCATTATTGTGTAACCACAATGACGTCCACGCTCCACGTTCACTGTTCTGAAGAAAACAACCCCAGCCTCACCATCCTGTCTTCACTGCAGAAACACTCCAGCCCAGGAAACATCCCGGTGAATCCCTCTCCCGTCCCTCGCTGGGAAATCACATCCTTCTTCTAGTGAGGCCACCGGAACTCCTCACTGTCCTCCAGCTGAGGCTCAATGAGGGTTTTATACAGCTCCATCACAACCTCCCTGCTCCTATCTCCCACACCTCGGCTAATAAAGACAACTGTCATGTCTGCCTTCTTAACCATCACAGCATCAGAGGTTAACCACAGGATTGGAAAGCAGCAGATGGTTTCTGTTATTATTGTGTTTAAATCAGGAAAGAAACAACATTCCAAAGATCAATGGTCCAGTCTCAACATCAACAGTCTGAACATGAAGAATTGAACCAACTCCAAAAGAGTCAAACAAATCAAGTAACACAGGCTGTGATAAAGAGAGCTCAGCACATATTCACTGGGAGGTTGAGTTCTTCGTATAAAAGTCCGTTCCCTGGGGGGGTTCGACCTCTTTGTTCGACTGGAACATAAAAAGCCGGCCGCACTCTACAGCGGGCAGCGTCGGGAGCGGGCAGTGGACTGAGTGGGAAGCAGAGTGAGAGCTGGAAGGGCTTTGGCTCGCAGGGCTTAGGCGGAAGCGGGCGACACAGGACAGGTTAAAATTCATTCTGTTACCCTTCAATTTTGAATCCTTGTTCTTTCCCAGTGCACTCTGAGGAAGGGGAAAAAGGGTTCAGTGTTCCATTGGAGCAATTCTTTTTCTTTGTAGCAGTAAGTTATATGGAGGGGATGGAAGTGAAGGCAGTGCAATGTTCCTCCTGCAGAATGTTTGAGGTGAGGGACACCGTCAGTGTCCCTGCTGATTACACCTGTGGGAGGTGCACCCATCTGCAGCTCCTCCAAGACCGCGTTAGGGAGCTGGAGTTGGATGAGCTTAGGGTCATCAGGGAGGCAGAGAGGGCCATAGACACAAGCTTCAGGGATATAGTTGCTCCAGGGAATGAAAATAGATGGGTGACAGTGAGAGGGGCTGGGAGGAAGCAGTCGGTGCGGGGATCCCCTGTGGTCGTTCCCCTTAGCAACAAGTATTCCACTTTGGATACAGGTGAGGGGGGCGACCTACCAGTGGTGAGCCGCAGTGACCAGATCGCCAGCGCTGAGTCCGTCCCTGTGGCTCAGAAGGGAAAGGGGGAGAGCGGTAGAGCTATAGTTATTGGGGCCTCGTTTGTTCGAGGGATAGATAGGAGGTTCTGTGGCAACAAGAGTGACTCACGGATGGTATGTTGCCTCCCGGATGCCAGGGTCCGTGACATCTCCGACCGTGTCTTCAGGATTCCAAAGGGGGAGGGGGAACAGTCACAAGTCGTGGTGCACGTCGACACCAAAGACATCGGTAAGAGAGGGGACGGGGACTTAAAACAGGAATTCAGGGAGCTTGGGTGGAAGCTGAGAGCCAGGACAAAACAGGTTGTCATCTCTGGTATGTTGCCGGTGCCACGGGATAGCGAGTTGAGGAACAGGGAGAGAGTGTAGTTAAACACATGGATGCAGGGTGGTGTAGGAGGGAGGGTTTCAGCTATGTGGATAATTGGAACACTTTCTGGGGAAGGTGGGACCTGTACCAACAGGACGGGGTGCACCTGAACCAGAGGGGGACCAATATCCTGGGAGGGACATTTGCTACGGCTCTTCGGGGGGGGGGTTTAAACTAATTTTTCAGGGGGATGGGAAAAGGAGTTGTAGTCCAGAGGTCAGTGAGTGCATAAGAACATAAGAAATAGGAGCAGGAGTAGGCCATCTAGCCCCTCGAGCCTGCCCCGCCATTCAATAAGATCATGGCTGATCTGACGTGGATCAGTACCACTTACCCGCCTGATCCCCATAACCCTTAATTCCCTTACCGATCAGGAATCCATCCATCCGCGCTTTAAACATATTCAGCGAGGTAGCCTCCACCACCTCAGTGGGCAGAGAATTCCAGAGATTCACCACCCTCTGGGAGAAGAAGTTCCTCCTCAACTCTGTCTTAAACCGACCCCCCTTTATTTTGAGGCTGTGTCCTCTAGTTTTAACTTCCTTACTAAGTGGAAAGAATCTCTCCGCCTCCACCCTATCCAGCCCCCGCATTATCTTATAAGTCTCCATAAGATCCCCCCTCATCCTTCTAAACTCCAACGAGTACAAACCCAATCTCCTCAGCCTCTCCTCATAATCCAAACCCCTCATCTCCGGTATCAACCTGGTGAACCTTCTCTGCACTCCCTCCAATGCCAATATATCCTTCCTCATATAAGGGGACCAATACTGCACACAGTATTCCAGCTGCGGCCTCACCAATGCCCTGTACAGGTGCATCAAGACATCCCTGCTTTTATATTCTATCCCCCTCGCAATATAGGCCAACATCCCATTTGCCTTCTTGATCACCTGTTGTACCTGCAGACTGGGCTTTTGCGTCTCATGCACAAGGACCCCCAGGTCCCTTTGCACGGTAGCATGTTTTAATTTGTTTCCATTGAGATAGTAATCCCATTTGTTATTATTTCCTCCAAAGTGTATAACCTCGCATTTATCAACGTTATACTCCATTTGCCATATCCTCGCCCACTCACTCAGCCTGTCCAAATCTCTCTGCAGATCTTCTCCGTCCTCCACACGATTCACTTTTCCACTTATCTTTGTGTCGTCTGCAAACTTCGTTACCCTACACTCCGTCCCCTCCTCCAGATCATCTATATAAATGGTAAACAGTTGCGGCCCGAGTACCGATCCCTGCGGCACGCCACTAGTTACCTTCCTCCAACCGGAAAAACACCCATTTATTCCGACTCTTTGCTTCCTGTCGGATAGCCAGTCCCCAATCCACTTTAACACAGTGCAGTGAGGTACTGGGAAGGGTATCATGGTCAAAGGTGGGTCCCAGCAGACAAGAAGGTGGGTTGAAGTGTGTCTACTTCAATGCAAGGAGCATCCGAAATAAGGTAGGTGAACTTGGGGCGTGGATTGGTACTTGGGACTACGATGTTGTGGCCATTACGGAGACATGGGTAGAACAAGGACAGGAATGGTTGTTGGAAGTTCCGGGGTATAGATGTTTCAGTAAGTGTAGGGTAGCTGGTAAAAGAGGTGGAGGAGTGGCACTGTTAATCAAGGAGAGTGTAACGGCTGCAGAAAGGCATTTTGAAGGGGATCTGCCTACAAAGGTAATATGGGCTGAGGTTAGGAATAGGAAAGGAGCGGTCACGTTGTTAGGAGTTTACTATAGGCCCCCAAATAGTAATAGAGATGTGGAGCAAGAAATTGCGAAGCAGATTATGGATAGGAGTGGGGGTCACAGGGTAGTTGTCATGGGGGACTTTAACCTTCCAAATATTGATTGGAACCTTTATAGGTCGAATAGTTTGGATGGGGCAGTTTTTGTGCAGTGTGTGCAGGAGGGGTTCCTGACACAATATGTGGATAGGCCGACAAGCGGTGGGGCCACATTGGATTTGGTACTGGGAAATGAACCGGGACAAGTGTTGGTTTGGTTGTGGGAGAGCACTTTGGATATCGTGACCACAATTCCGTGTCTTTTGTTATTGCAATGGAGATGGTGAGGGCCGTACGGAAGGGCATTGTTTACAATTGGGGGAGAGGTAATTATGATCCAATCAGGCGGGAATTAGGAAGCATAGGATGGGAACAAAAATTGTCAGGCAAAGGCACTAATGATAAGTGGAACTTTTTCAAGGAACAAATACTGCGTGTCCTTGATAGGTATGTCCCTGCCAGGCAGAGAGGAAATGGCCGAGTGAGGGAACCATGGTTCACAGAAGAGGTGGAATGTCTTGTCAAGAGGAAGAAGGAAGCGTATGTTAGGTTGAGAAAACAAGGTTCAGTTGGCTCGATGGAGGGTTACAAGTTAGCAAGAAATGAGCTGAAAAAGGGGCTTAGGAGAGCTAGGAGGGGGCATGAGAAGTCCGTGGTGGGTCGGATCAAGGAAAACCCCAAGGCTTTTTACTCTTATGTGAGGAATAAAAGAATGACCAGGGTGAGGTTGGGGCCGGTCAAGGACGGTCGTGGGAATTTGTGCATGGAGTCAGAAGAGATAGGAGAGGTGATGAATGAATACTTTTCTTCGATGTTCACCAAGGAGAGGGGCCATGTTTTTGAGGAAGAGAGGGTGTCACAGGCTGATAGGCTGGAGGAAGTAGATGTTTGGAGGGAAGATGTACTAGCAATTTTGAATAAACTGAAAGTTGATAAGTCCCCTGGGCCTGATGAAATATATCCTAGGATTCTTTGGGAGGCAAGGGATGAGATAGCAGAGCCCTTGGCATTGATCTTTGGGTCCTCACTGTCCACGGGGGTGGTGCCAGAGGACTGGAGAATGGCGAATGTTGTTCCTCTTTTTTAGAAAGGGAATAGAAATGACCCTGGTAATTATAGACCGGTTAGTCTTACTTTGGTGGTCGGTAAGTTGATGGAAAAGGTCCTTAGGGATAGGATTTACGACCATTTAGAAAGATGCAGCTTAATCCGGGATAGTCAGCATGGATTTGTGAAGGGCAAGTCTTGCCTCACAAATTTGATAGAATTTTTTGAGGAGGTAACTAAGTGTGTTGATGAAGGTAGTGCAGTTGATGTCATATCCATGGATTTGAGTAAGGCTTTTGATAAAGTCCTCCACGGTCGGCTGATGAAGAAAGTAAGGATGTGTGGGATAGAGGGAAGTTTGGCCGATTGGATAGGTAACTGGCTATCTCACAGAAGACAGAGGGTGGTGGTGGTTGGAAAATTTTCGGACTGGAAACCGGTGACCAGCGGAGTGCCACAGGGATCAGTGCTTGGTCCTCTGCTATTTGTAATTTTTATAACTGACTTGGAGGAGGGGGCTGAAGGGTGGATCAGTAAATTTGCTGATGACACCAAGATTGGTGGAGTAGTGGATGAGTTCTATGTTCTAAGATCATTCTTGACAGATTTAGTTGAATTATTTGAGTAATAATCTGGAATAATCGATGAGATTAATATGATTCATGTCAGACACCTTGAGTTTCTAAATTTCTGAAGTAAGTTAACACTTAACAGAGTGGTGAGTAATCTCAGAGCAAGTGGAGTAAGAGGACAAGCACCAGAGTGGACAACAAGTTGGCTCCAAAGACAGAACACAGTGAATCGGAGTTAATGGGATTTACTCTGATTGCTGCTGTGGCTGAATGGAGTTTTAACTTTTAATATCCTGAAAGATCTTCAATCCAACAAACCTGGCTTCTTGGTTAAAGTTGTTTTTTTCACTATGTTGAATTTCCTTGTGGTCAGCGGCCTGGAATTTGACAAAGGACAGGAGGTGTCACATTCAACAGCTTGTCCCTGGCAGGGATGAGGTCTGATGTGGAGATGCCGGCGTTGGACTGGGGTAAACACAGTAAGACGTTTAACAACACCAGGTTAAAGTCCAACAGGGATGAGGTCTGTACAGACTTCTGGGAGACACTCTTCCTCATATGACCATTGGAATGCAAACAATATGCACTGAGATGATGAGGCCTCAAGTGACCAATGATGCTATTCTGGTTGGATATGATTGGCCTAATCGAACGATGCAATTGGGGTTCAGATTAATGAATGGGCTGGTTACCAAGGAACGTTTGGAATTTGAACTCTGCTAACACAAATAGCCTGTTCAGAAAGGCAGTGTGAAGAACCCAGGAACCAAGCTCACAAGGAGAGACAACATCTGGAAGGAGCAGAGAACAAGTGACTGATTCTATTTAACAACAAAATCCTGACCAGGTTTTAATTCCAAGTGGAAATCAACCTTAAGTTAGGTTAAGTAACAGATAATGAGAATTTGGTTTATGTATTGCAAGTATTTGCTGTTGTTTAAGTAGCTATAGAATAAAGGACATTGTGTTTAAGTATTTAAAGTCGACTTTATGTCTTTATTCGCGACAGAGGGTAAAACACACAGGTTTGGACAACACTGGAAGGTGAGAAGTGGTTTTCCACAAGGATCAGCGCTGGGATCAATGTCTTTCACTATTTACATCAACAATATGGGATCAGGAAACACAATTATAACTTCAATATTTATGAAATAATCCAAATTGAGAATGAGAATAACCATCGTGGAAGAATGCAACTAAATACAATAACACAACAATAATAAATTATAAGCATGTAAATTGGATATTCGAATTGGAAATAAATTCCATGAAACTCAGTCATCAGAACATTATGTTTCCGAACCATATAGAAATCAAAAGTGTCTGCATTATTTCCAGGAGTTTAAGGATTCAGGGATCAAATTGACAGAAAGTTTGAGGCAGCAACACAGCTTCAAAGGAACCATATCAATCAGGAAAGAAAATCAGTGGAGTTCATTTCTAGATTCATACAAATGTGGACAACTTACAATTGTTTTTGGAAAAAGCAGAGAATTCTGCTGGGTTTTTGTGTTGTTTAAATGTCAGGAATTAGCTGACGCTTGTTCCTTTTCAATAGAAGACAGAGCTATCGAGACATTTCACATCATTCACTGACAAAGAAACATGAAAAACTAAAACTAAATCAAACTTCTCCTGTTTTTAAACTCTTCCAAAATCAAAGATGGAGGCAGCTCCATGAGATGGAGATTTCACTCACAATGTACAAGATTTCACTCAACCCAATAGTTTCATTGATCAGTGTGCCCTTGAGTTCCTTACGGAAGTATTTCTATTCATGAAAACGATTAAAATGGATGAGCATAAATTGCAAAATTCCATGAATCAAAAATCTGGAACTACTTAATTTCCAAAATAATATTCCATCCCTCAATCTACTGCAGCTCAACAACAATGGGACTTCTCAGAAAATTCAGACCCTGCAGCAGATCCAAACACATCACCTCTTAGTGGGAGAGAGGGGATGAGGGAGAGAGGGAGGGGGCCAGGGAGGGAGAGAGGGCGCGAGGGAGGGAGAGAGGGGGCGAGGGTGGGAAGAAAAAGGGCAAGGCTGGGACAGTCGGGGCGACTAAGGGAGAGTCACAGAGTTGAAGAGGTTTACAGCATGGAACCAGGCCTTTCGGACCAACTTGTCCATGCCGCCCTTCTTTTTAAACCCCGAGATCTCTTTGTTCTGTCACTCTATCCAACGCTCTGCCATTCACTGAATAAGTCCTGCCCTGGTACAATCTACCAAAATGCATCACCTTACATTGATCTAAATTCAACTCCATCTGCGATTTGTCAGCTCACTGGCCCAATTGACCAAGATCCCGTTGCATTTCGAGGTAACCTTCTTCACTGTCCACTATGCCACCAATCTTGGTGTCATCTGCAAACTTACTAACCATGCCTCCCTATCTTCTCATCTAAATCGTTAATATAAATGACAAATAACAGTGGACCCAGCACCAATCCCCGAGGCACTCCGCTGGTCACAGGCCTCCAGTGTGAAAACCAAACCTTTACAGCCACCCTCTGTCTTCTGTCAGCAAGCCAATTTTGTTTCCATTCAGCTACCTCAGACTGGATCCCGTGAGATTTAACATTACTCAACAACTTACCATGAGGTACCTTGTCAAAGGCCTTGCTAAAGTCCATGTAGACAACATCAACTGTACTGCCCTCATCTACCTCCTTGGTTACCCTTTCAAAAAACTCAATCAAATTTATGAGACATGATTTTCCACTCACAAAGCCATGCTGACTGTTCCTAATCAGTCCATGCGTCTCTAAATGCCTATAGATCCTGTCTCTCAAAATACCTTCCAAAAACTGACCCACCACAGATGTGAGGCTCACCGGCCTGTAGCACCCAGGCTTTTCCCTGCAGCCCTTTTTAAACAAAGGCACAACATTTGCCACCCTCCAATCTTCAGGCATCTCACATGTGATTATCAATGATTCAAATGTCTCTGCTCGGGGAACCGCAATTTCCTCCCTAGCCTCCCACAACGTCCTGGGATATACCTCATCAGGGAATTTATCGACCTTGATGTGCTTTAAGACTTCCAGCACCTCCTTCTCCGTTATAGGTACATTCCTCAAGACATCACTATTTATTTCCCCAAGCTCCCTCACATCCATACTTTTCTCAACAGTGAATAATGATGAGGAATATTCATTTAGGATCTCCCCAACTCTTGTGGATCCGGACATAGATGACCCTGTTGACCTTAGTGAGACACAACTCTCTCCCTAGTTACTCTTTTGGTCTTTATGTATTTGTAGAAGCTCTTTGGATTCTCCTTTGACTTGTCTGCCAAAACAATCTTGTGTACCCTTTTTGCCCCCCTGATTTCTCTCAACTCTACTCCTAAACCCCTATTCTCTTCAAGGGATTCACTCGATCAAGCTGCCTATGCATGTCATGGTCTCCTTCTTCTTCTTGACCAGGACCTCAAGAACCCCAGTCATCCAGGGTTCCCTACTTCTACCAGCCTTGCCCTTCACTCCAAGTGGAATGTGCTTACCCTGAACCCTGGTTAAAACACTTTTGAAAGCCTGCCACTTATCAGGCATCCCTTTGCCGTCCCACAGACTCCCCCAATTCACTTTTGAAAGTTCCTGCCTGATACCATCAAAATTGGCCTTGCCCCAATTTAGAATTTTAAACTTTGGGCCAGACCTTTCATTCCCCATAGCTATCTTAAAACTAATGGAATTATGGTCACTGGTCCCAAAGTGATCCCTCACTAACACTTCTGTCACCTGCTTTTCCTTATTTCCCAAGGGATGAGGGAGGGAGAGAGGGAGAGCTGGGGAGAGGGATTGACAGTTGTGGAGACAGGTGTTTGTGGAATCCAGGGGAGTTAACAGAACGCAACTGGGGAGAATACAGGTCAGTTTTAATTTAATCTGAATCAATGAAGTGTTAACAGCCTTATGGGCAGTTTTGAAGACAGTCACAATCGATATACAGTCCACAGTGAGATTGGTAACACATCCCTTTTCTCTCTCCACTCCCTCATGTTGTGGGGACTCGCTGCAAGTATTTTACTGGTTTTCATGGCTTTCAGAATTTCTGTAATCGAGGAACACAACCAACAGTGTGTGTGACAGAGAGAGTTTGAGAGATTTAGAGAGAGAGAGAAAGAGAGAGGGAGAGATTGAGAGAGACTCAGAGAGTGGGTGAGAATTCTGCAGTATTTCATGCTTCTCGCTGGGACGGAGATGGACAAATTGAGCAAGTGAGGAACAGAGAGAGTCACAGAGAGACGGGGAGATATTCACCAATTTAAACATTATTGTGGATTTGCAATGGACAGCAGGCTGTTTGAGATTCAGAAACAAGTATATTAAGCTGGAACATTACGGCAAATTGGCACTTATTAAAACATGAACACAAAGAAAACACTCAGACACAGAGAGGCACACACAGACACAGGCATGCAAACATGTAGGCAGAGACACAAAGAGTGACTGATTAACACTTAGATTTCTAACAATAAATGCCCTGATTAAACTGTCACTGGATGGTGGGGTTAACCCAGCAAACCCACACAGCTGGGTCAGAATCAGAACTCACCTTCTGCACTCACTGAAACGCTCCTGTATCACCTGCCTTATTGCAATGGGATGCCGCGTTTGGGAGCAGGACAGGGACATGGGGTGTGGACAACTGCACATGGGGAGGATAAGGACGAGGAATCTATCAGAGAATCCACACAAACCAGGGAGAAACAAACAAGGAAACACATGCTGAAACTGAGAGATTGCTGTGTGGAAAGATTTAGAAATTGTTGGGAACATTGACCCAGTGAAATGTTGCCAATGTGATCAGAATAGATATGGTAAAATCTTTCTGCAGCATTAAGGCACGCAGTGTACTGAGTGGAACAATATTGTAGCATTCCAAAATAAACTCCATTGGGCTTTGTACTGTCTGAATGCACCTGCTATTGGTCTGTGGTTCTGCAATTTCCTCACTGACAAAAACAGGAATACAGTCTGTATAAATGATTCGAGCTTTCAACATGAGGTGCGCTTTGGATGTCAAGGAGAATATAGGACAGGAGAAGGCAAGGAAGGGAAGCTTCTGTTAGATTCTGAAATCACCCACACAGCACAAGATAGACACACAATCACACTCACAGCCACAGACTCACGCTCAGACTGTGCTGCAGGCAAAGATTATGAAGGGAAATTGCCAAAAGCATTTGATGGGGACAGTGTAGAGGAAGCTTTACTCTGTATCTAACCCCGTGCTGTATCTGTCCTGGGTGTGTTTGATGGGGGACAATGTAGAGGAAGCTTTACTCTGCATCTAACCCCGTGCTGTATCTGTCCTGGGAGTGTTTGATGGGGACAGTGTAGAGGGAGCTTTACTCTGCATCTAACCCCGTGCTGTACCTGTCCTGGGAGTGTTTGATGGGGACAGTGTAGAGGGAGCTTTACTCTGTATCTAACCCCGTGCTGTACCTGTCCTGGGAATGTTTGATGGGGACAGTGCAGAGGGAGCTTTACTCTGTATCTAACTCCGTGCTGTACCTGTCCTGGGAGTGTTTGATGGGGACAGTGTAGAGAGAGGTTTACTCTGTATCTAACCCCGTGCTGCACCTGTCCTGGGAGTGTTTAATGGGGGACAGTGTAGAGGGAGCTTTACTCTGTATCTAACCCCGTGCTGTACCTGTCCTGGGAGTGTTTAATGGGGACAGTGCAGAGAGAGGTTTACTCTGTATCTAACCCCGTGCTGCACCTGTCCTGGGAGTGTTTAATGGGGGACAGTGTAGAGGGAGCTTTACTCTGTATCTAACCCCGTGCTGTACCTGTCCTGGGAGTGTTTGAAGGGGACAGTGTAGAGGAAGCTTTACTCTGTATCTAACCCCGTGCCTTACCTGTCCTGGGAGTGTTTGATGGGGGACAGTGTAGAGGGAGCTTTACTCTGTATCTAACCCCGTGCTGTACCTGTCCTGGGAGTGTTTAATGGGGGACAGTGTAGAGGGAGCTTTACTCTGTATCTAACCCCGTGCTGTACCTGTCCTGGGAGTGTTTGAAGGGGACAGTGTAGAGGAAGCTTTACTCTGTATCTAACCCCGTGCTGTACCTGTCCTGGGAGTGTTTGAAGGGGACAGTGTAGAGGAAGCTTTACTCTGTATCTAACCCCGTGCTGTATCTGTCCTGGGAGTGTTTGATGGGGGACAGTGTAGAGGGAGCTTTACTCTGTATCTAACCCCGTGCTGTACCTGTCCTGGGAGTGTTTGATGGGGACAGTGTAGATGGAGCTTTACTCTGCATCTAACCCTGTGCTGTATCTGTCCTGGGAGTGTTTGATGGGGACAATGTAGAGGAAGCTTTACTCTGTATCTAACCCCGTGCTGTATCTGTCCTGGGAGTGTTTGATGGGGGACAGTGTAGAGGGAGCTTTACTCTGCATCTAACCCCGTGCTGTATCTGTCCTGGGAGTGTTTGATGGGGGACAGTGTAGAAGCAGCTTTATTCTGTACCTAAACCCATGCTGTACCTGTCCTGGGAGTGTTTGATGGGGACAGTATAGAGGGAGCTTTACTCTGCATCTAACCCTGTGCTGTATCTGTCCTGGGAGTGTTTGATGGGGACAGTGTAGAGGGAGCTTTACTCTGCATCTAACCCTGTGCTGTATCTGTCCTGGGAGTGTTTGATGGGGACAATGTAGAGGAAGCTTTACTCTGCATCTAACCCTGTGCTGTATCTGTCCTGGGAGTGTTTGATGGGGACAATGTAGAGGAAGCTTTACTCTGCATCTAACCCTGTGCTGTATCTGTCCTGGGAGTGTTTGATGGGGACAGTGTAGAGGGAGCTTTACTCTGTATCTAACCCTGTGCTGTATCTGTCCTGGGGGTGTTTGATGGGGACAGGGTAGAGGGAGCTTTACTCTGCATCTAACCCTGTGCTGTATCTGTCCTGGGAGTGTTTGATGGGGGACAGTGTAGAGGAAGCTTTACTCTGTATCTAACCCTGTGCTGTATCTGTCCTGGGAGTGTTTAATGGGGGACAGTGTAGAGGGAGCTTTACTCTGTATCTAACCCCGTGCTGTACCTGTCCTGGGAGTGTTTGAAGGGGACAGTGTAGAGGAAGCTTTACTCTGTATCTAACCCCGTGCTGTACCTGTCCTGGGAGTGTTTGAAGGGGACAGTGTAGAGGAAGCTTTACTCTGTATCTAACCCCGTGCTGTACCTGTCCTGGGAGTGTTTGAAGGGGACAGTGTAGAGGAAGCTTTACTCTGTATCTAACCCCGTGCTGTATCTGTCCTGGGAGTGTTTGATGGGGGACAGTGTAGAGGGAGCTTTACTCTGTATCTAACCCCGTGCTGTACCTGTCCTGGGAGTGTTTGATGGGGACAGTGTAGATGGAGCTTTACTCTGCATCTAACCCTGTGCTGTATCTGTCCTGGGAGTGTTTGATGGGGACAATGTAGAGGAAGCTTTACTCTGTATCTAACCCCGTGCTGTATCTGTCCTGGGAGTGTTTGATGGGGGACAGTGTAGAGGGAGCTTTACTCTGTATCTAACCCCGTGCTGTATCTGTCCTGGGAGTGTTTGATGGGGGACAGTGTAGAAGCAGCTTTATTCTGTACCTAAACCCATGCTGTACCTGTCCTGGGAGTGTTTGATGGGGACAGTATAGAGGGAGCTTTACTCTGCATCTAACCCTGTGCTGTATCTGTCCTGGGAGTGTTTGATGGGGACAGTGTAGAGGGAGCTTTACTCTGCATCTAACCCTGTGCTGTATCTGTCCTGGGAGTGTTTGATGGGGACAATGTAGAGGAAGCTTTACTCTGCATCTAACCCTGTGCTGTATCTGTCCTGGGAGTGTTTGATGGGGACAATGTAGAGGAAGCTTTACTCTGCATCTAACCCTGTGCTGTATCTGTCCTGGGAGTGTTTGATGGGGACAGTGTAGAGGGAGCTTTACTCTGTATCTAACCCTGTGCTGTATCTGTCCTGGGAGTGTTTGATGGGGACAGGGTAGAGGGAGCTTTACTCTGCATCTAACCCTGTGCTGTATCTGTCCTGGGAGTGTTTGATGGGGGACAGTGTAGAGGAAGCTTTACTCTGTATCTAACCCTGTGCTGTATCTGTCCTGGGAGTGTTTGATGGGGACAATGTAGAGGAAGCTTTACTCTGCATCTAACCCCGTGCTGTATCTGTCCTGGGAGTGTTTGATGGGGGACAGTGTAGAAGCAGCTTTATTCTGTACCTAAACCCATGCTGTATCTGTCCTGGGAGTGTTTGATGGGGACAGTGTAGATGGAGCTTTACTCTGTACCTAACCCCGTGCTGCACCTGTCCTGAGATTGTTTGATGGGGGACAGTGTAGAGGGAGCCTTACTCTGTATCTAACCCCGTGCTGTACCTGTCCTGGGAGTGTTTGATGGGGACAGTGTGGATGGAGCTTTACTTTGTGCCTAAACGCGTGCTGTACCTCTCCTGAGAATGTTTGATGGGGGACAGTGTAGAGGGAGCCTTACTCTGTATCTAACCCCGTGCTGTACCTGTCCAGGGTGTGCTTGATGGGGACAGTGTAGAGGGAGCTTTACTCTGCATCAAACCCCGTGCTGTACCTGTCCTGGGAGTGTTTGATGGGGACAGTGTAGAGGGAGCTTTACTCTGTATCTATCCTCATGCTGTAGCTGTCCTGGGAGTATTTGATGGGGGGCAATGTAGAGGGAGCTTTGCTCTATACCGATCCCCATGCTGTACCTGTCAGGGAATGGTGGCTGATCAAAGAGGGCCTGGTGGACTGAAGTGCATTTGCTTCAATGCGAAAAGTTTTGCAGGTGAGACAGATGAACTTAGAGCTTGGATTATTATTTGGAACTTTGATGTTGTTGCCATTCCAGAGACTTGGTTAAGGGAAGGACAGGATTGACGATTTGACATTCGCGGATACAGATGCTTAAGGCTGGACAGAGGGGCATGTAAAAGGGGTGGTGGAGTTGCACTACTGGTTAGAACAAAGAACAGTACAGCACAGGAAACAGGCCCTTCGGACCTCCAAGCCTGTGCCGCTCCTTGGTCCAACTGGACCAATCGTTTGTATCCCTCCATTCCCAGGCTGCTCATGTGACTATCCAGGTAAGTCTTAAACGATGTCAGCGTGCCTGCCTCCACCACCCTACTTGGCAGCGCATTCCAGGCCCCCACCACCCTCTGTGTAAAAAACGTCCCTCTGATGTCTGAGTCATACTTCGCCCCTCTCAGCTTGAGCCCGTGACCCCTCGTGATCGTCACCTCCGACCTGGGAAAAAGCTTAAGGGGAATGTCGCAGCTGTAGTGCAGGAGGACAACTCGGAGTGCTCAGACAGCGAAACAATGTGGGAAGAGCTCAGGAATAGGAAGAGTGTAATTACAATGTTGGGAGTTTCCTACACGCCCCCCAAGGGCCTGCGGGAGATAGAGGAACAGATATGGAGGCAGATTTCGGCAAGGTGTAAAAGTAACAGGGTTGTTGTGATGGGTGATTTTAACTTCACCTGTATTACCATGACTCACTTCGTCCTGGGGTAATGGGGCAGAGTTTGTAAGGACCATCTAGGAGGGCTTCATCAAACAGTATGTAGATAGTCCAACTAGAGAAGGGGCCATACTGGACCTGCTATTGGGGAATGAGTCCAGCCAGGTGGTCGAGGGTTCAGCAGGGGAGCAGATCAGGAACAGTGACCACAACAGTAAGCTTCAAGGTACTGATGGATAGAGATAAGTGTAGTCCTCAAGTGAAGATGCTAAATTGGAAGAAGTCTAATTACAACAGTGTTTGGCAGGAACTGAAGGATGTAGATTGGGGGCAGATGTTTGAGGGCAAATCAACGTCTGGCATTTCGGGAGATCGAATGTAAAGGGGAGCTATACAATAAATGGCAGAACCATCAGGAGTCTCGACACACAGAGGGACCTGGGTGGACAAGTCCACAGATCCTTAAAGGTGGCAGCACAGGTGGAGAGGGTGGTCAAGAAGGTATATCGCATGCTTCCCTTTATTGGACGGGGCATAGAATGTAAAAGTTGGCATATGATGTTGCAGCTGTATAGAACGTTGGTTCGGCCACATTTGGAATACTGCGTCCAGTTCTGGTCGCCACACTACCAGAAGGACGTGGAGGCTTTGGAGAGAGTACAGAGAGTACTCGGATGTTGCCTGGTATGGAGGGTCTTAGCTATGAGGAGAGATTGGGTAAACTGGGGTTGTTCTCCCTGGAAAGACAGAGGATGAGGGGCGACCTAATAGAGGTGTATGAAATTACGAAGGGCATTGATAGGGTGAACAGTGGGAAGCTTTTTCCCAGGTTGGTGGTGACGAACACAAGGGGTCACGGGTTCAAGGTGAGGGGGGCAAGGTTCAACACAGATGTCAGGGGGACGTATTTTACACAGAGGGTGGTGGGGGCCTGGAAAGCACTGCCAAGCAAGGTGATTGAGGCAGACACACTGGGATTATTTAAGACTTATCTAGATAGCCACATGAACAGACTGGGAATAGAGGGATGCAACCGAATGGTCTAGTTGGGCACATGAGCGGCGCAGGCTTGGAGGGCCGAAGGGCCTGTTCCTGTGCTGTTCTGTTCTTTGTTCTTTGTTCATGTGAGTGACATTGAAGTGTCAGTTGATAGGAATTGAGGACCGACACATTCCTGTAAAGATGAAGGATCAATATTGCACGTTTCGGGAACTTTCCGTAATGGGAGACATTCTGAGCCTCGTCAATGGGAAAAAGGAAGCATTTGTCAAGGTGAGGAGGCTGGAAACACACGGAGCAAATGTGGAATACAAGGAAAGCAGAAAGAAACTGAAGCAAGGAGTCAGGAGGGATTAAACGGATCATGAAAACTCATTGGCCTGCAGGATTCAGGAAAAACCCAAGGTTTATAGAATATATATATATATATATAAATCCATACGTGGAGCCGGACGAAATGGGTGAGGTGTTAAATGAATACTTTGCGTCAGTATTCACCAAAGAAAAGGGCTTGGTGGATGATGAGTCTGGGAAAGGGTGTGTCGGTAGTTGGAGTCATGTTGAGATCAAAAAGGAGGAAATATTGCAGGTCTTGAAAACATTCAGGTAGACAAGTCCCCAGGGCCTGATAGGATCTACCCCAGAATACTGAGAGAGGCAAGGGAGGAGGCTGGGGCCTTGAGAGAAATCTCTGTATCCTCACTGGCTGCAGGGGAAGTCCCAGAAAATTGGAGAAGAGCCAATGTTGTTCCTTTGTTTAAGAAGGGTAGCAAGGATAATCCAGGTAATTACAGTCAGATGACCATTATGTCAGTGGTAGAGAAATTATTGGAGAGGATTCTTCGAGACAGTTTTACTGCCAATTGGAAATAAGTGGACGTATGAGCGACGGGCAAGATGGCTTTCTGAAGGAAAGGTCGAGCCACAAGATCTTGATGGAGTTTTTCGAGCAAGTGACGAAGATGATAGATAAGGCAAAGGCAGTGGATGTTGTGGACATGGACTTCAGTCAAGGCTTTGACAAGATACCTCATGCTGGAATGGCAAAAAAATGGTGAAGTCACACGGAATCGGAGGAGAGCTGGCAAGATGGATACAGAATTGTCTTGGCCATAGAAGGCAGGGTGTAAGAGTAGGTGGTGGCTTTTCTGATTGGAAGGCTGTGACTAGCGGTGTTTCACAGTTCTGGGACCTTTGTTCTTCGTTGTTTATTGCAAATGATTTGGAGGAAAATGCAGCTGGTCTGATTGGTAAGTTCGCAGACGACGCAGAAATTGGTGGAGTTGCAGGAGTGAAGAGGATTGTCAGAGGATACAGCAGGATATAGACTGGTTGGAAACATTGGCGGAAAAATGGCAGATGGAGTTTCATCCACATAAATGTGAGGTGATGCAATTTGGAAGGTTTAATACATGTAGGAATTATACAGTTAACGAAATAACCATTGAGGAGTATTGACAGCAGAGAGACCTGGGCGTATATATCCCCCGATCAATGAACGTGGCAACACAGGTGGATAAGGTAGTCAAGAAGGCAGACGGCAAGCTCGCCTTCATCGGTCGGGGCATTGAGTTTACAAATTGGCAGGTCATGCTGCAGCTGTACAGAAACTTAGTTCGGTCACATTTAAAATATTGATGTAGAATTCTGGTTGCCACACCACAGAAGGGTGTGGATGCTGTGGAGAGGGTACAGAAGAGGTTTACCTGAATGTTGGCTGCTCTGGATGGTATTAGCTGTGAGGAGAGATTGGATGAACTCGGTTTGTTTTCACTGGAACAACGGAGGTTGAGGGGCGACCTGATAGAGGTTTACAAGATTATGAGTGTCATGGATCGAGTAGAGAGTCAGATGCCCTTTCTGAGGGTAGAGACGGCAAGTACGAGAGGACAGAGGTTTAAGGTGCATTCTTGTTTTTCCCCAGAGTAAAACAAATGCCAGTCAAGATGTTGGAATGCTCCTCCTGCAGGATGTGGGAGGTCAGGGAGACCTCCGGTATCCCTGACGACAGCACCTGCAAAAGATGCATTCAGCTGCAGCTGCTAGCAAAGCGGGAACTGGAGAAGGAGCTTGATGACCTCCATCTAATTCGGGAGAATGAGGAGTTTATAGACAGTAGCTTTAGGGAGATAGTTACACCTAAGCAGCAGAGCACAGGAAATTGGGTTACTGGAAGGAGAGGAAATGGCAGTGTGAAAGGACAGACAGAGCAGGGTTCCCCTGTGGCCAGACCCCTCCACAACAGGTATACTGAATTGGATACTGTTGTGGGAGATGCTTTACCTGGGACAAGCTGCGACAGCCGGAACTCTGATACTGAGTCTGGTTCTACAGCGCAAAAGGGTGGGATGAAGAAGAGGAGAGCAGTAGTGATAGGGGACTCGATGGTCAGAGGTACGGACAGGAGGTTCTGTGGTCGGGACAGAGACTCCCGCATGGTTTGTTGCCTCCCAGGTGCCAAGGTCAGGGATGTCTCTGATCGCGTGCACAGCGTTCTAAAGTGGGAAGGTGATCAGCCAGATGTCGTGGTACACGTCGGTACAAATGACGTGGGAAGGAAGAGTGAGGAGGTCCTAAAGAGTGAGTACAAAGAGCTTGGAAGGAAGTTAAAAATCAGGACCCTGAGGGTAGTAATCTCAGGATTGCTACCTGAGCCACTTGCCAGTGAGGGCAGGAGTAGGATGCTTGGGCGGATGAACACGTGGCTGAGGAACTGGTGCAGGGGGCAGGGTTTCCAATTCTTGGATCATTGGGACCTCTTCTGGGGCAGGTGGGACCTGTACAAGAGAGACGGGTTACACTTAAACTACAAGGGAACCAATATACTTGCAGGGAGATTTGCTAGTGTTATTGGGGAGCGTTTAAACTAGATTTGCAGGGGGATGGGAACCAGAGTGCCAGAGCAGATAGTGGAGCAGGGGTGAAAAGACAGGTTAGTTCAAGCAAAATCACAAATGGAAGAGTAGAGTGTGGTGGAAATAATATTTTGAGGTGTGTCTATTTCGATGCCAGGAGTATTGTGGGGAAGGCAGATGAGCTGAAGGCGTGGATAGACACGTGGAAATATGACATTTTAGCCATTAGTGAAACGTGGCTACAGGAGGGGCAGGACTGGCAGCTCAATGTTCCAGGGTTCCAATGTTTCAGGCGGGATAGAGGCAGAGGGATAAAAGGTGGGGGGGGGGGGGGGGGCGGCATTGTTCGTCAAGTGACACAATCCTCAAGGATCACCCTAAATAGTGACACAATCCCAAAGGATCACTCGAAATCGTGACACAATCCACAAGGATCGTTTTAAATAGTGACACAATCCACAACGATCACTCTAAATAGTGACACAATCCCCAAGGATCATTCCAAATAGTGACACAATCCCCAAGGATCACTCTAAATAGTGACACAATCCCCAAGGATCACTCACAATAGTGACACAATCCACAAGGATGACTCTAAATAGTGACACAATTCCCAAGGTTCACTCTAAATAGTGACACAATCACCAAGGATCACACTAAATAGTGACAAAATCCCCAAGGACCACTCTAAATAGTGTCACAATCCCCAATGATCACTCTAAATAATGACACAATCCCCAAGGATCGCACTAAATAGTGACACAATCCCCAAGGACCACTCTAAATAGTGTCACAATCCCCAAGGATCACTCTAAATAGTGACACAATCACCAAGGATCATTCTAAATAGTGACACAATCCCCAAGGATCACTCTAAATAGTGACACAATCCCCAAGGATCATTCTAAATAGTGACACAATCCCCAGGGATCATTCTAAATAATGACAAAATCCCCAAGGATCACTCTAAATAGTGACACAATCCTCAAGGATCACTCTCAATATTGAAACAGTCCCCAAGGATCACTCTAAATAGTTACACAATCCCCAAGGATCACTCTAAATAATGACACAATCCACAAGGATCACTCGAAATAGTGACACAAACCCCAAGGATCACTCTAAATAGTGACACAATCCCCAAGGATCACTCTAAATAGTGACACAAACCCAAAGGATCACTCTAAATAGTGACACAATCCCAAAGGATCACTCTAAATAGTGACACAAACCCCAAGGATCACTCTAAAGAGTGACACAATCCCCAAGGATCACTCTAAATAGTGACACAATCCCCAAGGATAACTCTAAATAGTGACACAATCCCCAAGGATCACTCTAAATAGTTACACAATCCGAAAGGATCACTCTAAATAGTGACACAAACCCCAAGGATCACTCTAAATAGTGACACAATCCCCAAGGATCACTCTAAATATTTACACAATCCCCAAGGATCACTCTAAATAGTGACACAATCCCCAAGGATCACTCTAAATAGTGACACAATCCCCAAGGATCACTCTAAATGGTGACACAATTCCCAAGGATTAATGTAAATTGTGACTCAATCCCCAAGGATCACTCTAAATAGTGACACAATCCCCAAGGATCACTCTAAATAGTGACACAATCCCCAAGGATCACTCTCACTAGAGACACAATCCCCAAGCATTACTCTAAATAGTGACACAATCCCCAAGGATCACTCTAAATAGTGACACAATCCCCAAGGATCACTCTAAATGGTGGCACAATCCCCAAGGATCACTCTAAATAGTGACACAATCCCCAAGGATCACTCTAAATAGTGATACAATCCACAAGGATCACTCTAAATAGTGACACAACCCCAAGGATCACTCTCAATAGAGACACAATACCCAAGGATCACTCTAAATAGTGACTCAATCCCAAGGAACACTCTAAATAGTGACACAATCCCCAAGGATCACTCTAAATAGTGACACAATCCCCAAGGATCACTCTCAATAATGACACAATCCCCAAGGATCACTCTAAATAGTGACACAATCCCCAAGGATCACTCTAAATAATGACACAATGCACAAGGATCACTCTAAATAAAGACACAATCCCGAAGGATCACTCTAAATAATGACACAATCCACAAGGATCACTCTAAATAGTGACACAATCCCCAAGGATCACTCTCTATCGTTACACAATCCACAAGGATCACTCTAAATAGTGACACAATCCCCAGGGATCATTCTAAATAATGACAAAATCCCCAAGGATCACTCTAAATAGTGACACAATCCTCAAGGATCACTCTCAATATTGAAACAGTCCCCAAGGATCACGCAGAATAGTGACACAATCCCCAAGGATCACACGAAATACTAACACAATCCCCAAGGTTGACTCTAAATACAAACACAATGCCCAAGGATCACTCTAAATAGTGACACAATACCCAAGGATCACTCTAAATAGTG
Source organism: Mustelus asterias (assembly GCF_964213995.1). NCBI lineage: Eukaryota > Metazoa > Chordata > Chondrichthyes > Carcharhiniformes > Triakidae > Mustelus > Mustelus asterias. The sequence goes on along the minus strand of NW_027590311.1, from coordinate 395,391 downwards.
ACACAAACCCCAAGGATCACACGAAATACTAACACAATTCCCAAGGATCACTCTAAATAATGACACAATCCCCAAGGATCACTCTAAATAGTGACACAATCCCCAAGGATCACTCTAAATAAGGACACAATCCACAAGGATCACTCTAAATATTTACACAATCCCCAAGGATCACTCTAAATAATGACACAATCCACAAGGATCACTCGAAATAGTGACACAAACCCCAAGGATCACTCTAAATAGTGACACAATCCCCAAGGATCACTCTAAATAGTGACACAATCCCCAAGGATCACTCTAAATAGTGACACAAACCCCAAGGATCACTCTAAATAGTTACACAATCCGAAAGGATCACTCTAAATAGTGACACAAACCCCAAGGATCACTCTAAATAGTGACACAATCCCCAAGGATCACTCTAAATATTTACACAATCCCAAAGGATCACTCGAAATAGTGACACAATCCCCAAGGATCACTCTAAATAGTGACACAATCCCCAAGGATCACTCTAAATGGTGACACAATTCCCAAGGATTAATCTAAATTGTGACTCAATCCCCAAGGATCACTCTAAATAGTGACACAATCCCCAAGGATCACTCTAAATAGTGACACAATCCCCAAGGATCACTCTCAATAGAGACACAATCCCCAAGCATTACTCTAAATAGTGACACAATCCCCAAGGATCACTCACAATAGTGACACAATCCACAAGGATGACTCTAAATAGTGACACAATTCCCAAGGTTCACTCTAAATAGTGACACAATCACCAAGGATCACACTAAATAGTGACAAAATCCCCAAGGACCACTCTAAATAGTGTCACAATCCCCAATGATCACTCTAAATAATGACACAATCCCCAAGGATCGCACTAAATAGTGACACAATCCCCAAGGACCACTCTAAATAGTGTCACAATCCCCAAGGATCACTCTAAATAGTGCCACAATCACCAAGGATCATTCTAAATAGTGACACAATCCCCAAGGATCACTCTAAATAGTGACACAATCCCCAAGGATCATTCTAAATAGTGACACAATCCCCAGGGATCATTCTAAATAATGACAAAATCCCCAAGGATCACTCTAAATAGTGACACAATCCTCAAGGATCACTCTCAATATTGAAACAGTCCCCAAGGATCACTCTAAATAGTGACACAATCCCCAAGGATCACACGAAATACTAACACAATCCCCAAGGTTGACTCTAAATACAAACACAATGCCCAAGGATCACTCTAAATAGTGACACAATACCCAAGGATCACTCTAAATAGTGACACAAACCCCGAGGATCACACGAAATACTAACACAATCCCCAAGGATCACTCTAAATAATGACACAATCCCCAAGGATCACTCTAAATAGTGACACAATCCCCAAGGATCACTCTAAATAAGGACACAATCCACAAGGATCACTCTAAATATTTACACAATCCCCAAGGATCACTCTAAATAATGACACAATCCACAAGGATCACTCGAAATAGTGACACAAACCCCAAGGATCACTCTAAATAGTGACACAATCCCCAAGGACCACTCTAAATAGTGACACAAACCCAAAGGATCACTCTAAATAGTGACACAATCCCAAAGGATCACTCTAAATAGTGACACAAACCCCAAGGATCACTCTAAAGAGTGACACAATCCCCAAGGATCACTCTAAATAGTGACACAATCCCCAAGGATAACTCTAAATAGTGACACAATCCCCAAGGATCACTCTAAATAGTTACACAATCCGAAAGGATCACTCTAAATAGTGACACAAACCCCAAGGATCACTCTAAATAGTGACACAATCCCCAAGGATCACTCTAAATATTTACACAATCCCCAAGGATCACTCTAAATAGTGACACAATCCCCAAGGATCACTCTAAATAGTGACACAATCCCCAAGGATCACTCTAAATAGTGACACAATCCCCAAGGATCACTCTAAATGGTGACACAATTCCCAAGGATTAATGTAAATTGTGACTCAATCCCCAAGGATCACTCTAAATAGTGACACAATCCCCAAGGATCACTCTAAATAATGACACAATCCACAAGGATCACTCTAAATAGTGACACAAACCCCAAGGATCACTCTAAATAGTGACACAATCCCCAAGGATCACTCTAAATATTTACACAATCCCCAAGGATCACTCTAAATAATGACACAATCCACAATGATCACTCTAAATAGTGACACAAACCCCAAGGATCACTCTAAATAGTGACACAATCCCCAAGGATCAGTCTAAATATTTACACAATCCCCAAGGATCACTCTAAATAGTGACACAATCCCCAAGCATTACTCTAAATAGTGACACAATCCCCAAGGATCACTCTAAATAGTGACACAATCCCCAAGGATCACTCTAAATGGTGACACAATCCCCAAGGATCACACGAAATACTAACACAATCCCCAAGGATCACTCTAAATAATGACACAATCCCCAAGGATCACTCTAAATAAGGACACAATCCACAAGGATCACTCTAAATATTTACACAATCCCCAAGGATCACTCTAAATAATGACACAATCCACAAGGATCACTCGAAATAGTGACACAAACCCCAAGGATCACTCTAAATAGTGACACAATCCCCAAGGACCACTCTAAATAGTGACACAAACCCAAAGGATCACTCTAAATAGTGACACAATCCCAAAGGATCACTCTAAATAGTGACACAAACCCCAAGGATCACTCTAAAGAGTGACACAATCCCCAAGGATCACTCTAAATAGTGACACAATCCCCAAGGATAACTCTAAATAGTGACACAATCCCCAAGGATCACTCTAAATAGTTACACAATCCGAAAGGATCACTCTAAATAGTGACACAAACCCCAAGGATCACTCTAAATAGTGACACAATCCCCAAGGATCACTCTAAATATTTACACAATCCCCAAGGATCACTCTAAATATTTACACAATCCCCAAGGATCACTCTAAATAGTGACACAATCCCCAAGGATAACTCTAAATAGTGACACAATCCCCAAGGATCACTCTAAATAGTTACACAATCCGAAAGGATCACTCTAAATAGTGACACAAACCCCAAGGATCACTCTAAATAGTGACACAATCCCCAAGGATCACTCTAAATATTTACACAATCCCCAAGGATCACTCTAAATAGTGACACAATCCCCAAGGATCACTCTAAATAGTGACACAATCCCCAAGGATCACTCTAAATAGTGACACAATCCCCAAGGATCACTCTAAATGGTGACAGAATTCCCAAGGATTAATGTAAATTGTGACTCAATCCCCAAGGATCACTCTAAATAGTGACACAATCCCCAAGGATCACTCTAAATAGTGACACAATCCCCAAGGATCACTCTCACTAGAGACACAATCCCCAAGCATTACTCTAAATAGTGACACAATCCCCAAGGATCACTCTAAATAGTGACACAATCCCCAAGGATCACTCTAAATGGTGACACAATCCCCAAGGATCACACGAAATACTAACACAATCCCCAAGGATCACTCTAAATAATGACACAATCCCCAAGGATCACTCTAAATAAGGACACAATCCACAAGGATCACTCTAAATATTTACACAATCCCCAAGGATCACTCTAAATAATGACACAATCCACAAGGATCACTCGAAATAGTGACACAAACCCCAAGGATCACTCTAAATAGTGACACAATCCCCAAGGACCACTCTAAATAGTGACACAAACCCAAAGGATCACTCTAAATAGTGACACAATCCCAAAGGATCACTCTAAATAGTGACACAAACCCCAAGGATCACTCTAAAGAGTGACACAATCCCCAAGGATCACTCTAAATAGTGACACAATCCCCAAGGATAACTCTAAATAGTGACACAATCCCCAAGGATCACTCTAAATAGTTACACAATCCGAAAGGATCACTCTAAATAGTGACACAAACCCCAAGGATCACTCTAAATAGTGACACAATCCCCAAGGATCACTCTAAATATTTACACAATCCCCAAGGATCACTCTAAATATTTACACAATCCCCAAGGATCACTCTAAATAGTGACACAATCCCCAAGGATCACTCTAAATAGTGACACAATCCCCAAGGATCACTCTAAATGGTGACACAATTCCCAAGGATTAATGTAAATTGTGACTCAATCCCCAAGGTTCACTCTAAATAGTGACACAATCCCCAAGGATCACTCTAAATAGTGACACAATCCCCAAGGATCACTCTCACTAGAGACACAATCCCCAAGCATTACTCTAAATAGTGACACAATCCCCAAGGATCACTCTAAATAGTGACACAATCCCCAAGGATCACTCTAAATAAGGACACAATCCACAAGGATCACTCTAAATATTTACACAATCCCCAAGGATCACTCTAAATAATGACACAATCCACAAGGATCACTCGAAATAGTGACACAAACCCCAAGGATCACTCTAAATAGTGACACAATCCCCAAGGACCACTCTAAATAGTGACACAAACCCAAAGGATCACTCTAAATAGTGACACAATCCCAAAGGATCACTCTAAATAGTGACACAAACCCCAAGGATCACTCTAAAGAGTGACACAATCCCCAAGGATCACTCTAAATAGTGACACAATCCCCAAGGATAACTCTAAATAGTGACACAATCCCCAAGGATCACTCTAAATAGTTACACAATCCGAAAGGATCACTCTAAATAGTGACACAAACCCCAAGGATCACTCTAAATAGTGACACAATCCCCAAGGATCACTCTAAATATTTACACAATCCCCAAGGATCACTCTAAATAGTGACACAATCCCCAAGGATCACTCTAAATAGTGACACAATCCCCAAGGATCACTCTAAATGGTGACACAATTCCCAAGGATTAATGTAAATTGTGACTCAATCCCCAAGGATCACTCTAAATAGTGACACAATCCCCAAGGATCACTCTAAATAGTGACACAATCCCCAAGGATCACTCTCACTAGAGACACAATCCCCAAGCATTACTCTAAATAGTGACACAATCCCCAAGGATCACTCTAAATAGTGACACAATCCCCAAGGATCACTCTAAATGGTGACACAATCCCCAAGGATCACACGAAATACTAACACAATCCCCAAGGATCACTCTAAATAATGACACAATCCCCAAGGATCACTCTAAATAGTGACACAATCCCCAAGGATCACTCTAAATAAGGACACAATCCACAAGGATCACTCTAAATATTTACACAATCCCCAAGGATCACTCTAAATAATGACACAATCCACAAGGATCACTCGAAATAGTGACACAAACCCCAAGGATCACTCTAAATAGTGACACAATCCCCAAGGACCACTCTAAATAGTGACACAAACCCAAAGGATCACTCTAAATAGTGACACAATCCCAAAGGATCACTCTAAATAGTGACACAAACCCCAAGGATCACTCTAAAGAGTGACACAATCCCCAAGGATCACTCTAAATAGTGACACAATCCCCAAGGATAACTCCAAATAGTGACACAATCCCCAAGGATCACTCTAAATAGTTACACAATCCGAAAGGATCACTCTAAATAGTGACACAAACCCCAAGGATCACTCTAAATAGTGACACAATCCCCAAGGATCACTCTAAATATTTACACAATCCCCAAGGATCACTCTAAATATTTACACAATCCCCAAGGATCACTCTAAATAGTGACACAATCCCCAAGGATCACTCTAAATAGTGACACAATCCCCAAGGATCACTCTAAATGGTGACACAATTCCCAAGGATTAATGTAAATTGTGACTCAATCCCCCAGGATCACTCTAAATAGTGACACAATCCCCAAGGATCACTCTAAATAGTGACACAATCCCCAAGGATCACTCTCACTAGAGACACAATCCCCAAGCATTACTCTAAATAGTGACACAATCCCCAAGGATCACTCTAAATAGTGACACAATCCCCAAGGATCACTCTAAATAAGGACACAATCCACAAGGATCACTCTAAATATTTACACAATCCCCAAGGATCACTCTAAATAATGACACAATCCACAAGGATCACTCGAAATAGTGACACAAACCCCAAGGATCACTCTAAATAGTGACACAATCCCCAAGGACCACTCTAAATAGTGACACAAACCCAAAGGATCACTCTAAATAGTGACACAATCCCAAAGGATCACTCTAAATAGTGACACAAACCCCAAGGATCACTCTAAAGAGTGACACAATCCCCAAGGATCACTCTAAATAGTGACACAATCCCCAAGGATAACTCTAAATAGTGACACAATCCCCAAGGATCACTCTAAATAGTTACACAATCCGAAAGGATCACTCTAAATAGTGACACAAACCCCAAGGATCACTCTAAATAGTGACACAATCCCCAAGGATCACTCTAAATATTTACACAATCCCCAAGGATCACTCTAAATAGTGACACAATCCCCAAGGATCACTCTAAATAGTGACACAATCCCCAAGGATCACTCTAAATAGTGACACAATCCCCAAGGATCACTCTAAATGGTGACACAATTCCCAAGGATTAATGTAAATTGTGACTCAATCCCCAAGGATCACTCTAAATAGTGACACAATCCCCAAGGATCACTCTCACTAGAGACACAATCCCCAAGCATTACTCTAAATAGTGACACAATCCCCAAGGATCACTCTAAATAGTGACACAATCCCCAAGGATCACTCTAAATGGTGACACAATCCCCAAGGATCACTCTAAATAGTGACACAATCCCCAAGGATCACTCTAAATAGTGATACAATCCACAAGGATCACTCTAAATAGTGACACAACCCCAAGGATCACTCTCAATAGAGACACAATCCCCAATGATCACTCTAAATAGTGACTCAATCCCAAGGAACACTCTAAATAGTGACACAATCCCCAAGGATCACTCTAAATAGTGACACAATCCCCAAGGATCACTCTCAATAATGACACAATCCCCAAGGATCACTCTAAATAGTGACACAATCCCCAAGGATCACTCTAAATAATGACACAATGCACAAGGATCACTCTAAATAGTGACACAATCCCGAAGGATCACTCTAAATAATGACACAATCCACAAGGATCACTCTAAATAGTGACACAATCCCCAAGGATCACTCTCTATCGTTACACAATCCCCAAGGATCACTCTAAAGAGTGACACAATCCCCAGGGATCATTCTAAATAATGACAAAATCCCCAAGGATCACTCTAAATAGTGACACAATCCTCAAGGATCACTCTCAATATTGAAACAGTCCCCAAGGATCACGCAGAATAGTGACACAATCCCCAAGGATCACACGAAATACTAACACAATCCCCAAGGTTGACTCTAAATACAAACACAATGCCCAAGGATCACTCTAAATAGTGACACAATACCCAAGGATCACTCTAAATAGTGACACAAACCCCAAGGATCACACGAAATACTAACACAATTCCCAAGGATCACTCTAAATAATGACACAATCCCCAAGGATCACTCTAAATAGTGACACAATCCCCAAGGATCACTCTAAATAAGGACACAATCCACAAGGATCACTCTAAATATTTACACAATCCCCAAGGATCACTCTAAATAATGACACAATCCCCAAGGATCACTCTAAATAGTGACACAAACCCCAAGGATCACTCTAAATAGTGACACAATCCCAAAGGATCACTCTAAATAGTGACACAAACCCCAAGGATCACTCTAAATAGTGACACAATCCCCAAGGATCACTCTAAATAGTGACACAATCCCCAAGGATCACTCTAAATAATGACACAATCCCCAAGGATCACTCAAAATAGTGACACAATCCCCAAGGATCATTCTAAATAGAGACACAATCCCCAGGGATCACTCTAAATAGTGACACAATCCCCAAGGATCACTCTAAATAGTGACACAATCCCCAAGGATCACTCTCAATAGAGACACAGTCCCCAAGGATCACTCTAAATAGTGACACAATCACAAGGAACACTCTAAATAGTGACACAATCCCCAAGGATCACTCTAAATAGTGACACAATCCCCAAGGATCACTCTAGATAATGACACAATCCACAAGGATCACTCTAAATAGTGACACAATCCCCAAGGAACACTCTAAATAATGACACAATCCACAAGGATCACTCTAAATAGTGACACAATCCCCAAGTATCACTCTAAATAATGACACAATCCAAAAGGATCACTCTAAATAGTGACACAATCCCCAAGGATCACTCTCAATCGTTACACAATCCACAAGGATCACTCTAAATAGTGACACAATCCACAAGGATCATTTTAAACTGTGACACAATTCACAAGGATCACTCAAATTAGTGACAAATTCTCCAAGGATCACTCTCAATATTGAAACAATCCCCAATGATCACGCAGAATAGTGACACAGTCCCCAAGGATCACTCTAAATAGTGACACAATCCCCAAGGATCACTCTAAGTAGTGACACAATACCCGAGGATCACTCTAAATAGTGACACAATCCCCAAGGATCACTCTCAATAGTGACACAATCCACGAGGATCACTCTAAATAGTGACACAAACCCCACGGATCACTCTAAATAGTGACACAATCCCCAAGGATCACTCTAAGTAGTGACACAATACCCGAGGATCACTCTAAATAGTGACACAATCCCCAAGGATCACTCTAAATAGTGACACAATCCCCAAGGATCACTCTCAATAATGACACAATCCCCAAGGATCACTCTAAATAGTGACACAATCCCCAAGGATCACTCTAAATAATGACACAATGCACAAGGATCACTCTAAATAGTGACACAATCCCGAAGGATCACTCTAAATAATGACACAATCCACAAGGATCACTCGAAATAGTGACACAATCCCCAAGGATCACTCTCTATCATTACACAATCCACAAGGATCACTCTAAAGAGTGACACAATCCCCAGGGATCATTCTAAATAATGACAAAATCCCCAAGGATCACTCTAAATAGTGACACAATCCTCAAGGATCACTCTCAATATTGAAACAGTCCCCAAGGATCACGCAGAATAGTGACACAATCCCCAAGGATCACACGAAATACTAACACAATCCCCAAGGTTGACTCTAAATACAAACACAATGCCCAAGGATCACTCTAAATAGTGACACAATACCCAAGGATCACTCTAAATAGTGACACAAACCCCAAGGATCACACGAAATACTAACACAATTCCCAAGGATCACTCTAAATAATGACACAATCCCCAAGGATCACTCTAAATAGTGACACAATCCCCAAGGATCACTCTAAATAAGGACACAATCCACAAGGATCACTCTAAATATTTACACAATCCCCAAGGATCACTCTAAATAATGACACAATCCCCAAGGATCACTCTAAATAGTGACACAAACCCCAAGGATCACTCTAAATAGTGACACAATCCCAAAGGATCACTCTAAATAGTGACACAAACCCCAAGGATCACTCTAAATAGTGACACAATCCCCAAGGATCACTCTAAATAGTGACACAATCCCCAAGGATCACCCTAAATAGTGACACAAACCCCAAGGATCACTCTAAATAGTTACACAATCCGAAAGGATCACTCTAAATAGTGACACAAACCCCAAGGATCACTCTAAATAGTGACACAATCCCCAAGGATCACTCTAAATATTTACACAATCCCAAAGGATCACTCTAAATAGTGACACAATCCCCAAGGATCACTCTAAATAGTGACACAATCCCCAAGGATCACTCTAAATGGTGACACAAATCCCAAGGATTAATCTAAATTGTGACTCAATCCCCAAGGATCACTCTAAATAGTGACACAATCCCCAAGGATCACTCTAAATAGTGACACAATCCCCAAGGATCACTCTCAATAGAGACACAATCCCCAAGCATTACTCTAAATAGTGACACAATCCCCAAGGATCACTCTAAATAGTGACACAATCCCCAAGGATCACTCTAAATAGTGACACAATCCCCAAGGATCACTCTAAATGGTGACACAATCCCCAAGGATCACTCTAAATAGTGACACAATCCCCAAGGATCACTCTAAATAGTGATACAATCCACAAGGATCACTCTAAATAGTGACACAACCCCAAGGATCACTCTCAATAGAGACACAATCCCCAAGTATCACTCTAAATAGTGACTCAATCCCAAGGAACACTCTAAATAGTGACACAATCCCCAAGGATCATTCTAAATAGTGACACAATCCCCTAGGATCACTCTCAATAATGACACAATCCCCAAGGATCACTCTAAATAGTGACACAATCCCCAAGGATCACTCTAAATAATGACACAATGCACAAGGATCACTCTAAATAGTGACACAATCCCGAAGGATCACTCTAAATAATGACACAATCCACAAGGATCACTCTACATAGTGACACAATCCCCAAGGATCACTCTCTATCGTTACACAATCCACAAGGATCACTCTAAATAGTGACACAATCCACAAGGATCATTTTAAACTGTGACACAATTCACAAGGATCACTCAAATTAGTGACAAATTCTCCAAGGATCACTCTCAATATTGAAACAATCCCCATTGATCACGCAGAATAGTGACACAATCCCCAAGGATCACACTAAATAGTGACACAATCCCCAAGGATCACTCTGAATAGTGACACAATCCCAAAGGATCACTCTAAATAGTGACACAATCCCAAAGGATCACTCTAAATAGTGACACAATTTTCCAAGGATCACTCTAAATAGTGACACAATCCGTAAGGATCACTCTCAATAGTGACACAATCCCCAAGGATCACTCTAAATAGTGACACAATCCCCAAGGAGCCCCCTAAATAGTGACACAATCCCCAAGGATCACTCTAAATAGTGACATAATCCCAAGGGCACTCTAAATAGTGACACAATCCCCAAGGATCACTCTACATAATGACACAATCCCCAAGGATCACTCTCAATAGTGACACAATCCCCAAGGATCACTCTAAATGATGACACAATCCACAAGGATCACTCTAAATAGTGACACAATCCCCAAGGATCACTCTAAATAATGACACAATCCACAAGGATCACTCGAAATAGTGACACAATCCCCAAGGATCACTCTAAATAGTGACACAATCCCCAAGGATCACTGTAAATGGTGACACAATCCCCAAGGATCACTGGAAATAGTTACACAATCCCCAAGGATCACTCTAAATAGTGACACAATCCACGAGGATCACTCGAAACAGTGACACAAACCACAAGGATCACTCTAAATAGTGACACAATCCCCAAGGATCACTCTAAATAAAGACACAATCCCCAAGGATCACCCTAAATAGTGACACAAACCCAAAGGATCACTCTAAATAGTGACACAATCCCCAAGGATCACTGTAAATAGTGACACAATTCCAAAGGATCACTCTAAATAGTGACACAATCCCCAAGGATCACTCTAAATAGTGACACAATATCCAAGGATCACTCTAAATACTGACACAATTCCCAGGGATCACTCTAAATAGTGACACAATCCCCATGGATCACTCTAAATAGTGACACAATCCCCAAGGATCACTCTCAATAGAGACACAATCCCCAAGGATCACTCTAAATAGTGATACAATCCACAAGGATCACACAAAATAGTGACACAATCCCCAAGGATACTCTTAATAATGACACAATTCCCAAGGATCACTCAATATAGTGACACAATCACAAGGAACACTCTAAATAGTGACACAATCCCCAAGGATCACTCTAAATAATGACACAATCCCCAAGGATCACTCTAAATAGTGACACAATCCCCAAGGATCATTCTAAATAGAGACACAATCCCCAGGGATCACTCTAAATAGTGACACAATCCCCAAGGATCACTCTAAATAGTGACACAATCCCCAAGGATCACTCTAAATAGTGACACAATCCCCAAGGATCACTCTAAATAATGACACAATCCACAAGGATCACTCTAAATAGTGACACAATCCCCAAGGAACACTCTAAATAATGACACAATCCACAAGGATCACTCTAAATAGTGACACAATCCCCAAGTATCACTCTAAATAATGACACAATCCAAAAGGATCACTCTAAATAGTGACACAATCCCCAAGGATCACTCTCAATCGTTACACAATCCACAAGGATCACTCTAAATAGTGACACAATCCACAAGGATCATTTTAAACTGTGACACAATTCACAAGGATCACTCAAATTAGTGACAAATTCTCCAAGGATCACTCTCAATATTGAAACAATCCCCAATGATCACGCAGAATAGTGACACAATCCCCAAGGATCACTCTAAATAGTGACACAATCCCCAAGGATCACTCTAAGTAGTGACACAATACCCGAGGATCACTCTAAATAGTGACACAATCCCCAAGGATCACTCTCAATAGTGACACAATCCACGAGGATCACTCTAAATAGTGACACAAACCCCACGGATCACTCTAAATAGTGACACAATCCCCAAGGATCACTCTAAATAGTGACACAATCCCAAACGATCACTCTAAATAGTGACACAATCCCCAAGGATCACTCTGAATAGTGACACAATCCCCAAGGATCACTGTAAATGGTGACACAATTCCCAAGGATTTCTCTAAATAGTGACACAATCACCAAGGATCATTCTAAATAGTGACACAATCCCCAAGGATCACTCTAAATAGTGACGCAATCCCCAAGGATCACTCTAAATAGTGACACAATCCCCAAGGCTCATTCTAAATAATGGCAAAATCCCCAAGGATCACGCTAAATAGTGACACAATCCCCAAGGATCACTCTCAATATTGAAACAGTCCCCAAGGATCACGCTGAATAGTGACACATTCCCCAAGGATCACACTATTTAGAGTCATCCTTGGGGATTGTGTCACTATTGTGAGTGATCCTTGGGGATTGTGTCACTATTTAGAGTGATCCTTGGGGATTGTGTCACTATTTGGAGTGATCCTTGGGGATTGTGTCACTATTTAGAGTGATCCTTGGGGATTGTGTGACTTGACCAACAATGCCACCCCCCCACCTTTTATCCCTCTGCCTCTATCCCGCCTGAAACATTGGAACCCTGGAACATTGAGCTGCCAGTCCTGCCCCTCCTGTAGCCAAGTTTCACTAATGGCTATAATGTCATATTTCCACGTGTCTATCCACGCCTTCAGCTCATCTGCCTTCCCCACAATACTCCTGGCATTGAAATCGACACACCGCAAAGTATTATTTCCACCACACTCTACCCTTCCATTTGTGATTTTGCTTGAACTAACCTGTCTTTTTATCCCTGCTCCACTATCTGCTCTGGCACTCTGGTTCCCATCCCCCTGCAAATCTAGTTTAAACGCTCTCCAATAACACTAGCAAATCTCCCTGCAAGTATATTGGTCCCCTTGTAGTTTAAGTGTAACCCGTCTCTCTTGTACAGGTCCCACCTGCCCCAAAAGAGTTCCCAATGATCCAAGAATTGGAAACCCTGCCCCCTGCACCAGTTCCTCAGCCACGTGTTTATCCGCCCGAGCATCCTACTCCTGCCCTCACTGGCATGTGGCTCAGGTAGCAATCCTGAGATTACTACCCTCGGGGTCCTGCTTTTTAACTTCCTTCCAAGCTCTTTGTACTCACCCTTTAGGACCTCCTCACTCTTCCTTCCCACGTCATTGGTACCGATGTGGACCACGACATCTGGCTGATCACCTTCCCACTTTAGAACGCTGTGCACGTGATCAGAGACATCGCTGACCTTGGCACCCGGGAGGTAACAAACCATGCGGGAGTCTCTGTCCCGACCACAGAACCTCCTGTCCGTACCTCTGACCATTGAGTCCCCTATCACTACTGCTCTCCTCTTCTTCATCCCACCCTTTTGCGCTGTAGAGCCGGACAGAGTATCAGAGTTCCAGCTGTTGCAGCTTGTCCCAGGTAAAGCATCTCCCACAACAGTATCCAATTCAGTATACCTGTTGTGGAGGGGTATGGCCACAGGGGAACCCTGCTCTGCCTGTCCTTTCACACTGCCATTTCCTCTCCTTACAGTAACCCAATTTCCTGTGCTCTGCTGCTTAGGTGTAACTGTCTCCCTAAAGCTACTGTCTATATACTTCTCATTCTCCCGAATTAGATGGAGGTCATCAAGCCCCTTCTCCAGTTCCCTAACAAGCTTTGCTAGCAGCTGCAGCTGAATGCATCTTTTGCAGGTGCTGTCGTCAGGGATACCGGAGGTCTCCCTGATCTCCCACATCCTGCAGGAGGAGCATTCCAACATCTTGCCTGGCATTTTTTTCTTACTCCTCAGCCTGCTCCTGTGGAACACAGAGGGGGACATAGGGACACAGCGAGAGAATCACAGATACACACAGGGACACACAGAGAGAGAATCACAGATACACACAGGGACACAGAGAGAGAGAATCACAGATACACACAGGGACACACAGAGAGAGAATCACAGATACACACAGGGACACAGAGAAAATCAGAGAAACACACAGGGACACAGAGAGAGAGAGAGAATCACAGCTACACACCGGGGCACACAGCGAGAGAGAATCAGAGAAACACACAGGGACACACAGAGAGATTATCACAGATATACACAGGGAGACAGAGGGTGAATCACAGATCCACACAGGGATACAGTGAGAGATTCACATATACACACAGGAACACAGGGAAAGAATCATAGATACACAACGGAGACAGAGAGAGAATTACATATACACACAGGGACACTGAGAAAGAATCAGAGGTACACACAGGGACACAGCGAGAAAATCATTGGTGCACACAGGGTCATCGAGAGAATCACAGATACACACAGGAACAGAGAGAAAGAATCAGAGATACACACAGAGACACTGAGAGAATCCAAGGTAAACAAAACGATTGTGAAATAGAATTACAGCGAGATTGTGAAAGATTTGCATCGACAGACACCACAACAGATATGTGAACATGTTCACATGTACACAAAAGACAATGAAATAGACCTACACAGGGACTCAAAGAGAATCACAGATAACCGCAGGGCCAGAGAGAGAGAATCACAGATATACACAGGGACACAGAGAGAAAATCACAGATATACACAGGGACACAGAGAGAGAATCACAGATACACACAGGGACACAGAGAGAATCACAGATACACACAGGGACACAGAGAGAATCACAGATACACACAGGGACACAGAGAGAATCACAGATACACACAGGGACACACAGAGAGAATCACAGATACACACAGGGACACAGAGAGAATCACAGATACACACAGGGACACAGAGAGAGAATCACAGATACACACAGGGACACAGAGAGAATCACAGATACACACAGGGACACAGAGAGAATCACAGATACACACAGGGACACAGAGAGAATCACAGATACACACAGGGACACAGAGAAAATCACAGATATACACAGGGACTCAAAGAGAATCACAGATAACCGCAGGGCCATGGAGAGAGAATCACAGATATACACAGGGACACAGAGAGAAAATCACAGATACACACAAGGACACAGAGAGAATCACAGATACACACAGGGACACAGAGAGAATCACAGATACACACAGGGACACAGAGAGAATCACAGATACACACAAGGACACAGAGAGAAAATCGTTGATGCACACAGGGACACAAACAGGGAATGACACATACACATAGGAACCGCATGTGAAAAATGGTATGGTGCATGGGAAATCTATTTGCACGGCGATTGTGGGAATGCGGGAGATTCACAGATACAGACTGGGGAGAGAGACAGAATGTTACCGAGAGGCAAAGATGGACTGAGAGAAAAGCAAACACAGCTAACCACAGGTACAGAGGGGAATTAAAGTGTCACCCCATCACATCTAATAAACATTAACCTCGTCCATCACCATTGTACAGGGACTGCAGTCTGTCACACAAACAAGATCCACTGCAGGAACTCACCAAGACTCCTTCAGCAGCACCTTCCTAACCAGTAAACAGTATTCCGAGACAGAGCAGAAACTGAGAACATCACCATCAGCAACACCACCTCCAATACACACACCATGCTGACTTGGAACGCTATCACTGTTCCATTGCTGTCACTGAGTCAAATCCAGACACTTCCTCCCCAACACCGAATGGACAGCAGCAATGTCAAAAAGCAGCTCACCATCACATTCTCAAGGGCAACGTGTGATGGTTCATTCCTGCTGGCCTTGCACTTCAGGAGGGAGTTACTGGATTTGACTCAGTGACAGTGAAGGAACGACAATATAGATTGCAAGTCAGGATGGTGTGTGATTCGGAGATGAACATTCAGGTGGTGACGTTGTAATGTTTCTCACATCCTTGTCCTTCCAGGTTACAGATTGGAGGTGTGTAAGGAGCCGTCACAGGAGGGAAATGCTTCTTCCCTGCAGTTTGTAGACAGTACACATTGCTGGAAAACTGCACAGAGGTGGACAGAGGGAATGTTTAAGGCGATATCCGCATCATTCATTCAGTTATCTTTGCTTTTAAAGACACTGTTCAGGGACAGAAAGGGAAAGACAAACACAGATACACACAGGAACACAGAGAAAATCACAGAAACACACAGGGACACAGAGAGAGAATCACAGATACACACAGGAACACAGAGAGAGAATCACAGATACACACAGGGACGCAGAGAGAGAGAATCACAGATACACACAGGAACACAGAGAGAGAATCACAGATACACACAGGGACACACAGAGAGAATCACAGATACACACAGGAACACAGAGAGAGAATCACAGATACACACAGGAACACAGAGAGAGAATCACAGATACACACAGGGACACAGAAAGAGAATCACAGATACACACAGGAACACACAGAGAGAGAATCACAGGTACACACAGGGACACAGAGAGAGAATCACAGATACACACAGGGACACAGAAAGAGAATCACAGATACACACAGGAACACACAGAGAGAGAATCACAGGTACACACAGGGACACAGAGAGAGAATCACAGATACACACAGGAACACAGAGAGAGAATCACAGATACACACAGGGACACAGAGAAAATCAAAGAAACACACAGGAACGCAGAGAGAGAATCACAGATACACAGAGGGACACAGGGAAAGAATCATAGATACACAAGGGACACAGAGAGAGAATCACAGGTACACACAGGGACAGAGAGAGAGAATCATAGATACACACTGGGGCCCACACAGAGAGAGAATCACAGATACACACAGGGACACACAGAGAGAGAATCACAGATACACACTGGGACACAGAGAGAGAACTACAGATACACACAGGGGCACAGAGAGAATCACACATACATACAGGGACACACAGAGAGAATCACAGATACATACAGAGACACACAGAGAGAATCAGAGATACACACAGGGACACAGAGAGAGAACTACAGATACACACAGGGGCACAGAGAGAATCACACATACATACAGGGACACACAGAGAGAATCACAGATACACACAGGGACACAGAGAAAATCACAGAAACACAGAGGAACACAAAAAGAGAGAGAATCACAGATACACACAGGGACACAGAGAGAGAGTGGGAGTGTGAATGTGAGGGTGGGAGTGTGAATGTGAGAGGGGGAGTGTGAATGTGAGAGGGGGAGTGTGAATGTGAGAGGGGGAGTGTGAATGTGAGAGGGGGAGTGTGAATGTGAGAGGGGGAGTGTGAATGTGAGAGGGGGAGTGTGAATGTGAGAGGGGGACTGTGAATGTGAGAGGGGGAGTGTGAATGTGAGAGGGTGAGTGTGAATGTGAGAGGGGGAGTGTGAATGTGAGAGGGGGAGTGTGAATGTGAGAGTGGGAGTGTGAATGTGAGAGGGGGAGTGTGAATGTGAGAGGGGGAGTGTGAATGTGAGAGGGGGAGTGTGAATGTGAGAGGGGGAGTGTAAATGTGAGAGGGGGAGTGTGAGTGTGAGAGGGGGAGTGTGAATGTGAGAGGGGGAGTGTGAATGTGAGAGGGGGAGTGTGAATGTGAGAGGGGGAGTGTGAATGTGAGAGGGGGAGTGTGAATGTGAGAGGGGGAATGTGAGTGTGAGAGGGGTAGTGTGAATGTGAGAGGGGGAGTGTGAATGTGAGAGTGGGAGTGTGAATGTGAGAGGGGGAGTGTGAATGTGAGAGTGGGAGTGTGAATGTGAGAGGGGGAGTGTGAATGTGAGAGGGGGAGTGTGAATGTGAGAGTGGGAGTGTGAATGTGAGAGGGGGAGTGTGAATGTGAGAGGGGGAGTGTGAATGTGAGAGGGGGAGTGTGAATGTGAGAGGGGGAGTGTGAATGTGAGAGGGGGAGTGTGAATGTGAGAGGGGGAGTGTGAATGTGAAAGTGGGAGTGTGAATGTGAGAGGGGGAGTGTGAATGTGAGAGGGGGAGTGTGAATGTAGGAGGGGGAGTGTGAATGTGAGAGGGGGAGTGTGAATGTGGGAGGGGGAGTGTGAATGTGAGAGGGGGAGTGTGAATGTGAGAGGGGCAGTGTGAATGTGAGAGGGGGAGTGTGAATGTGAGAGGGGGAGTGTGAATGTGACAGGGGGAGTGTGAATGTGAGAGGGGAAGTGTCAATGTGACAGGGGGAGTGTCAATATGGGAGTGTTGATGCGTGCCGGGGTGTGCTGAGTTCGGGGGGGGGGGGGGTTGCGAGAGAGGGGAAGTGTTGAGGGGAGAGAGAGTGTGTGGAGGGGAGAGGTAAAGTTTACTGATTAGTCACAAATAAGGCGTACATTGACACTGCAATGAAGTTGCTGTGAAATTCCCCGAGTTGTCAGACGCCGGCACCTGTACGGGTCAACTCACCTCGACAGTAAGTCTCTGAGACATTGCGAGGGGACTGGAGACCAACAGGAAACCCACGCAGACACGGGGGAAACACAGAGAGTGACCCAAGCCCGGAATTGAACCCGGGCACGTGACGCTGTGAGGCAGCAGTGCCAACCACTGTGCCACCGTGCCACCCCTGGGAGAGTGCTGAGGGGACAGGGAGAGGGTTGAGGGGAGAGGGAGAGGGTTGAGTGGAGAGGGAGAGTGTTGAGGGGAGAGGAAGAGGTTTGAGGGTAGAGGGAGAGGGTTGAGGGGAGAGGGAGAGTGTTCAGGGAGAGGGAGAGTGTTGAGGGTGGAGAGGGAGAGGGTTGAGGGGAGAGGGTTGAGGGGAGAGGGAGAGTGTTGAGGGGGAGAGGGAGAGTGTGGAGGGTGGAGAGGGAGAGTGCTGAGTGGAGAGGGTTGAGAGTGGAGGGGAGAGGGAGAGAGCTGAGGGGAGAGGAAGAGTGTTGAGGGGAGAGGGGAGTGTTGAGAGTGGAGAGCGAAAGGGTTGAGGGGAGAGCGAGAGGGTTGTGGGGTGAGCGAGAGGGTTGAGGGGAGAGCGAGGGTGCTGAGGGGAGAGGGAGAGGGTTGAGGGGAGATCAAGAGGGTTGTGGGGTGAGGGAGAGGTTGAGGGGAGAGCGAGGGTGCTGAGGGAAGAGGATTGAGGGGTGAGGGCGAGTGTTGAGGGGGAGAGGGAGCGTGTTGAGGGGAGAGGGAGCGGGTTGAGGCGTGAGGGAGAGGGTTGAGGGGGAGGGAGAGGGTTGAGGGGAGAGGGTTGAGGGGGAGGGAGCGTGTTGAGGGGAGAGGGAGAGTGCTGAGGGGAGAGGGAGAGTGCTGAGGGGAGAGGGTTGAGGGGAGAGGGGGTGGGCGGAGGGGAGAGGGAGAGGGTTGAGGGGCGAGGGAGAGGGTTCAGGGGGGAGGGAGAGGGTTGAGGAGAGAGGGTTGAGGGGAGAGGGAAGCGTTGAGGGGGAGGGAGAGGGTTGAGGGGGGAGGGAGATTGCTGAGGGGCGCGGGAGAGTGCTGAGGGGAGAGCGTGGGTGCTGAGGGGAGAGGTTTGAGAGTGGAGGGGAGAGGGAGAGTGCGGAGAGGGAGAGTGCGGAGGGGAGAGGGAGAGTGCGGAAGGGAGAGGGAGAGTGTGGAGGGGAGAGGGAGAGTGTTGAGGGGGGAGAGGGAGAGGGTTGAGGGGTGAGAGAGAGTGTTTAGCGGGGAGGGAGAGTGCTGAGGGTTGAGAGTGGAGGTGAGAGGGAGAATGTTGAGGGTAGAGGGTGAGGGTTGAGGGGAGAGGGTTGAGGGCAGAGGGAGAGAGAGAGGGTTAAGGGGAGAGGGAAAGGGTAGAGGGGAGAGTGTTGAGGGGGAGGGAGAGGGTTGAGGGGAGAGGGAGAGTGTTGAGGGGAGAGGGAGAAGGTGGAGGGGAGAGGGAGAGGGTTGAGGGGGAGAGGGAGAATGCTGAGGGGAGAGGGTGGGTGCTGAGGGCAGAGGTTTGAGAGTGGAGGGGAGAGGGACAGTGCGGACGGGAGAGGGAGAGTGTTGAGGGGAGAGGGAGAGTGTTGAGGGGTGAGGGAGAGGGTTGAGGGGTGAGGGAGAGGGTTGAGGGGAGAGGGGGAGGGTTGAGGGGGAGAGGGAGAGGGTTGTGGGGAGAGGGAGTGTGTTGAGGGGAGAGGGAGTGGGTTGAGTGGAGAGGGAGAGGGTTGAGGGGAGAGGGAGAGGGTTGAGGGGAGAGGGAGAGTGCTGAGGGGAGAGAGTTGAGGGGGGAGGGAGAGGGTTGAGGGGAGAGGGAGAGGGTTGAGGGGAGAGGGAGAGGTTTGAGGGGAGAGGGAGAGGGTTGAGGGGAGAGGGAAAGGTTTGAGGGGAGAGGGAGAGTGCTGAGGGGAGAGGGTGGGTGCTGAGGGTAGAGGGTTGAGGGGAGAGCGAGAGGGTTGAGGGGAGAGCGAAAGGGTTGAGGGGAGAGGGAGAGGGTTGAGGGAGAGGGTTGAGGGGGGAGGGAGAGGGTTGAGGGGGGAGGGAGAGGGTTGAGGGGAGAGGGTTGAGGGGAGAGGGAGATTGCTGAGGGGAGCGGGAGAGTGCTGAGGGGAGAGCGTGGGTGCTGAGGGGAGAGGTTTGAGAGTGAAGGGGTGAGGGAGCATGCGGAGGGGAGAGGGAGAGTGTGGAGGGGAGAGGGAGAATGTTGAGGGGGGAGAGGGAGAGTGTTGAGGGGGGAGAGGGAGAGGGTTGGGGGGTGGGAGAGTGCTGAGTGGGGAGGGTTGAGAGTGGAGGTGAGAGGGAGAATGTTGAGGGTAGAGGGAGAGGGTTGAGGGGAGAGGGAGAGGGTAGAGGGGAGAGTGTTGAGGGGGAGGGAGAGGGTTGAGGGGAGAGGGAGAGTGTTGAGGGGAGAGGGAGAGTGTTGAGGGGAGAGGGAGAGTGTTGAGGGGAGAGGGAGAGTGTTGAGGGGTGAGGGAGAGGGTTGAGGGGTGAGGGAGAGGGTTGAGGGGAGAGGGAGAGTGTTGAGGGGAGAGGTTGAGGGTTGAGGGGAGAGGGGGAGAGTTGAGGGTGGAGGGAGAGGCTTGAGGGGAGAGGGAGAGGGTTGAGGGGAGAGGGTTGAGGGGAGTAGGAGAGGGTTGAGGGGAGAGGGAGAAGGTTGAGGGGAGAGGGTGAGGGCTGAGGGGTGAGGGAGAGGGTTGAGGGGAGAGGGAGGGTGTTGAGGGGAGAGGGTTGAGGGGAGAGGGTTGAGGGGAGAGGGAGAGTGTTGAGGGGAGAGGGTTGAGGGGAGAGGGAGAGGGTTGAGGGGAGAGGGAGGGAGTAGAGGGAGGGGGTTGAGGGGAGAGGGTTGAGGGGAGAGGGCTGAGGGGAGAGGGAGAGGGTTGAGGGGAGAGGGTTGAGGGGAGAGGGCTGAGGGGAGAGGGCTGAGGGGAGAGGGTTGAGGGGAGAGGGCTGAGGGGAGAGGGAGAGGGTTGAGGGGAGAGGGTTGAGGGGAGAGGGCTGAGGGGAGAGGGAGAGCGTTGAGGGGAGAGGGTTGAGGGGAGAGGGCTGAGGGCTGAGGGGGGAGGGTTGAGGGGTGAGGAAATGGAATGCATGATTATTAACTGTCCTTTGGTTCAATGGCAAACACATTCCTGAATGACAGTTTATTGGTGTGAATAATGGACAGCTTGAAATTCCACCTCCTGTTTATAATAATGCTGATCAGATCCGATAGGGTCTGGTGAATTTAATGATGAATTCAATAATTCTGTATTTGAGAACTTCCTGCAAATGGAATATCAGAAAAGCAGCATAATACATATTTCTGGGATTGAGTGTACTGTGCTGTGTTGGGGCTTTGAGAAAGTCACGTACTCGCTCCCGAAATGTATCTATAAAAACTCAGTGACTAACGTGTTGGTCTGGAAATGCAAAAGGTTTTTTCTTTACATGTTTGAACCTGCCTCACTGAGGTTCTGGTTTTTGACAATGTCCATCCAGATATTTTCTCTGGGAGGATATTTGACACTTCAGTCACGGTTTCATACGGAGCCAAGAGTTAGTTTTGGAAAAGCTGATTTATGTCCCTCCTGCAGGCTCAGAGTTAGTTTAAAATTATTAATTCAGCAAAGGACCTGCTAAAACTGACCGCTCAAACAACACAATGTGAAACAAATGTTATTCAGTCGGTCTCGGGGGCAATAAACTCGCTGGTGTCCAGGGAATTGGAAAGCGTCACAAACAACAGATGGAGCAAGTTGGCGTCAGGCTGTTTAACCACAGAGGAGACACAACCCAGATTGAAAATGTTCCTTTGTCAGCAAAGTTAAAGCTGCTGTTATAAAGTGTATAATACAACACAATCTAGGAGCCCGTGCGGGAGACAGACACTGGGACAGAGAACTTCAAACACTGTTCATCAACTCACAGAGAGAAAAAAAATCAACAAATAATTAAACACCCACCTCACTCAAGAAAAGCGTTGAGCATTCTGCCGTTCCAGTCTCTCCACTGAATTTTCTGTATCTCAGTCTGCTTGCTGTATCTCAGCCGCTAACACACTCTCCTTTAATTTCCAAGGTTCAAACAATCCGACAACTTCTGACCCGATTTTCCTCATTGCAGTTTGTTCCCGTCTCCTGCACGGAATTAAACAGCGGCGTTTACCTGTGTGTCTGTTTCCAGGGAATCAGCTTCTTCATCCTGCAACAGAATGGTCCTGGAAACAAACAGTGTCGGTTTTAAGTGGATAGCAGGTGAGGATCCGCCCCTATTGACAAAGGAAGTTAGAACCAAAAGAACCATAGAAAATTACAGCTCAGAAACAGGCCTTTTGGCCCTTCTTGTCTGTGCCGAACCATTTTATGCCTAGTCCCACTGACCTGCACTTGGACCATATCCTTCCACACCCCTCTCATTCATGAACCCGTCCAAGTTTTTCTTAAATGTTAAAAGTGACCCCGCATTTACCACTTTATCCGGCAGCTCATTCCACACTCCCACCACTCTTTGCGTGAAGAAGTCCCCCCTAATATTCCCTTTAAACTTTTCTCCTTTCACCCTTAACCCATGCCCTCTGGTTTTTTTCTCCCCGAGCCTCAGCGGAAAAAGTCGAAGTCACTCTCCTTGTACTAGCGTTCAGGTGAAGAGCAGGTAATGTTTATTTTGACACTGAAATGTTTAAACATTACGTTTTGAATATGTTTAACACTTGTTTCAAATTCACTAAATTAAATTCTAATGCGAACAATTAAAATCCATCAAATTATCATTGGAACATCCTATCATTGTCCCTAGTTGAAAATGTAGCGACTGTTCCTTGGTAATATGTTTTTAAAAAAATATCTGAATCAGTTTGGAATGTATTCGAGGATTAGCGCCATTCCTACCACTCTCCCCTGTCCCCACCCCCACCCCAAAATCCCCAACGCCCCCAACGCCCCCAATCCCCAACGCCCCCAATCCCCAACGCCCCCAATCCCCAACGCCACCACCTCTCTCTGAAAACAGAAACCAACAGGCTACTGACGCACTGAGAGTGGAAATTCGAACTCATCATCATTTTAAATAGTCTTATTCTCTGACGTTGCCCCAACTTCTTGATCCGCGCCTGTCCAAAAGGGGAAATATTACCTGAGAATTCTCCCTGCTCGATAGGAAAGTTTTATTTCGTTTATCGCTCGTTAATAATTTGTTTGATTTCAGAAACAAGGTGATGACATTAAATATCAGCAGAGGTTCGAGCGTTGGACAAATACATTCTGCTCCGACATTCCCATTTTTTTCATCTTACATCAAACATGTGTTCAGATTGTCGACAGTTTCGGATTTTTTTTGGCCTTTCTTCATGCATTAAACCTACATCTGGAGAGAATATAAACTGAATACATTCTCTTATTGAAAACTTAATTCGATCCTTAATAACAACCTCTGATTCAAAGCTCCAATCTATTCCATTAGTCTGTTCCCAGTAACTCTCATAGAGTTACAGAGTCAGTCAGCACATAAACAGTCCCTTCGGCCCATCATGTCCATGCTGGCCATCAATTACCAATCTGCAATCACCTCATTTACCAGCACTAGATCCGTATTGGATTATGCCTTGACTATTAAAGTGCTAGTCCAGGCGCCTGTTCCATATTCCCACCATTCTGTGTGTGAAATAACATTTCCTCATATCCCCTCTTAACCACTTTCCCCTCTCCATGTTCCCATGCCCACCTGCCAGAGACACATGAAGTAAAAGTTTACTTCATCGTCACTAGTAAGGCTTACGTTAACACTACAATTAATTACTGTGAAATTCCCCTAGTCGCCACACTCCGGCGCCTAATCGGGTCAATGAACTTAACCAGCACGTCTTTCTGACTGTGGGAAGAAACTGGAGCACTCGGAGGAAACCCAGGCTGTCACGGGGAGAACGTGCTAACTCCACACATACAGTGACAAACGCCAGGAATCTGAGCGGATTCCTTGGTGCTGTGACACAGCAGCGCTAACCACTGTGCCACGCATCTGCCATTGGGAGAGATTCTGACAATATACCGTGTCTACCTTTCTGATAATTTTGTGTATCTCTATGAAGTTTTCCCTCAGCCTCCGTGCCTCCAGTGAAAGTGAACCCCGATTACCCTGTCTCTCCATAATGGCTGCAATTTCCCGTTCCAGACAACTCCTTGCTGAACCTCACTCTCAGCCCTCTCCAGTGGAATTATTCCATCCCAGAGTTTGGCGACCAGACTTTACACAATATTCCATCTGTGGATTAACTAATGATCTGAGATGGGCCTGGACCCCACTGCTCCTATAGCCTATGTCTTGGATAATGAAGGCAAGCATTCAGTATGTCTTCTAAACTAACATATCTAGCAGCACCGGCTCCATCAGGGATCAAGGGACTTGCACCCCAGGTTCACGTTAGTCCTCAGTACTCCCTGCTGCCATTCTTGAATAAAGGGATCACATTAGATATCCCACGGTCACTTCGGCGAAGATGTCGATATCTCCCTCAGTGTGTCCCTGCAATCTCCTTCCGTGACTGCCACAGAAGACTGAGGTATAATTGCTTCAGGCCCTGGGGGTTTATGCACCAATATTCCCGCTAACACATCCAATCCCTCCTTCTTATTGATCTTAACGTGTCCTTGAATCTTACTGTTCCTGCTGAAATCTCCAGGTTTAAAATGTTTCCCCTCTGTGTATAAAGTTGAAAAAATAATGTTCGGCCTCAACCACGTCCTCTGACTCCTCGCACAGAGGTTCCTTTGTGCTCTGATGGGCCCCACTTTTCCCTGGTCATCCTTCCGCACCCAACATACTGAGAAAATGCCTTGCGGTTTTCCTTAGTGTGGTCTGCCAATTATATGTTGTGGTCCCTCTTTTCCCTCCTGATTGGTTTTTCAGCAGCTTGCTGAGGCCCTCCCTCATTTTCCGTGCTCTGCACATACCACTTACTCCTTTTCCTCCCTTTTATGGAACCCTCGATACCTCTTGGCTTCCAGGATTCCCTGGACTTGCCAAACTTACTCTTCACTCTGAGAGAAAACCAACGGGCCCTGCATTCTCACTCTGGCACTTTAATAGACATCCAGATTCCAAATATATATTGACCTGTAAGGAACTGATCCCAGTCTACGTTTGCTGGAAACTGTCTTATGATATTGAAATCGTCTTTCCCCCAATTCAAGTACTTGTTCACTGAACTCTCTTTATTCCTTTCCATATAACTGAGAAGCTGAGAGATTTTTGGCCACTGTTCCAAAAATGCCCGCCTCCTGACACTGCGACCAATTGCCTGGCTTCATTCCCTTTGATTAGGTCTGGGACAGCACTTGCCCCATTCCAAACTGATTCAGAAATTTTAAAAAGCATATTACTAGTGAACAGTCGCTACATATTCAACAAGGGACAATGATAGGATGTTCCAATGATAATTGGATGGATTTTAGTTGTTCGCATTAGAATTTAATATAATGAATTTGAAACAAGTGTTTAATGTATTCAAAACTTAATGTTTAAACATTTCAGTGTCAAAGTAAGCATTTCCTGCTCTTCACCTGAACGCTAGTATAAGGAGGGTGACTTCAACTCCCTTTGTCAAAAGGGGCGGATCCTCACCTGCTATCCATTTAAAATCGGCACTGTTTGTTTCCAGGACCATCCTGCTGCAGGATGAAGAATCTGATTCCCCAGAAAACAGACACACAGGTAAACGCCGCTGTTTGTTTCCAGGACCATCCTGCTACAGGATGTCGGACCTGCTTTCCCTGCAAACAGACACAACGGTAAACGCAATTCAGGTTCAATTCAGAGCATTAGACATGGTCCCATAATTCACCTTCAGACTACATCGCCCACAAGATTGCGCCCATCAAACACTTACAAGGATAAGCTCCCTCTACATTGTCCACCAACTGCAATGAGTGCAGAGGTAGCACAGGCTGAGATACAAAGATATTGTCCTTCTGCACAGTCCAAACACTAAACTTCAGTGCAGTTGTAGTAAAGTCTCTCAAACTCCAAATCACCCTGAGTGAGCAGTATGTACACTGCACCCCCCTGAGTCTCTGTCATCTTTAAATCTCTGTCTCTCCATTGAAATATTCATGTGGGACAACTATCCATTGTGCCAGTCGCCATCTTCATTTTTTGTTTCAGATCATTTTCAAGCTGCCTTTCCCCCGTTGGCCGTGTTCCTTTAATTCTCAAAACCGGACTTTGACACAAGGCCCTAAAATCCTTGCAACCAGTCGCCATACTACAGGGACTGGAAAGAGAATCCGGAACGGATCTCACTGAGGATTGGCCATATCCAATTTTATAAGATGATGCGACAGCGTGGCGACTCTTTGCGAGCTCTGCACGATATGATTAGAATGGATAACCCGCAAAACAATACTTCACATCAACCAATCAGATCAGTGACCACCCTTGCAGCACATGTTCAGAAGTGGAGGTGTTCGCTGATATCTGTACAATCTTCAGCATGATTTGTGAATCATTAGATGCTGAAACAGTGCGTGTCCAAATGCAGAAAGACCAGACCAGTTTCCAGGTCTGGTAGTCACTTCAGAAACAGAATCCGTGCGAGAAAATCAACAAAGATTAAACACTCACCTCAACCAACAGAAGAGTGGAACGTTCTGCTTTCCCGGTCTGGACACTGAATCCTCTGAATCTCAATCTGTGTGTAATACCTCAGCCGCTGGTGCACTCTCCCTTAATGTCCAAGGTTCAAACAATCCGACAGTTTATGACACCGTTTTCCAGAGTTCTGTCTTTTGCCGCCATCTGAAGCAGCGGCGTTTACCTGCCTGGCTGTTTGCAGAGTCATGATGTGGAGATGCCGGCGTTGGACTGGGGTAAACACAGTAAGAAGTTTAACAACACCAGGTTAAAGTCCAACAGGTTTATTTGGTAGCAAAAGCCATACAAGCTTTCGGAGCTCCAAGCCCCTTCTTCAGGTGAGTGGGAATTCTGTTCACAAACAGAGCATATAAAGATACAAACTCAATTTACATGAATAATGGTTGGAATGCGAATACTTACAACTAATCAAGTCTTTAAGAAACAAAACAATGTGAGTGGAGAGAGCATCAAGACAGGCTAAAAAGATGTGTGTTGTCTCCAGACAAGACAGCCAGTAAAACTCTATTCGGCCTCTGATATTCGGGTAAGCGTTCTCCAAGGCGGCCTTCACGACACACGACAGCGCAGAGTCGCTGAGCAGAAACTGATAGCCAAGTTCCGCACACACGAGGACGGCCTCAACCGGGATATTGGGTTCATGTCACACTATTTGTAACTCCCACAGTTGCGTGGACCTGCAGAGTTTCACTGGCTGTCTTGTCTGGAGACAATACACATATTTTTAGCCTGTCTTGATGCTCTCTCCACTCACATTGTTTTGTTTCTTAAAGACTTGATTAGTTGTAAGTATTCGCATTCCAACCATTATTCATGTAAATTGAGTCTGTGTCTTTATATGCCCTGTTTGTGAACAGAATTCCCACTCACCTGAAGAAGGGGCTTAGAGCTCCGAAAGCTTGTGTGGCTTTTGCTACCAAATAAACCTGTTGGACTTTAACCTGGTGTTGTTAAACTTCTTACTGTGTTTGCATAGTGACCATCATCTTCATCCTGCAGCAGATTTGTCCTGGAAACAAATAAACATCGACTTTCAGCACAGCGGACAGCAGGTGGGGATCCGGCCCTATTGAAAATGGAAGGTGAAAACATACCAAAACAGCTATGATTCAGGACAAGAGCAAGTTTAAACATAGAAACATAGGAGATAGCAGCAGGAGGAGGCCTTTTGTCCCTTCGAGCCTGCTCCGCATTTCATTTCGATCATGGCTGTTCATCCAACTCAATAGTCTAAATCTCTCTTTAGTGCTTATTCAGATAGATTTAGAGAAAAGTTCACTGAATTCCTGTTATAAGAATTGTTTCCTTTAACTTGCAAATGTTCTTAATAACACTAAGTTTGAACCTGCGAACAAGTCCGTGTCCTTTGATTGTCTCGCAGCAGCACCTGGGTAAAGGCGTTTTTCAGCAACAAACTGGTGGAAAGTCTGTCTGTGAGTTGCCACTGACAACACATGTTTCCAGAATCTGAACAAATCTGGATTCTGTGTCGGCTAAAGGCAGTTTTTCCCCCGTTCTTTAAACGGGAATTAAATCACATCACAACAAAATAACACAGAAAGCTGGACCTTCAAAAACAGGTCAAACCAAATCCGCCGATACAGCAACACAGAAAGCGATTCTGTTCCAGGATCAGTCAACAGACCTGGGAATAAAAATAGATGCAAAAGGATGTCAGGTGGTTCAAATGGGTGTCCATGGACTGGTGGAAGGGGTTTCAGTGGAACGAATAAACACACACAAGATTGGAAGGCAGGTGATGGGATAGGCGAAGGCAGACATTTCACCAACATGTGAGTGACAAAACACTTCCATGAACACGTCTTCAGAAAATGTCCAAAATCCTCCATTACAAACAATACACGTTCAAATGGAATGCATTATTATTAACTGTCCTTTGGTTCAATGGCAAACACATTCCTGAATGACAGTTTATTGGTGTGAATAATGGACAGCTTGAAATTCCACCTCCTGTTTATAATAATGCTGATCATATCCGATAGGGTCTGGTGATTTTAACGATGAATTCAATAATTCTGTATTTGAGAACTTCCTGCAAATGGAATATCAGAAAAGCAGCATAATACATATTTCTGGGATTGAGTGCTCTGTGCTGTGTTGGTGCTTTGAGAAAGTCACATACTCGCTCCCGCCGAAATGTATCTATAAAAACTCAGTGACTAACGCGTTGGTCTGGAAATGCAAAAGGTTTTTTCTTTACATGTTTGAACCTGACTCACTGAGGTTCTGGTTTTTGACAATGTCCCTCCAGCTATTTTCTCTGGGAGGATATTTGACACTTCAGTCACGGTTTCATACGGAGCCAAGAGTTAGTTTTGGAAAAGCTGATTTATTTCCCTCCTGGAGGGTCAGAGTTAGTTTAAAATTATTAATTCAGCAAAGGACCTGCTAAAACTGACCGCTCAAACAACACAATGTGAAACAAATGTTGTTCAGTCGGTCTCGGGGGCAATAAACTCGCTGGTGTCCAGGGAATTGGAAAGCGTCACAAACAACAGATGGAGCAAGTTGGCGTCAGGCTGTTTAACCACAGAGGAGACAAAACCCAGATTGAAAATGCTCCTTTGTCAGCAAAGTTAAAGCTGCTGTTATAAAGTGTATAATACAACACAATCTAGGAGCCCGTGCGGGAGACAGACACTGGGACAGAGAACTTCAAACACTGTTCATCAACTCACAGAGAGAAAAAAATTCAACAAATAATTAAACACCCACCTCACTCAAGAAAAGCATTGAGCATTCTGCCGTTGCGGTCTCTCCACTGAATTTTTTGAATTTCAGTCTGCTTGCTGTATCTCAGCCGCTAACACATTCTCCGTTAGCTTGGAAGGTTCAAACAATGTGGTTGCAGGGATGGTGTAGGAGGGAGGGTTTCAGCTACGTGGATAATTGGAACACATTCTGGGGAAGGTGGGACCTGTACAAACAGGACGGGGTGCACCTGAACCAGAGGGGCACCAATATCCTGGGAGGGAAATTTGTTACGGCTCTTCAGTGGGGTTTAAACTAATTTGTCCAGGGGGTGGGAAAATGAGTGGTAGTCTGGAAGTCAGTGTTGAGGGTAGTGAGGTATTGGGGAAGGTATCAAGGTCAAGGGTGGGTACCAGTAGACAGGAAGGCGGGTTGAAGTGTGTCTACTTCAATGCAAGGAGCATCCGGAACAAGGTGGATGAACTTGGGGCGTGGATTGGTACTTGGGACTACGATGTTGTGGCTATTACGGAGACATGGGTAGAACAAGGACAGGAATAGTTGGACGTTCGGGGTATAGATGTTTCAGTAAGTGTAGGGAAGCTGGTAAAAGAGGTGGAGGAGTAGCATTGTTAATCAAGGATATTTTAACGGCTGCAGAAAGGCACTTCGAGGGGAATCTGTATACTGAGGTAATATGGGCTGAAGTTAGAAATAGGAAAGGAACGGTCACGTTGTTAGGAGTTTTCTATAGGCCACCAAATAGTAATAGAGATGTGGAGGAAGAAATTGCTAAGCAGATTATGGATAGGAGTGGGGGTCACAGGGTCGTTGTCATGGGGGACTTTAACTTTCCAAATATTGATTGGAACCTTTGTAGGTCGAATAGTTCAGATGGGGCAGTTTTTGTGCAGTGTGTGCAGGAGGGTTTCCTGAAACAATTTGTGGATAGGCCGACAAGAGGTGAGGCCAAATTGGATTTGGTAGTGGATACACACAGGGACACAGAGAGATATAATCATAGATACACACAGGGACAGAGAGAGAGAATCACAGATACACACAGTGACACAGAGAGAGAATCACAGACACACACAGGGACACAGAGAGAGAATCACAGACACACACAGGGACACAGAGAGTGAATCACAGATACACAGAGGGACACAGAGAGAGAATCACAGATACACAAAGGGACACACAGAGAGAATCACAGACACACAAGGGACACAGAGAGAGAATCACAGACACACACAGGGACACAGAGAGAGAATCACAGACACACACAGGGACACAGAGAGAGAATCACAGACACACACAGGGACACAGATAGAGAATCACAGATCCACAATGGAACACAGATAGAGAATCACAGACACACACAGGGACACAGAGAGAGAATCACAGACACACACAGGGACACAGATAGAGAATCACAGATCCACAATGGAACACAGAGAGAGAATCACAGATACACACAGGGACACAGAGAGAGAATCACAGATACACACAGGGACACAGAGAGAGAATCACAGATACACATAGGGACACAGAGAGAGAATCACAGAATCACAAAGGGACACAGAGAGAGAGAATCACAGATACACAATGAAACACAGAGAGAGAATCATAGATACACACAGGGACACACAGAGAGAGAATCATAGATACACACAGGGACACACAGAGAGAGAATCACAGATACACACAGGGGCACAGAGAGAGAATCACAGATACACAATGAAACACAGAGAGAGAATCATAGATACAACCAGGGACAGAAACAAGAATCACATATTTACAAAGGAACAATGCTTGGGTATTATCTTTACATGATGTGGAGAAGCCGGCGTTGGACTGGGGTAAACACAGTAAGAAGTTTAACAACTAATCAAGTCTTTAAGAAACAAAACAATGGGAGTGGGGAGAGCATCAAGACAGGCTAAAAAGATGTGTATTGTCTCCAGACAAGACAGCCAGTGAAACTCTGCAGGTCCACGCAACTGTGGGCGTTACAAATAGTGTGACATGAACCGCTGAAGTTGGGGAGCACTTCAGCGGTCACGGGCATTCGGCCTCTGATATTCGGGTAAGCGTTCTCCAAGGCGGCCTTCGCCACACACGACAGTGCAGAGTCGCTGAACAGAAACTGATAGCCAATTTCCGCACACACGCGGACGGCCTCAACCGGGATATTGGGTTCATGTCACACTATTTGTTTCTTAAAGACTTGATTAGTTGTAAGTATTCGCATTCCAACCATTATTCATGTAAATTGAGTCTGTGTCTTTATAAACTCTGTTTGTGAACAGAATTCCCAGTCACCTGAAGAAGGGGCTTAGAGCTTCAAAAGCTTGTGTGGCTTTTGCTACCAAATAAACCTGTTGGACATTAACCTGGTGTTGTTAAACTTCTTACTGTATTATCTTTACACACAGAGTAATGCCGTGTGGCAGAATCACAGACTGAGAATCACAGACTGCCGTGCATATCACCAACAAGATCCACTGCAGGAACTCACCAAGACTCCTTCAACAGCACCTTCCTAACCAGTAAACACTATTCCTAGACAGAGCAGAAACTGAGAACATCACCAGCAGCAACATCACCTCCAATACACACAGCATGCTGACTTGGAACGCTATCACTGTTCCATTGCTGTCACTGAGTCAAATCCAGACACTTCCTCCCCAACACCCAATGGACAGCAGCAATGTCAAAAAGCAGCTCACCATCACATTCTCAAGGGCAACATGTGATGGCTCATTCCTGCTGGCCTTTGAGCTCCTACATTTTAGTTTAACTCCTAACTCCTTAAATTCAGCTTGTCGGACTTCATCCCATTTTTTACCTACAGTGTTGGTGCCGATATGCCCCACGATAGCTGGTTGTTCACTCTCCCCCCTCCAGAATGTCCTGCAGCTGCTCCGAGACACCCTTGATCCTTGCACCAGGTAGGCAACATGCCATCCTGGAGTCTTGTTTGCATCCACAGAAACACCCGTCTGTTCCCCTTACAATTGAGTCCCCTATCACTGTCGCTCTGCCACTCTTTTTCCTGA
Source organism: Mustelus asterias (assembly GCF_964213995.1). Lineage (NCBI taxonomy): Eukaryota > Metazoa > Chordata > Chondrichthyes > Carcharhiniformes > Triakidae > Mustelus > Mustelus asterias. The sequence continues at coordinate 362,128 of NW_027590311.1, read as the reverse complement.
CCTCCTGTCCAGCAGAGCCAGCCAGGGTGCCATGAACCTGGCTGCTGCCACCTTCCCCCGGTGAGCCATCTCCCCCAACAGTATCCAAAATGGTATATCTGCTTTGGAGGGAGATGATTGCAGGGGACCCCTACACTGCCTTCCGACTCTTCCTCTGTCTGGTGGTCACCCATTCTCTATCTCCCTCAGTAACTGTTATCTGCGGTGTCACCAACTCACTGAACGTGATATCCACGACTTCTTCAGCATCGTGGATGCTCCAAAGTGAATTCACCCACCGCTCCAGAGCTGTCAAGCCGTCTAACATGTGCGTCAGTTGGACACACATGATGTGACTGACTGTGGCACTGTGGTATAGGAAGCTGTTCAGTGGGCCGTGGGGGGAGGTGAGGGGCTGGGATGGGAGAGGCACAGAGTAAATTAGTGGGAGTAAGTGACAGTATAGTGAGAGGCATTGATGATGTGAAGATGCCGGCGTTGGACTGGGGTAGGCAACGTAAGAATTCTCACAACACCAGGTTCAAGTCCAGCAGGTTTATTTGGTAGCACGAGCTTTCGGAGTGCTGCTCCTTCATCAGAGGGATTGACAATTTTCTCTGTAACAAGGAGTCAGAGTGCTGTTGACTGTGTTGCCTGCCCCATGCCAGAGTTCAGGACATCTGGCTGGAGATGACCGTGGTTGTGAGGAGGATCCCATTGTTGTGGACCATGTCGGTACCAGTGACATAGGTAGAATGAAGAAGCAGCTTCTGCACAGACATTATCAGGAAATGGACACTGAATTAAACAACAGAACACACAAGGTTATAATCTGGAGATGATTACCTCAGCCGCGTGCAAATTAGCATAGTGCACATCACATTAGAGAGATGAATACATGGTTTGAAAGACTGGTGGAAGAGGTAAGTTTCAGCTTGTGGGACATTAAAATCAGTTCTGGAGAAAGTGGGGGCTGTACCGTTGGGATGATCTACATCTGAACCTGCTGCCAGCAACGTTCTTGCAAACTACACAACTAGGGAAGGAGAGAGGGCTTTAAACTCAATAGAGGAAGGGATGGTTCTGGAGCGGAGGATATGATCACCATACCAACCTAACACATATTTTAATGAATTAGTTATCCTTTCACTGTTCCACAATTAAGGCTGTCTGTTGAACTAATCTGTCTGCTTTCCAATGATGTGGAGATGCCGGCGTTGGACTGGGGTAAACACAGTAAGAAGTTTAACAACACCAGGTTAAAGTCCAACAGGTATATTTGGTAGCAAAAGCCGAAAGCTTGTGTGGCTTTTGCTACTAAATAAACCTGTTGGACTTTAACCTGGTGTTGTTAAACTGCTTTCCAATATGGCAGGTGTCGGTTTTGTTTTAAATGGCTTTTGTTAATTCAGCTACAATATGTAGTACCATTAATTCAAACTACATGAAGATAGTCACACTAAAACAACTGATTTTGAAACTACCAACAATGGTGAAATATGATTCAAGCATAAAAACTTCTTAAGGTCAATAGACGGCGGCGAGGAATCCCATTGCTGTCATTGTCCGCACTCCCTGTTCTCTGCGACGTGACCACATGGACACCTTGCGCTGCAGCACGGGTAAGTCATTGTCATTTAAATGCAGCCCAAGGATTTGCCAAACAAAATGTCACCACTCACTTCATTAGTCCCCATCGGGAGTTTTGAGTTCCAGCCTGAACATCACAACTCAGGATATATTGGCCCTGGAGGGGGGTGCAGGAGGATATCAGAGAACTAACAGGTCAAATTATCACAACATGTGTTGCATAGATGATTAGTCTGGTGTTTAAAATGTTTTTTCAAGATGATAGATTCGACAGGGAGAATTTGGTCCCTCGGTTGAAGGAATCCAGTAAATGGGCATTTTTTTAAAATTAGAGGGACACGGATCGAAGATGGGGGATGTGTTCTTTGATTTATTTCATTGGATGTGGGTGTCAGTGGCAAACCCAGAACTGTTGCTCACCCCTCATTTCCCAGTCGCTTGCCTCGGCCATTTCACACAGCAGTTGAGAGTCAACCACATTGCTTTGAGTCTGGATTCACATTGGACAGATCAAGATAAGACCAGGTTGATGGCAAATTTCCTTCCCTGAAGGGAATTGGTGAACCCAATGGAATTTGTAGCAGCCGGCGACTGCTCGAGTAAAGTAGAATCATTGGAAGGGAACCCGCTGCAGACAGCCATGAGGCCAGAAACACAAGCACAGGGAGCTGACATAAAAACTGACACAAGGGCACAGAAAGAGACCTGAATGAAAGGTAGAGTCATAGAGGTTTACAGCATGGAAAGAGGCCCTTCGGCCCAACTTGTCTATGCCGCCCGTTTTTTAAATACCCCTAAGGACAGGAGTGGGAACGTGTACATGGAGTCAGAAAAGATAGGAGAGGCTTTGAATGAATACTCTTCTTCAGTGTTCAGCAAGGAGAGGGGCCATGTTTTTGAGGATGAGAGTGTGATACAGGCTGATAGGCTGGAGGAGGTAGATGTTCTGAGGGCAGATGCATTAGCAATTTTGAAAACACTGAGGGTCGTTAAGTCCCCTGGGCCAGCTGAGATATATCCTAGGATTCTTTGGGAGGCAAGGGATGCGATTGCCGAGCCTTTGGCTTTGATCCTTGGGTCCTCACTGTCCACGGGGATAGTGTCAGAGGACTGGAGAGTGGCGAATGTCGTTCCTCTGTTCAAGAAAGGAAATAGGAATGACCATGGTAATTATCGGCCGGTTAGTCTTACTTCAGTGGTCGGTAAGCTCATGGAAATTGTCCTGAGGGATAGGATTTATGACCATTTGGAAAGATGCAGCTCAATCCGGGATAGTCAACACGGATTCGTGAAGGGTCAGTCTTGACTCACAAACTTGATTGAATTCTTTGAGGAGGTAACTAAGTGTGTTGATGAAGGTAGAGCAATTGATGTCATATACATGGATTTTAGTAAGGCGTTTAATAAGCTCCACCATGGTCGGCTCATGAAGAAAATAAGGAGGTGTGGGATAGAGGGGAATTTGGCCGATTGTATACGTAACTGGCTATCTCATAGAAGACAGAGGGTGGTGGTGGATGGAAAATTTTCAGACTGGAGACCAGTTACCAGCGGAGTACCACAGGGATCAGTGCGGGGTCCCCTGCTTTTTGTGATTTTTATCAATGACTTGGAGGAGGGGGCTGAAGGGTGGATCAGTACATTTTCTGATGACACCAAGATTGGTGGAGTAGTGGATGAGGTGGAGGGCTGTTGTAGGCTGCAAAGAGACATTGATAGGATGCAAGGCTGGGCCGAAAACTGGCAGATGGAGTTTAACCCTGACAAATGCGAGGTGATTCATTTTGGTAGGACAAATTTGAATGTGGATTACAGGGTCAACGGTAGGGTTCTGAGGAATGTGGAGGAACAGAGAGATCTTGGGGTTCATATCCACAGATCTCTGAAGGTTGCCACTCAAGTGGATAGAGCCGTCAAGAAGGCCTATAGTGTGTTGGCGTTTATTAACAGCAGGTTGGAGTTTAAGAGCCGTGGGGTTATGCTGCAACTCTACAGGACCTTGGTGAGACCACATTTGGAATATTGTGTGCAGTTCTGATCACCTCACTATACGAAGTATAGAAACATAGAAAACTAAAGCACAAAACAGGCCCTTCGGCCCCACAAGCTGTGCCGAACATATCCCCACCCTTCAGGCCTACCTATAACCCTCCATCCTATTAAGTCCCATGTACTCATCCAGGAGTCTCTTAAAAGACCCTATTGGGTTTGCCTCCACCACCACTGACGGCAGCCGATTCCACTCGCCCACCACTCTCTGTGGGAAAAACCTCCCCCTAACATCTCCCCTGTACCTACCCCCCAGCACCTTAAACCTGTGTCCTCTCGTAGCAGCCATTTCCACCCTGGGAAAAAGCCTCTGAGAGTCCACCCGATCTATGCCTCTCAACATCTTATATACCTCTATTAGGTCCCGTCTCATCCTCCGGCTCTCCAAGGAGAAAAGACCGAGCTCCCTCAGCCTATCCTCATAAGGCATGCCACTCAATCCAGGCAACATCCTTGTAAATCTCCTCTGCACCCTTTCAATCTTTTCCACATCCTTCCTGTAATGAGGCGAACAGAACTGAGCACAGTACTCCAAGTGGGGTCTGACGAGGGTCTGATACAGCTGCATCATTATCCCCGGACTCCTAAACTCAATCCCTCGATTGATAAAGGCCAGCACACCAGACGCCTTCTTAACCACCTCCTCCACCTGCGGGGCCGATTTTAGAGTCCTATGGACCCGGACCCCAAGGTCCTTCTGATCCTCTACAGTACTAAGAGTCTTTCCCTTTATATTGTACTCCTTCATCCCATTCGACCTGCCAAAATGGACCACGAAGCATTTATCTGGGTAGAAGTCCATCTGCCACTTCTCCGCCCAGTCTTGCATCCTATCTATGTCCCTCTGTAACTTCTGACATCCCTCCAGACTATCCACAACCCCACCAACCTTCGTGTCGTCAGCAAACTTACCAACCCATCCCTCCACTTCCTCATCCAGGTCATTTATGAAAATAACAACCAGTAAGGGCCCCAGAACAGATCCCTGGGGCACACCACTGGTGACCGACCTCCAATTAGAAAAAGACCCATCTATAGACACTCTCTGCCTCCTTTGGGCAAGCCAGTTCTGGATCCACTGGGCAGCAGCCCCTTGGATCCCATGCCCTCTCACTTTTTCGAAAGCCTTGCATGGGGGACCTTATCGAACGCCTTGCTAAAATCCATATAAACCACATCGACCGCTTTCATTTCGTCAATGTGTTTCGTCACATTTTCAAAGAACTCCACCAGGCTCGTAAGGCACGATGTGCCTTTGACAAAGCCATGCTGACTATTCTTGAGCATACTAAACCCCTCTTAATGCTCATAAATCTTGTCCCTCAGGATGTGGAAGCTTTGGAGAGGGTGCAAAGGAGGTTTACCAGGATGCTGCCTGGTTTGGAGGTTAGGTCTCATGAGGAAAGGTTGAGGGTGCTGGGGCTTTTCTTTTTATAGAGGAGGAGGTTGAGAGGCGACTTAATAGAGGTTTATAAGATGATCAGGGGGATAGATAGAGTGGACGTTCAGAGACCATTTCCTCGGATGGATGTAGCTGTTACGAGGGGGCATAACTATAAGGTTCATGGTGGGAGATATAGGAGGCATGTCCGAGGTAGGTTCTTGACGCAGAGAGTGGTTGAGGTGTGGAATTGACTGCCTGCTGTGATAGTGGAGTCGGACACTTTAGCAACTTTCAAGCTGTTCTTGAATAGGCACATGGATCACACCAGAGTGATAGGGAGTGGGATAGCTTGATCTTGGTTTCGCAGAAAGCTCGGCACAACATCGAGGGCCGAAGGGCCTGTACTGTGCTGTGCTGTTCCATGTTCTAAGCTAATCCCAATTGCCCGCATTTGGCCTATATCCCTCTATGCCCATCTTAACCATGTAACTGTCTAAATGCTTTTTAAAACACAAAATTGTACCCGCCTCTCCTCCTACCTCTGGCAGCTTGTTCCAGACACTCACCACCCTCTGTGTGAATAAAATTGCCCCTCTGGACACTTTGGATCTTTCGCCTCTCACCCTGAACCTGTGCCCTCTAGTTTTAGACCACCCCCCCTACCCCCCCCCTCTCCGCGTCCCCCCCCCCCCCCCCCCGCCACCCATCAACTTTGGAAAAATATATTGACTATCAAGCTAATCTGTGCCCCTCATCACCCCTCAGCCTTCTACGCTCCCGAGAAAAAAGTCCCAGTCTATCCAGCCTCTCCTTATAACTCAAACCACCAAGTCCGGGTCGCATCCTCGTAAATCTTTCCTGCAGTCTTTCTTGTTTAATAATATTCTTTCTACAATATGGTGACCAGAAGTGTACACAGTATTCCAAGTGTGGCCTTGTCAATGTCTTGTACAACTTCAACAAGACGTCCCAAATCCTTTATTCAATGTTCTGACCAATGAAACCAAGCATTCCGAATGCCTTCTTCACCGCTCTGTCCACCTGTGACTCCACTTCCAAGGAGCTATGAACATGTACCCCGAGATCTCTTTGTTCTGTAACTCTCCCCAGTGCCCTACCATTAACTGAGCAAGTCCTGCCCTGGTTCAATCTACCAAAATGCATCACCTCGCATTGATCTAAATTCAAATCCATCTGCTATTCGTCAGCCCAATTGATCAAAATCCTGTTGCAATCGGAGATAACTTTCTTCACTGTCCAATATGCCACCAATCTTGGTATCATCTACAAACTTACTAACCATGCCTCCTATATTCTCATCCAAATCAATAATATAAATGACAAATAACAGTGGACCAGCACTGATCTGAGAGGCACACCGCTGGTCACAGGCCTCCAGTTTGAAAAACAACCCTCGACAATCACCCTCTGGCTTCTGTCATCAAGCCAATGTTATATCCATTGAGACACCTCACCCTGGATCCCGTGAGATTTAACCTTATGCAACAACCGACCATGCGGTACCTTTTCAAAGGCCTTGCTAAAATCCATGCAGACAACATCAACTGCACTGCCATCATCTTTCTTGGTTACCCATTGAAAAAAACTGAATCAAATTTGTGAGACATGATTTTCCACTCACAAAGCCATGCTGACTGTCCCTAATCAGTCCTTGCGTCTCTAAATGCCTGTAGGTCCTGTCTCTCAAAATGCTTTCCAACAACTTACCCACCACAGATGTGAGGCTCACTGACCTCGGTAAGCTGCGATTACCTCAGTCCAAATGCACAGAGGCAAGTCTGCCGAGAGGCAGGTTTTTTACAAAATTCAAGATCAGACAATTAGAAACCAGAGATGCACCAGGACACATTATCAAGTGTAAAAGGGCAGTTATACATTTCCCGACAAACAAATCACCACTAGATACATGGGGCAGACGTGTTTCAGTCAAACAAAATACTTGATGCCTATATATGGCTGAAACTAGACATTTTGGCGCACAGCACACAAACACAAAGGGTCCACAATTAAAACACATGAACACCCATTGAAACCCATCAAAAATGCTGTGAAACAAATCAGACCAAAGTACATGATAGACCGAATCTTCAGAAGCTTCGAGAAGGTAGCCAGAAAGGTATAGTTGTATTTTAATTTTAATTTTCTTATTGACCCAACAAATTCAGTTAAACGGCTGCAAGATGAAATAGTTGTGTTTTGTTGCCTTGTTCTGTATTGGATTCATCTCCTATAGGATTGGCTGGGAGATTTCTAGAGCTTGGCAGAGATGTTCAATGTTTGCTCGATTCACTGTAAAGTTCCAGCTGGATACCTGTCCCCTGCTCACTGAATCTACACAATGGAGCTCAATGAAAATGATTCATCTTCCACAGCCTTTCTCTCGGTTGAACTCGTTGCGAATCCTCGGCTACAACAACACATATATTCCAGCAAGATTTTGGTTCAGCTTCTCCCAACAGCACTGATTGGCTCCTCTGCCCCTGGTACCAAGCCAGCACCAATGGATCATGACCAATGTTCGCTGGCACCACTGATTATCCCGAGTATTCTGCCCTACAGTGCTCCATATCCCAGAAACCACAAACACTGATTCAAAGGATATCGAAGCAATTTTAAACATGGTTTACCCAGTAGGAGGACATGGAGAAGGCCATCAATCCCATCACCATTGCTCTACCTGCCATGTCCACTGGGTTGTGTCCATATGGAAAGGTTTTATTTTAGCTGATACCAACATATGAATTAGGAGTAGAAGTGGCCCATTCGAGCGCTCGAGCCTGTTCCGCCGCCATTCAGTAAGATCACAGCTGATCTGAATGTGTCTTATCTCTGCCGACCTCTGAGAACCATTGATTCCCTTGTTAGTCAGGAATCTATCTACTTCTGTCTTCAAAATGTTCATTGACCCTGTCCTCCACCACTTTCTGGGGAAGAGAGTTCCAAACATTGCACAGACTGTCAGACAGAATATATCAGATAATCTTCCCACTCTGATTGTGACCCAAATGAAACCCAAGGGTGTTTGTCCATCAAGCCAAGGCCCTTGATTGGTTGATATTTCATGATATTACAGAGCAAGCCTCGCTCTCACACTGAGCATCACCTTGAGATTAAACATCAGAGTCGGTTCAGCAGCACAACCAGTTCCAGTGGAACTCACAGACTCTTACTAACGGCCTGATCGATCTCAGAGTGAAGGTGGGCGGGTAAGAAGTGATTGGTTTGTCTCAATATCATTACCTTGTAATGTAATGTGTGAACATGATAATGAGCAATGTGATGATTATAACAGAGCCAGTAATATTGATGCAGAGTAGGATGGAACAGCTGAAGTTGCGGTTGCTAATAAATCTTCAATATTGTTGCTCATAGATAGTCTGGGTCCTGGAACTTGGGTAAAGATGGTCACACAGCCCAGCTCTCAGGTATGTCTCTCACTGACTGGCTGCTACCTGTCCTTGAATTTGGTGCTCACTCCGTGCTGTGTGAATGTTTGCAGCTGTATTACTGGCGTCAGTCTGAAGTGTGGGCAGTAGTACCTTCCTTTACTGTGCCTCACACTAAAGGTTCAGGAAGACATTTACCACCTTCTCCACTCTCCCCTCCACTTGTACATAATAAATCTGAACAGAAGCGGTTCATCAACTATTGCCCTTCTCTTGGGCAGCGACTTATTGAAAAGTCTGGATCTAAACAACATGTATAGTGCAGTCTGAATTGGAATCGGCTCCATGTAAACCTTCCCATTGGCAGCAATCAATTCCCCAGCCAATGATTAAAGCCCAGCCTCAGTGGGTCCTGATCAATGTCTCCGGCATCATTGATGATCTGGAGCATTCAGCTCTACAAACTCAACAGGATGTTGGAACATTGGGTTCATCCTTCACTCGGGGAATGTGGCAGGGAGAAGGCTGATATTCTCATTAAGGCCAGTCCCTCCTCTTATTCGCTGAATTTGTTTTTACATTCTAGCTCCTTCAATCATGACGGCCAAAGTGAAACCCAGGGATGTTTCCCCAAGACCCGCATCAGGATGAGGCCCTTTAACTGGATGAGGGAAACTGTGGTATCACAGTGAGGTCACACATTTCATTGGGTTTGTAAACTGGATAAATTAGAGACAAGAGGTTTCACACCCCGTTCCAGTGACAGAAATGGAACTGCACTGACCCTTACTCTCTGGTTGATCCCTTTAGGAGTGAAAGCGGATGTGCAGAAGGTCTGAACATCTTTGTTTTGCGACGGGAGCTTGAACAATGGAACATTGGTAGCCAGCTGGCACTCACAAGGTTTGAGCTGTAAAATGTTTATTTTTACAGGTAGTTGAGAACCTTCCTCTTGAGGCGACTGATTGATATTGAGTGTAGTGTCGGGATGGAACGAATGACTAAATAAGGGCAGAGTGAACACATCAACATTCAGCTGCTAAGATATTCCACCAACACCGAGCACTCAGACGTGAGAAAGGAAATGTGGAGAGTTGAAGAAATTCTTCATTCAGACACTTAGCACGAAAAGTTTTGGAGGCAGAAACTGGGAAATAGTTTGAAGAAGTTGTAAGTTGTTCAACTCCAGAACATTTGGAATCTTCTGCTTTTCGTGCTGAGCTGACACCAGTAAAATTACAAGAAATGTAACAAACCAGTCAGTTTTACACTCAGAATCTTCAGTATTTATGGGGTGAATGGTTTTACTATTTGAGGGAAGCTATAAAATACCTGTTGTTATACTTGTTACTGTCCAGTATTTTCTGTGTCTAATTTCTTCTTCTGCTCCAGGTACATGGTTCGTGTCAGGGTGAATGTGCAGAAATGGGGTTTTGACCAAACTGCCACAGAGTGAAATAATGAGAAATGAAGTATCAAAGGCAAGTGGATTAATTAGAAGAGAGATCGAATCCCAACCCAAGACCAATCATTGTCTGTAGAAAGCTAAGGAGGAATGGAGGACAATTGAAATTCTCCTCACGTCATCATCCTCTGTGTCCCAGTCTTTTTCTCAGTGCCAGCTCTACATCCTTTAATTTATTTATAATTGACGGTCTGTAGCTACCTTCCCACCGACCTCTATCTAAATGCTGTGTCACTGGGAATGGTTGAGGGATGAGAACATTGCAAATTTTACAGGAAAGTTAGATAAATATGTGAAGTAGTAGAACTTGTTAGTCAAACTGAAAGGGATGGGAATAGAGAATTGTGAGAGTGAGAAATGCATTGAGTGGAGTGAAAACAAAGTCAGTGTTAGTGCAGGGTGAGAGTGAGAGATGGCTGTGATGACACAATGATATGGCTGAGTGAGCACTTGGCTTTTCAGATGAGGATGTGAGGAAGTGTCTGGAGAGACAGGAATGAATGCAGGTGTAAGGGGTGTTGTTTTGTGGAGTTCATAGAATCATAGAAACCCTACAGCACAGAATGAGCCCATTCGGCCCATCGAATCTGCACCGACCACAATCCCACCCAGGCCCTACCCCCATATCCCTACATATTTACCACTAATCCCTCGAACCTACACATCTCAGGACACTAAGGGCAATTTTAGCGTGGTCAATCAAACTAACCCACAAATCTTTGGAGTGTGGGAGGAAACCGGAGCACCCGGAGGAAACCCACGCAGACACGAGGAGAATGTGCAAACTCACACATAGACAGTGACGCAAGCCGGGAATCGAACCCAGGTCCCTGGAGCTGTGAAGCAGCAGTGCTAACCACTGTGCTACCGTGCCGCCCTACGATCCAGTTGTGCTGGGAAATGCTGGGAAAGTAAGAGTGTGAGCCTCGGCTCCTGAGCGAGTTACGTCACGCACTTTCCTGACCTCCTGATGTCCATGAACTTCTTGAAACACTTTTCCCATGTTTGAGGGACCACAATGTTTCTGCTCACTTTCTCAGCCACTTCCATTCATGCCTGCTGGTTTTACGAGGCTGGCCGTTTCCTTCCATCCTTGGCAAATGTGATCTCATTTCAATCACCAGATCCCACAGCAAGAGCTCCATCTGAGTGTCTGAGCCATGCGGGATGTGAGGGGAAATGTGGACACGGCCTTTCCAATTCTCCTCTCCATTCCTGTGGTTGCTGAAGCCTCAGGAGAGGATCGTACAATTCAGCCATCAGAGCCACTGGCTGGTCAAACGTTATCCAGCTGATGCAGATCTCAGCAATGACCTGCTATGAAATCCAAATCCTCTTGAGAAATGTTTAATTTCAAAGATTCAGTGAATCAATGCCAGACTCAGATTCAGGGTGCTAATGCCTTGGTTGAATTAAATGTGTTAAATGCTGCCATTCTGACCTCAGAGACATCATCGAGAATCCCAATTCATTTCAAGAATAAGGACAACCCTCCTGTAATTTAGGGAATCATAATTTTCCCAAACACGATCTAATTGTTACTCTGAGTAATGAAGCTTGATACTGCGAGGCCAAGTATATCAATGGAGTGTTGTTTATGGATAACCCTCCTTTAATTTATTGAATCATAATTTTCCCAAACACTGGGCTGGATGTTGAGGTAGAATTCTTATCCGATTGTTGTATACCGGCAGTGCAATAACAGGAAAACTACAGACACTCCATCTGCTGCAAATACACCGGCAGCATGTGTCACACTTATAGCTCAAGCTGATTTCACTATTCACGCTGGAACCATTGGTTAATACTTAATCAGCTGATTTAAGTCACCATTCCCACACAAGTGTCTCCACGATCTTTGACCTCAGCACTACTTGGCTACTTCCTAGAATTCTGTGCAGTATATTTGAATGAGAATCATCCCCCTTGTAAACTGGTAAAGGTACTGGACCCTTTATCCAGCGTCCCAGAAACAGGAGGGTCTCAAAAACCTATGACACTTGACGCTGACGCCACATGATACAATTTGGAATTGACGCACAGAGTATTTTGCCAAGACCCAGATTCCCATATCCATAACCAGCACACGCAGTTTAACCATTGCTCGAACATGTCTCTCTCTGTATAACTCCAGACTTTATTACGAGTGTTTTCATGTCAAAAGTCCCGTGGCTGGCAGGAGCACCAAGACAAAAGGTCACTGACTATAAAGCAGAAAGTAGAGTTACTGATGCGTCTGGAGAAAGGCACCTCAGGGAAAAGGTTAAGCAAATAGAATGGTGTTGGGACATCACCCATTTATGATCTGAAGAAGCAAATGGAGAAATTAAATGTTATTCTGACAGTGATGTGCCCAAATTAATGGATAATAGGAAAACCCTCCATCAGTTAAAGACTGTCCATGTAGACAAAGTGTTATTAGAGTGAATCATACACTGTCAGAGTGCAACATATCCATTACCATGGCCAAAGTGAAAGTGTTCCACAAAGAACTGGGCATAACAACGCCATGTTATTGAGCGTCAGGGTGGCAGAACAAGTTTACAAACTGCCATGGTGTGTGTGTGCTGAAAGTATATGGTGAAGAAACCTTCACTGATCATGAAGCTGCAGAGACATACTTGGATGAATTTTCCATGATAATATTGGAAGAAGGTCAAAGAGCAGGGCATGTGTACATGTGTTATTGGTGACAGTCAGAAGATTACATTGTTCAAAGGGATCAGAGTCTTCCCTGTTGTTTACAAGGCCAATCAATCAGTGCACATGGATGACTCAACCAATTTCCCTTGATTGGTCCGAGAGCCATTTTGTCCCTGAAGCCAGGGCTCAGTGTCGGTGTCTGGGGGTTCCTGAGAGCAGCATGGTTATTTTCTCCTCATCAGGAACATTGTTTTCAGAACTTATTTTCTGCCAAATGTGTGTCCTCCATTCAGCCCAAGGATCAATGCATTTTGCGGGCAATTGCGACCAGATACAAGGCTGAATTCATGCACAAAATGCTCATTGCATTGAACAGAGGCTTGGGTGGGAGGGAATTCCAAGTAGTATTCAATGTTAACCATGCACTCTGCAGTGCTGCCAAGGCTGGGCCAATGGTACCCCAAGGTAGTTTGATAAATGGAAGGCACAACCTCAAGCCATTTCCCATGTTCCTAAATGGTGATGGTGAAATTAAACCTGAATTTAGAGTTTTTCATCTCTCTGAGGAAAAAACGTTGCGAAAGATCTATTAGCAGATGTGAAAGACCTGCTTTCTCTTCCTCAGATGATATGCAATTTGAGTTGTAAAATTATGAAATAATAAAAGTACAATAATGAAATAAAAGTATTTATTTCTCATTCATTCTCCGTGTTTTATCAGCATGCCATCCAGAAACCAGAATCCATAAACTACAGGACATGTTTAAACGGTGTAGTCAGTGCCTGAACCTTCAATATTCACAGCCTGTCTCAGTACGGTCGATATCTCATCCTCGGTGGTTATGTAATTTGAGTTGTAAAATTATGAAACAATAAATGTAAAATAATGAACTAAACGCCTTGTCGTCTCTATTTCTCATTCCTTCTCCATGTTTTATAAGCACGCCACAAAGAGCCCAAAATCTGCCAAGTCCACAAGACCAGAACATGTTGGATCCCAGACATCCCAGGTATGGGGTCTGGTACCTGTACATTGTAAAATCCTCTCCCATCTGTGAGAAATGCAGCATTTTCCTGCCAGCTTCGAGAAATTTCCTTGATTGGTGATGATGAAATGAAACCTGAATTTAACGGTGTCCGTGTGTCCGAGAAGAAAGATATTTTGTAAATATTGCTGGTATTTTTGAAAGACTTTCCTGTGCTGAAGCCCAGCTGTTGGATGAAGAAGATGTTGAGGATTCTGTAATATCGGCAACAATGCTGAAATTCACTGCCAAGTTCCACACAATGGAATAGACACCATGGTCTTGACCAAGAATAAAGAGAATGAGAGCGGTGATGATGAAGATGAATCTGTCCATTGACAGGTGAATAAGGATCACGGAGGAACTGATTCATGGCATCGATCAGAAGAGCTTCATTACAGAGCAGCATATTATGTGGGTCTAAAAGGGACAAGAGGTGTTTCGGGAAGAAAACCCCATGTACTTGAAACAATTTAAGCTGCAGGACATGTTTAAAAGACACACATTAAACCCTGAACTGTCAACATTCACAGCCTGTGTCTGAATGGCAGCTGTCTCCTCCTCAGTGGACCTGTAATTTGAGTTGTAAAATGATGAGATAATAAATGTACAATAATGAACTAAAAGCCTTGTCGTCTTTATTTCTCATTCCTTCTCCATGTTTTATCAACCCAGCAGATAGGGCACAAAATCTGCCAAATCAGCCCGAACCTTCAATTTTCACAGCATCTGTCAGTGTGACAGCTGCCTCTCCCTCGGTTGCAATGCAATATGTAAAATTATGAAATAATAAAAGTATAATAATTAAATTAGAAAAGCCTCAGGGTCTTTATTTCTCACTGATTCTCCATGTTTTACAAGCACGCGATCCAGAACTCAAAATCCACAATTCTGGAACAGGTCCAGTCCCCAGCGCCTCCGATACGGGATCCAGTACCTGTACATTGTAAAACCCGGTTCATTCTGCTGCTAATGCAGCATTTTCCTCTTACCTGCCTCAGCCCCGGTGATTGGGGGATTATTTGCTTGATTTCTGTATTTAATGCTGAGTTATATTTCGGTGTCAACAAGCTGAGTGCTCGGCTGCTAAAAATGACCGATCAATAGAGGCAAACGGGTTGTGGAAACCAAATCGATGTGATCTACAGAGTTTTAGTATCAAAATAAATGTCTGACAATTGTATCAGGCCTGAAGATATTTTACTGAGACAGATGTCCAGGGCATCACTCACCTTGACATGCATTTCCCGACTGTCTCACCACAGCACGGTAGCACCTTGAACCTCTGATGATGACATGTGTGAGCACCAGGTCCACACAATCAAGCTGAATCAAGAGGCTCAGACTTTCATGGCAGGTCTTGCTGATGTCTGCAGCCCCTGTTAACAAGGCCTCCCCCACAGTGGAGCAGGATGACATGCATTGCCAATGCTTGTTAAGGTGCCTGTCACTGGAGGATCACATCCTGTCCTCTTCCTTCCCTGCAGTTCTGCTCACTCTTTATTGAAAGGGTTGAAAATAGTGAATTGTGAGAGTGGGAAATGCATTGAGTGAAGTGAAAACAAAGACAGTGTTTGCGCAGGGTGAGAGTGAGACATGGTTTTGAAGGGACAACACTGAGACTGACTGAGCATTTAGTTTCGAGATGAGGATGGAAGGTAGTGCTGATAAACTGATACGTTGTAAAACTCTATTCATTCAGCATCCAGTAGTTTCCTGTTGTCTGTTTGTCGGTCCTTGTGGGGAGTATGTTCTAACGTTTTTTCCTGTGGGAATTGGTTTCTGCTTTTCAACAGGGGAGGTGGCGAGCTGTTGGTGAATATCTAGTAAGTGGTCAAGATCCATTTTCCCAAGATTGAAATTTGTCCTGCACTTTGCGATAAGATTTATTAATATCTAAAATAAATAACTGAATCAAATAATTAAGTTGTTAGTTTAAGATCAGAAGAATATCAGGACAGTTGATGTGTGATGACTGCGTTATGTGGGTGCTCATGGATACTGGTGTTATTCAGAGCAAGTATGTCTGCATTAAGTATCTGCGGCTTTAGGAGCTTCGGCTCAGAGACATTCAGCTGGAGTTTAATCCGGATAAATACGAAGTGATGCATTTTGGAAGAAATAATGTAGGGAGGAGTTATACAATAAATGGCAGAGTCATCAGGAGTTTAGAAACACAGAGGGACCTAGGTGTGCAAGTCCACAAATCCTTGAAGGTGGCAACACAGGTGGAGAAGGTGGTGAAGAAGGCATATGGTATGCTTGCCTTTATAGGACGGGGTATAGAGTATAAAAGCTGGAGTCTGATGATGCAGCTGTATAGAACGCTGGTTCGGCCACATTTGGAGTACTGCGTCCAGTTCTGGTCGCCGCACTACCAGGAGGACGTGGAGGCGTTAGAGAGGGTGCAGAGAAGGTTTACCAGGATGTTGCCTGGTATGGAGGGTCTTTGCTATGAGGAGAGATTGGGTAAACTGGGGTTGTTCTCCTTGGAAAGACGGAGAATGAGGGGAGATCTAATAGAGGTGTACAAGATTATGAAGGGTATAGATAGGGTGAACAGTGGGAAGCTTTTTCCCAGGTCGGAGGTGACGATCACGAGGGGTCACGGGCTCAAGCTGAGAGGGGCGAAGTATAACTCGGATATCAGAGGGACGTTTTTTACACAGAAGGTGGTGGGGGCCTGGAATGCGCTGCCAAGTAGGGTGGTGGAGGCAGGCACGCTGACATCGTTTAAGACTTACCTGGATAGGCACATGAGCAGCCTGGGAATGGAGGGATACAAACGATTGGTCTAGTTGGACCAAGGAGCGGCACAGGCTTGGAGGGCCGAAGGGCCTGTTTCCTGTGCTGTACTGGATCAGAATCTGAGAACAAGAGACTGTCATGTTCCAATAATGGATCAGAAGCTGGATACAATGGCCCGGGATGTTCCAATAATGGATAAGATTCTAAGAACAATAAACGGTAATGTTC
This sequence comes from Mustelus asterias, assembly GCF_964213995.1. Taxonomy (NCBI): domain Eukaryota; kingdom Metazoa; phylum Chordata; class Chondrichthyes; order Carcharhiniformes; family Triakidae; genus Mustelus; species Mustelus asterias. The sequence goes on along the minus strand of NW_027590311.1, from coordinate 345,610 downwards.
CAATAAAGGATCAGAATTTGAGAACAGCAGACTGTGATGTTCCCATCGTTGATCAGAATCTGAACAATAGGCCGTAATGTTCCAGTACTGGATCAGAATCTGACAAGAATGGACCGGGATATTACAATGATGGATCAGAATCTGAGATCAATAGGCCGGAATGTTCCAATACTGGAGCAGAATCTGAGAACAGTGGACTCTAATGGCCCAATACTGGATCAGAGTCTGAGAACAATATTTTGCAATGTTCGAATACTGGATCGGACTCTGGGAACAATACGCTGTAATGTTCCAATACTGGTTCAGACTCTGAGAAAAAAACAGACTGCAAATTGCCAATAATGGATCAGTATCTGTGAACAATAGATTGTAATGTTCCAATACTGGATCAGAATCTGAGAACAATACACTGCAAAGTTCCAATACTGGATCGGACTCAGAGAACAATAGGCTGTAATGTTCCAATCATTGATCAGAATCTGAGAATAGTAGACTTCAATGTTCCAATACTGGATCAGAATCTGAGAACCGTGGACCGGGATATTACAATGATGGATCAGAATCTGAGATCAATAGACAGTCATGTTCCAATACTGGAGCAGAATCTGAGAACAATAGACTCCAATGTTCCAAGACTGGCTCAGATTCTGTGAACAATAGACTGCAATGTTCCAATACTGGGCCAGAATCGGAGAATATTAGACTGTAATGTTCCAATACTGGTTCAGTGTCTGGGAACAATGGAAAGAGATTTTCCAATAATGGATGAGAAACTGAGAACAATATACTGTAGTGTTCCAAGAATGGATGACAATGTGGGAACAATGGACCGGGATGCTCTAATAATGGATCAGATTATGAGAACAATAGACTGCAATGTTCCAGTACTGGATCAGAATCTGAGAAAAATAGACTGCAATTTTCCAATAATGGATCAGAATCCGAGAACAATAGACTATCATGTTCCAATAATGGATGGCAATGTCGGAAAAATGGACCGGGATGTTCTAATAAAGGATCAGATTCTGAGAACAATCGACTGCAATGTTTCAATACTGGATCAGATTCTGAGAGCAATAGACTGTAAAGTCACAGACCTCCAGTCGGAAAAAAGACCCTTCGACTGCTACCCTCTGTCTCCTGTGGCCAAGATGTGGAGATGCTGGCGTTGGACTGGGGTAAAAACAGTAAGAAGTTTAACAACACCAGGTTAAAGTCCAACAGGTTTATTTGGTAGCAAAAGCCACACAAGCTTTTGGAGCCCTCACCTGAGGAAGGTGTTTGGAGCTCAGAAAGCTTGTGTGGCTTTTGCTACCAAATAAACTGTTGGACTTTAACCTGGTGTTGTTAAACTTCTTCCTGTGGCCAAGTCAGTTCTCTATCCATCTAGCCACCTTTCCTTGTATCCCATGAGCCTTAACCTTCTTAACCAACCTGCCATGAGGGACTTTGTCAAATGCCTTACTGAAATCCATATAGACGACATCCACAGCCCTTCCTTCGTCAACTGTTTTTGTCACTTCCTCAAAAAACCCCACCAATTTTGTAAGGCACGGCCTCCCTCTTACAAATACTGGATCAGAATCTGAGAACAATAGACTGTAAAGTTGCACTAAAGGATCAGAATCTGAGTAAAATAGACTGCAATGTTCGATTAATGGCTCGGACTCTGAGAACAATAGGTTGTAATGTTCCAATCCTGGTTCAGAATCTGGGAACAATAGACTGTAATGTTCCTATAATGGATCAGAAACTGAGAGCAATCGACTGTAATGTTCCAATACTGGATCAGAAACTGAGAGCAATCGACTGTAATGTTCTAATTCTGGATTAGAATTTGAGATCAAAAGACTGCAATGTTCCAATACTGGATCAGAATCTGAGAACAATAGACTGTAAAGTTCCAATACTGGATCAGAGTCTGGGAAAAATATCAATGGATGTTCCAATAATGAATCGACCTGATGAACCTTCTCTGTACCCCCTCCAAAGCTAATATATCCTTTCTTCAATATGGGGACCAAAACTGTCCACAGTACTCCAGTTGCGGCCTCACCGGTACCCTGTACAGTTGCAGCATGACCTCCCTGCTTTTATACTCCATCCCTCTCACGATAAAGGCCAACATTCAATTTGCCGCCTTGATCACCTGCTGCACCTGCAAACTGAGTTTTTGTGATTCATGCACAAAGACCCCCAGGTCCCTCTGCACAGTAGCATGTCGTAATTTTTCACCGTTTAAATAAGAGTCCATTTTACTATTATTCCTTCCAAAGTGGATAACCTCACACTTACCAACGTTATACTCCATCTGCCAGATCCTTGCCCACTGACTTAGTCGATCCAAATTTCTCTGCAGACTCTCTTTGTCCTCCACGCAATTTGCTTTCCCACTCATCTTTGTGTCATCCGCAAACTTTGTTACCCGACACTCGGTCCCCTCCTCCAGATCGTCGATGTATATGGTAAATAGTTGAGGCCCCAGCACTGATCCCTGCGGCGCGCAACTAGTCACTGATTGCCAACCGGAAAAGCACCCATTTATTCCGACTCTCTGCTTTCTGTTAGATAGCCAATCCTCAATCCACGCTAACACTTTACCCCCAACTCCGTGTACCTTTATCTTATGCAGCAATCTTTTGTGAGGCACCTTATCGAATGCCTTCTGGAAATCTATTTACACAACATCCACCGGTTCCCCTCTGTCAACTGCACTCGTCGTATCCTCAAACAATTCCAGTAAATTAGTCAAACATGGCTTTCCCTTCAAGAATCCATGCTGCGTCTGCTTGATTGAACCATTCTTTTCCAGGTGACCTGTTATTTCTTCCTTAATGATAGATTCCAGCATTTTCCCAACTACGGATGTTAAGCTAACCGGCCTGTAGTTACCTGCCTTTTGTCTACCTCCTATTTTAAACAGTGGCGTTACATTAGCTGTTTTCCAATCAGCTGGCACCTCCCCAGAGTCCAGTGAATTTTGATAAATTACAACTAATGAATTTGCTATTACTTCTGTTGTTTCTTTTAGAACCCCGGGATGCATTCCATCCGGACCAGCGGACTTGTCTACCTTTAGTTCCATTAGCCTACCCAACACTACCTCTTTAGTAATAGTGATCGTTAAAAGGTCCTCACCCCCGACAGTCCCGGGTAAGGGCAGAAGTTGTTTTTTGTAGTTTAGTTAGGGCATCATGATCGGTATAGGTTTGGAGGGCCGAAGGGCCTGTTCCTGTGCTGTACTTTCCTTTGTTCTTTGTTGATTATTGATTACCTTGGATGACACCCTCAGGATATAGTCTCCTTTACTGACAACTTTGCTTACATTATCATTAAAATGGTCTCACGAATGGACCCTGAGGAAGGGTCACACAGACGTGAAACATTGGCTCTATTCTCTCTCCACAGATACTGTCTGACCTGCTGAGATCTCCCAGCATTTTCTGTTTCTGTATTCATTTATTGACTCCATTTGCTTTCATTCCCACGCAGCGTTCTCCTGTTCAGTTGACATGTAAATGTTGAAATGTTCAGCAAACTGCTGGATAATTCCTGGAAATATTAAGGCAAGTCCCCGAAAAATACATCATTCCTCAATCCATCTCGCGCCAGCTCCCCCATCCTTTACGTCTCTCCTATACATTGCAACAACCCTTTCTTCATCCTCGCCAAGAGTATCGTCACCTTGGCTCATTCCTCTGCCAGGTCACAAGCTCCGCATGAAGCCAAGAGCCAGAGACCCAGTTGGGAGCAGCACACTTGTTTATAAAGCGAGAATTCACAATACAGGAGACGCTGAGGTTGAGAATTTACCATAATGTGGACGTTCCAGAGCATCATCCTTCTGTTTGGATTGCTGGATACAGTCATGGGGGAGTAGGGAATTCGAGGGCCGAAGGGCCTGTTCCGGTGCTGTACTTTCCTCTGTTCTTTGTATGTATGGGTGGCATAGTGGCACAGTGGTTAGCATTGCTGCCTCACAGCGCCAGAGACCCGGGTTTGATCCCCGGTTTGGGTCACTGCCTGTGCGCAGTCTGCACGTTCTCCCCGTGTCTGCATGGGTTTCCTCCGGGTGCTCCGGTTTCCTCCCACAGACCAGAAGACGTGCTGTTTAGTTGCATTGATCATGCTAAATCCTTCCTCAGTGTACCCGAACAGGCGCCGGAGTGTGGCAACTAGGGGATTTTCACAGTAACTTCATTGCACTGTGAATGTGAGCCTACTTGTTTCATGAATAAGTAAGCTTTAGAAACGTGATCAGCCCTGTGTGAAAAGCAGAGAATGCCTGTCTTACACCATTGTATCAGTAACATTCTCAAAGGGGCCACACAGCGCCAGGGATCCTGGTTCAAATCCGGCCTCTGTGTCGAGTCCGCACATTCTCCCCGTGTCTGCATGGGTTTCCTCCAGGTGCTCCACTTTCCTCCCACAGTCCAAAGATGTGCAGGTTGGGTGCATTGGCCGTGCTAAAAATTGCCCGTTATTGTCAGGGAGACTATCAGGGTGGATGCGTGGGGTTACGGAAAGAGGGCCTGGGTGGGGTTGTGGTCAGTACAGACTCATCATAAATTGTATCACAGAAACCCAACAGTGCAAAAGAGGCCATTCGGCCCATCGGGTCTGCACCAACAACAATCCCACCCAGGCCCTATCCCCATAACCCCACATAATTACCCCACCAACACCTCGAACCGACACATTCCGGGACACGAAGGGGAAATTTAGCCTATAATTCACCCCACTGACAGCCTGAATAAATTGCAATTATATTGTATCTTTAATGTAATGAAACAGACCGGAATGAAAAACATGAAACTTATTTCTGAACTGAATTTCTCATCAGAATGAAACACTATTTTCATTGAAAATTGGGGATGAAGTGGAAATGATCGAGAGCTTCAGGTTTCTAGGTGTCCAGATCACCAACAACCTGCCCTGATTCCCCCACACCGATGCAAAAGTTAAGAAAACCCACCGGTGCCTCTACTTTCTCAGGAGGCTAAGGAAATTTGGCATGTCAGCTCCGACTCTCACCAACTTTTACAGATGCACCATAGAAAGCATTATTTCTGGTTGTATCACAGCTTGGTCTGGCTTCTGCTCTGTCCAAGGCTGCAAGGAACTATAAAGGGTTGTGAACGAAGCCTAGTCCATCACTCAAACCAGCCTCCCACCCATTGACTCTGTCTACACTTCCCGCTGCCTCGGGAAAAGCAGCCGGCATAATCAAGGACCCCACACACCCCGGACATTCTCTCTTCCACCTTCTTCTGTCGGGAAAAAGATACAAAAGTCTGGGGTCACGTACCAACCGACTCAAGAACAGCTTCTTCCCTGCTGCCGTCAGACTTTTGAATGAACCTACCTTATATTCAGGTAGCCGCATACAACATATAATATATATATTATATAATACTGAATTATTATGTGAAGTTGATCCTTCTCTATACGGTAGCCATGACTGTAACACTACATTCTGCACTCTCTCCTTTCCTTCTCTATGAATGGTATGCTTTGTCCGTGTAGCGCGCAAGAAACAGTGTTTTTCACTGTATACGAACACATGTGACAATAATAAATCAAATCAAATCCAATCATTGCTCCTTCTCAGCGCCAGCATTGCAGTGTGTTGTTTGTTTTCTCACCTGTAATTGATTACTCTAATAGGTTGCTCTGCCGAGTCTCAGGAGTGTTTCTGCTGTTTATTAAAGAGAAGACATTCAGTGTGAGACCTCAGTAAATGGCCATGGTTTATGCCATAGGCAGACACCATCGCTTCTCTCAGAAAACACACTGATCCACTATCGGTCAAGCTGGAGCCAGTTACTATCCTATTCTCGCTGCCATTGGAGTTCCTGGTCGGTGATTGCAACAGATTAAAATATGTTTATTCGTGTCACAAGCGGGCTTCCATTAACACTACAATGAAGTTACTGTGAAAATCCCCCAGTCCCCACACTCCGGTTCCTGTTCGTGTACACTGAGGGAAAATTTAGCATGGCCAATGCACCGAACCAGCACGTCTTTCAGACTGTGGGAGGAAACCAGAGGAAACCCACGCAGACATGGAGAGAACATGCAGAATCCACACAGGCAGTGACACAAGCCGGGAACCGAACCCGGGTCCCTCGCTCTGTGAGGCAGCAGTGCTAACCACACCATCACCGCTAGACCCTAAATAGATTGGACATAACGTCTGCTATGAGGAGGCTTCCTCCTACCACCTCCTAACTTTGGAGAGAGTGAAGTTGCTTCCCCGCAGCAGAATACCTGGGCTGGTGGAACGGCAATGGTTCCCTCCTGACCAGAGGGACGGCTCACGGGACCACAGACCCGACCAGCGTCTATAGCTGCTGAGGTGTGATGAGGGGTTGCCAGCGATTCGTCTTTGCTGGAATATTATTGTTCAACTTTGTCAATCGGGGTATAGATTACAAAAACGTAGAGGTCATGAGGGAGTTTTATAGGAGCGTTGGTTTGGCCACAGCTGGAGTACTGTGTGCAGTTCTGGTCGACACATTATAGGAAGGATGTGATTGCACTGGAGGTGGTGCAGAGGAGATTCACCAGGATACTGCCTGGGATGGAACATTTAAGCTATGAAGAGAGGTTGGATAGGTTTGGTTTGTTCTCTCTGGAGCAAAGACTGAGGGGTGACCTGATCGAGGTGTACAAGATTATGAAGGACATGGACAGGGTGGTGAGAGAGCAGCTGTTCCCCTGAGCTGAAGGGTCAGTTACGAGGAGGCAAAATTTAAAAATGAGCTGTGGGAGATTTAGGTGGTATATTATGGACAGTCTTATTAAAATTCCAGTTGGTGAGAATAGTCTTATAAGCACTTTCATAGATAGAACATAGAACAGTACAGCACAGAACAGGCCCTTCGGCCCACAATGTTGTGCCGAGCTTTATCTGAAACCAAGATCATAGAATCATAGAATCCCTGCAGTGCAGAAGGAGGTTATTTGGCCCATCGAGTCCGCACTGACCACATTCCCGCCCAGGCCCTATCCCCATAACCCCACATATTTACCCTGCTACCCCCCTGCTAATTTCTTGTCAATTATCTCTTACAGATGTTGATCGATCAAATTCCAGAAATAATATTCAAGGCAAAACTGCTCTCACAATATTCAAGGCAAACCACATGAATTCTGACACTCTTCCACTGCACTGTGGAAATCCAAAATATTCAGAAACGGGGATGTATTTTGAAACATAAATCTTTCTTGGTTTCTGGATGGACACTTCAAGTTTTACAACTTCACTCAGCATAGTGCTTGCCACAGAATATCTCGTCACACAGCCTATATCGAGTCACAGAGCAATACAGCATGGAAACAGGTCCTTCGGCCCAAACAGTCCATGCTGACCATGGTGCCCTCCCAGTTGGTCCCAATTTCCCGCGTTCGGTCCATATCCCTCTAATCCTTTCCCTCTATCCAAATGCTTTTTAAATGTTGGTATTGAACTTGCCTCAACCACTTTCTCTGGCAGCTCATTCCATGCACACACCACCCTCTGCGTGAAGAAGTTGCCCCTCAGGTCCGTTTGAAATCTTTCCCCTCTCACCTCTATATATAATCATATAACTCAGCTCAGTGACTTTCCTTACATATCCTCCTTCTCTCCCATCCCCCATTTCAATGTCTCTCGCACCTCTTTGAACTCCACTGTTCCAAGATATTAAGATCGTCCAGTTTCGATCAGGAATGGCTGCCTCCCACTTCGGGTAAAACAAAATGTACTAAGGTCCCCTCATTACTGATGAAACCTTTCCAAGTGATACGAATCTTTTTATCTATGATTCTATGAAAATCCCGCAGAGTATCTGGAGTATTGTGTCCAGTTTTGGTCTCTTTATTTGAGGAAGGATGTTGCTGCATGGGAGGCAGTTCAGAGGAGGTTCACCAGATTGATTCTGGGGGTGAGAGGATTGACGTATGAGGAGAGATTAATCACTTTGGGCTTGTACTCACTGGAGTTCAGAGGGATGAGAGGGGATCTGATGGAGGTATATAAAATTTTAAAAGGAATTAATAAAGTAAATGAAGACCAAATGTTTCCTCTTATGGGGCAATCTCGAACAAGAGGTCACAGGGTATAGGTTGAGAGGCGATAGATTTAAAACTGAGATGAGGAGGAACTACTTCTCGCAGAGGGTGGTGAGCTTGTGGAACTCGCTGCCCCAGAGCGCGGGGGAGACTGAATCATTGAATGGTTTCAGGAAGGAGATGGATATATTTCTAATAAAAAAGGGATAAGGGGATATGGGGAACAGGTGGGGAGGGGGATTTGAGACCAGGGAGAGATCAGCCATGATCTGATTGAATGGCGGATCAGGCTCGAAGGGGTGAATTTGCCGACTTCTGCTCTTAATTCATGTTCCTATGTTATCGTGTCATTGAGGTTTACAGCATGGAAACAGGCCCTTCGGCCCAACCTGTCCGTGCCGCCCTTTTTTTACCTTTCAGCTCGTCCCAATTGCCCACATTTGGCCCATGTCTCTCTATGCCCATCGTACCCATGGAACTGACTAAACGCTTTTTAAAATACAAAATTGTACCCCCCTCTCCTACTGCCTCTGGCAGCTTGTTCCAGACACTCACCACACTCTATGTGAAAGAATGCCCCGTCTGGACCCTTCTGAATCTTTAGTTTGAGGATTCTGTATTCTGCATCTGTTTTCACAGTGGAACACATCATTTCCATAGCAGGAATAGAGGATAACCAATGGACTTACTCATAAGAGCAAGGAGCTCTCAGTATCTGGAGGTGGAAGTATAAGTATAAGTCGAGGGATTTAAACCATATAACATCGCCAAAACTTAAAGCCGACTTTCGTGCTCTGAAATAAATAACTGCTGATAGAGTAAATGTGCTGTTTTTATTAGTGTCACAAGTAGGTTTACATTAACACTGCAATGTAGTTACTGTGAAAATCCCCTAGTCCAAGCCAGGAATCGAACCCGGGTCCCTGGCACTGTGAGGCAGCAATGCTAACCACTGTACCACCGTGCTGCCCATTTCAGTTCACCACTCAAAGAACAAAGAACAGTGCAGCACAGGAACAGGCCCTTCGGCCCTCCAAGCCTGCGCCGATCATAATGCCTGCCTAAACTAAAACCGTATGCACTTACAGAATCCGTATCCTTCTATTCCCATTCTATTCATGTATTCATCGAGATGCCCCTTAAATGCCGCTATCGTACCTGCTCCCACCACCTCCTCGGGCAGCGCGTTCCAGCCATTCACCACCCTCTGTGTAAAAAACTTGCCTCACAGATCTCCTCTGATCATTTCCCCACGCACCTTAAACCTATGGCCCCGAGTACTTGACTTTTCTACCCTAGGAAAGAGCCTCTGACTATCCACTCTGTCTATGCCACTCTTGGACAAGGTGTGGAGACAATATTTACAAATCACTGCAGCCTGTAGGGAGATTGAACTCACATCATTGGTAGTATACTGAATCACACCCTTGCCATGTAGGCAAGTGAGTTCACCGCCCTACACGATGGGGCCAGTTGATGTCATAGATTTGGATTACAACAATCCCATAGCATGCAGCACAAAGAGTCGAGGTGTCCGATTGTGGCTCAGGTTGTCAGCCCGGATTGGATAGATAATTCGTCAGCAGGCACGGAACAGTGAGTCGGGATACTGATGCACATTCAGGCTGGTTGGCTGTAACTTATGAAATATTGCAAAAATTTGTATTGGGGATGGAGCTGTTTATGATTTTTTATTATTTGTTTGTGGTACATGGGCGTCGCTGGCTGGGCCAACATTTATTGCCCATCCCTACTTGCTCGAGGGCAGTTGAGAGTCCACCACATTGCTGCGGCTCTGGAGTCACATGTGAGCCAGACCGGGTCCGCACGGCAGATTTCCTTCCCTGAAGGTCATTAGTGAACCAGATGGGCTTTTCCGACAGTCGACAATGGTTTCATGGTCATCAGTAGATTCTTAATTCCAGATATTTTTTATTGCATTCAAATTCCATCGTCTATCGTGGCGGGATTCGAACCCGGGTCCCTGGAACATTAACTGAGTTTCTGGATTAATAGTCTGGCGAAAATACCACTCGGCCAATATATGTCAACAAAATAACTGAAGATGCTGGGAGTAAGCTACCAGATTTCCAATATGATTCTAAACTAATTGTGAATTAAAGCCATGAGGAGGATTCAAAGGGTCTGCACAGAGATATAGACAAAAGAACAGAATGGGGAACAAGTTGGCAGATGGAGGAATAAATTAAATTATTTAATTTTGTGATGATTTGTTTTGATTTGATTTGATTCTTGTCACATGTATTAGTATACAGTGAAAGGTATTGTTTCTTGCACGCTATACAGACAATGCATATTGCACAGTGGTGAGCAGCACAATGGCATGGTGGTTAGCACTGCTGCATCACAGCTCCAGAGAACTGGGTTTGATTCCCGGCTTGGACCACTGTCTGTGTGGAGTTTTCACATTCTCCCTGTCTGCGTGGGTTTCCTCCGGGTCTGGTTTCCTCCCAAAATCCAAAGGTGTGCGGGTTAGGTGCATTGGCAATGATAAATTGCCCCTTAGTGTCCTGGGATATGGAGGTTAGAGGGATTAGCAGGGTAAATATTTGGGACGATGGGGATAGGACCCGGGTGGGATTGTTGTCAATGCAGACTCGATGGGCCGAATGGCCTCTTTCTTCACTGTCGGGTTTCTATGATTCCAGGGAAAGGAGAGGGTGCTGAATGTTACAGTCATATCTAGGGTGTAGAGAAAGGTCAACTTAATGCGGGGTAGGTCCATTCAAAAGTCTGATGGCAGCAAGGAAGAGGCTGTTCTTGAGTTGGTTGGTACGTGACCTCAGACGGAGGTCACCTGATGGAAGAAGGTGGGAGGGAGAATGCCCGGTGTGTGTGGGGTCCTTGATTATGCCGGCTGCTTTTCCGAGGCAGCGGGAAGTGTAGACAGAGTCAATGGATGGGAGGTGTGGATAGAGATGCGCAAAGAGACATATTTAGAATGTACATCTCTGTGAATGGAAAAGTACTGAAGGACCACAATCGATATGTCGATATATTATCCTGTGAATAGGGAGTCACTGAAATTCTGTATCTCGAGAGTAGATGTTTCCCTGTAGGTGGAGAGGCTGTTAGGGTGCAGGGCACTAATCAAGAAAGGTTGTCTTTAATAAAAATGTTAGTTTACAAGTTTATTTATTAGTGTCACAAGTAGGCTTACATTAACATTGCAATGAAATTACTGTGACATCTTAGCGTTCAACTGAACTCAACCGTCCAACCTGCTTTGAGCTCAGCTCAAGTCATGCCATGGAATGTGAAGCTGTATAAACTCGATCCGCTTGAAGCCAATGCAAAAACAGAACTGAACCACTGGATTCCATTCAACCCAAAATAATGCAACATTTAACAAGGCAAAACCATCATGTGGCCACCGGGATTTACTGGATGGTTTCAGAATGGGAAATGAGAAGGGAGCCTGACGGACAAAGCATCGTCATGAATAACTCCCGTGCTATGTTTTTTTTAGCTCCCATGTTTCACAGAATGGCGATGTTTAAAATGAGAAGGAACGTCTTTTTTTATTCCGCACGACATTATAAATAAGAGATTTTTCGGCCAGATTCCCCAGTTAAAACAGCAATGTCATGATGCTAATTTGCTGTCAGCTCAATGATGTGATGCACAGTGTAATGTTTCAGGAATGAATCTTCTGTTTTCTGTTGAGGAACTAGTATACCTTACAATGAGGCTGCTTGAAATATTCAAATCCTGAAATAAAATGCAGTTTCCACGACAGTTTGGCTCATTGGTCTTCAAAGACTTTTACAAAAAGAAGTTTCAACAAATGCCGGAGGTCGAATGTCTCCTTAAGATTTTAAAAATGTTGATAGTTTACAATCGCACTCTGGTCTTCATTTCTCAGGAGGTGATGCTGCTCTAGTTGCTTCATGTGATATTCAGCTGCAATGAAGCTCGCAGGAAGTGGGTTGATGTCCTCTACAATGATATCTTCGGTGTTACTGCTGATGCAACTACTGGATTGATGTTACATCAAGTGCTGAAGCAGATTCGAAGCGCAAACAACAACCACGTCCCGAAAGACCAGCCAGGAAAGAACGTGTTTGTCTGGGGAGGAAAACAGAAATAATGTTTCAAATTCACTTCTGTGTTAAACATCAAATCACAGAATCCCTGGAGTGCAGAAGGAGGCTATTCGGCCCATCAAGTCTGCACCGACCACAATCCCACCCAGGCCCTATTCCCATAACCCCACTAATTCCCCTGACACTAGGGTCAATTTAGCATGGCCAATCAACCTAACCCACACATCTTTGGACTGTGGGAGGAAACCGGAGCACCCAGAGGAAACCCACGCAGACACAGGGAGAATGTGCCAACTCCACACAGTCAGTGACGTGAGACCAGAATTGAACCCGGGTCCCTGGTGCTGTGAAGCAGCAGTGCTAACCACTGTGCCACCGTGCCGCCCCAGATAGTCCACATCTTTTCCCGAAGGTAGGGGACTCCAAAAGTAGAGGACATAGCTTTAAGGTGAGAGGGGAGAGATGCAAAAAGGCCCAGAGGGACAATTGTTTCACACAGAGGGCGGTGAATGCCTGGAAGAAGCTGCCAGAGGCAGTAACAGAGGCGGATACAATTTTGTCTTTTAAGAAGCATTTAGACAGTTACATGGGTAAGATGGGTAGAGAGGGATATGGGCCAAATGCAGGTAATTGGGAGTAGCTAAGGGGTTAAAAAAAGGTGGCATGGACCAGTTGGGCTGAAGGGCCTGTTTCCATGCTGTAAACCTCTCTGACTCTATGACATGGGGGACAACGGTCAGACTCCGCACAGACAGTAACCCAAGCCGGGAAGCGAACCCTGGTCTCTGACGCTGTGAGGGAGCAGCACTAACCAGTGTGTCACCTAGTCTCAGACTATCTGATCTTATTATTGTTGGGTAAACAAATATAGAGAGAGAGAATGAATGATATGAATTAAAAGAGTTTCCACAGCTGGAATCGTGGTCTGTGTGGATGAGCAATCCAAATTAAGATGATTTGCAGAGATACAATTTAAAATTCACTTTGTTATATGACTGCATCATATAACCACGATTTTGCAAATTATGGGTCTGTGTGAATTATGGAAAAAGCTATTCGATTTCCCATTCATCTGGTTTTCTTGTCGAATTACCTTTCTTTTTACTTACTTACCTTTTAGATCAATACTAAATCTCAGATACTGGCAACAAGAAGGTCATTTATTCTTGTTTTCTTTTGAATATTAATGTCTCAAACGGATAAGTAGCAACCGTTTGGTAAATAAGACAACTGCAAATGACTTGCTGGGACTGAAGGGGCTTCACAAAATTGATGTGAGCTTAATTTTCAGTTTATTTTGATTTGATTTATTATTGTCACATTTATTAACATATAATGAAAAGTATTGTTTCTTGCGCGCTTTCCAGACAAAACATAGAGAAGGAAAGGAGAGAGTGCAGAATGTAGTGTCACAGTCATAGCTCGGGTGCAGAGAAAGATCAACTAAATGCGAGGTAAGTCAATTCAAAAGTCTGACGGCAGCAGAGAAGAAGCTGTTCTTTAGTCGATTGGTACGTGACCTCAGATTTTTGTATCTTTTTCCCGAAGAAAGAAGGTAGAAGAGAGAATGTCCGGGGTACGTGGGGTCCTTAATAATGCTGGATGCGTTGCCGAGACAGCGGGAAGGATAGACAGAGTCAATGGATGCGAGGCTGGTTTGCATGATGGATTGGGCTACATTCAAAACCTTTTGTAGTTCCTTACAGTCTGGGGCAGAGCAGGAGACATACCAAGCTGTGACCCAACCAGAAAGAATGCATCTGTAAAAGTTACTGAGATTCGGAGCTGACATGCCAAATTTCCTCAGTCTTCTGAGAAAGTAAGAGGCGTTGGTGGGCTTTCTGAACTATAGTGTCGGCATGTGGGGATCAGGACAGGTTGTTGGTGTTCTGGACAATGAAACACCCGCCGCTCTCACCTTGAGCCCGTGACCTCTCGTGATCGTCACCTCCGACCTGGGAAAAAGCTTCCCACTGTTCACCCTATCTATACCCTTCATAATTTTGTACACCTCTAATAGGTCTCCCCTCATTCTCCGTCTTTCCAGGGAGAACAAGCCCGAGAGATCAAATAGGTTGGGACTTTATTCCCTGGAGCGTAGAAGATTGGGGGGAGATTTGGTAGAGGTACATAAGATTTTGATGGGTATAGATAGAGTGAATGCAACCAGGCTTTTTCTGTTGAGGCCAGGGGAGAAAAAACCAAAGGGCATGGGTTATGGGTGAAAGGAGAAAAGTTTAAAGGGAATATTAGGGGGAGCTTCTTCACGCAGAGAGTGGTGGGAGTGTGGAATGAGCTGCCGGATAAAGTGGTAAACTTTTAACATTTAAGAAAAACTTGGACGGGTTCATGGATGAGAGGGGTGTGGAGGGATATGGTCCAAGTGCAGGTCAGTGGGACTAGGCAAAAAATGGTTCGGCACAGACAAGAAGGGCCAAAAGGTCTGTTTCTGAGCTGTAATTTTCTAGGGTTCTATGGTTCTATGGTTTACCAAATCTCCCCTCTGAGCTAAGACCCTCCATACCAGGCAACATCCTGGCAAACCTTCTCTGCACTCTCTCTAAAGCCTCCACGTCCTTCTGGCAGTGCGGCGACCAGGACTGGATGCAGTACTCCAAATGTGGACTAACCATCGTTCTGTACAACTGCATCATCAGACTCCAGCTTTTATACTCTATACCCCGTCCTATCAAGGAAAGCATACCATATTCCTTCTTCACCACCTTCTCCACCTCTACTGCCACCTTCAAGGATTTGTGGACTTGCACACCGAGGTCCCTCTGTGTTTCTATACTCTTGATGGCTCTGCCATTTATTGTATACGTCCCCCCTACATTTGTTCTTCCACTGAGGGACAATTTTGCACGGCCAATGCATCTAACCAGCACGTCGGTCGGACTGTGGGAGGAAACCAGAGCACCCGGAGGAAACCCATGGAGAACACAGACATGGGGACAACGCGGCACGGTGGCTAGCAGTGCCGTGTCACAGCGCCAGGGACCCGTGTTCAATTCCAGCCTTGGGTCACTCTCTGTGCGGAGTGTGCATGTTCTCCCCCTGTCTGTATGGGTTTCCTCTGGGTGTTCCGCTTTCCTCCCACACGCCAAAGATGTCTAGGTTACGTGGATTGGCCATGATAAATTACCCCTGAGTGTCAGGAGGACTAGCAGAATAGATATGTGGGGTTGCGGGGACAGGGTCTGTGTGGGATTGTGGTCGCTGCAGATGTGATGGGCTGCATGGCCTCCTTCTGCTGTGTAGGGATTCTATGACTATTCTATATCAACATGCAGATTCAGCACAGACATTGACCCAAGCCAGGAATCAAACCCAGGTCCCTGGCGCTGTGATGCAGCAGTGCTAACCACTCTGGGATAGCAGCATTTGATGCACAGTTTGTGATAAATCTTTTAGAATGTGATTTATTGTTTACTGTATCAGACAGGTTCTGATTACATTGCAAGGTCTCAAGCGCCAGTGAATGACTGGGCCACACGGTGACACAATGGTTAGCACTACTGCCTCACAGCGCAGGAACCCGGGTTCAATTCCCAACTTGGGTCACTGTGTGTGTGATGTCTGCGTGGGTTTCCTCAGGGTGCCCCAGCTTCCTCCCACACTCCAAAGATGTGCGGGTAGGTGGATTGGCCATGCCTAAATTCCCCCTCAGTGCCAGGGGGCACTAGCAAGGGTAAATAGGGATTACCGGCTGGGGGCTGGGTGGGTTTGTGGTCAGTGCAGGCGTGAAGGGCCGAATAGACACCTTCTGCACTGCAATCGGCACGTCTTTCATACTGTGGGAGGAAACCGGAGCACCCGGACAAAACACACGCTGATATGGGGGAGAACATGCAAACTCCACACAGTGACCCAAGCCGGGAATCGAACCTGGGTCCCTGGCGCTGTGAGGTAGCAGTGCTGACCACTGTGCTGCCCCAATGAAGTCCCCAGTGATTTTGCACTCTATGTTTCAAGTATTCTCAAGCTTGAAACAAATTTAGTGAATTATTTTAGCGCTTAATCAATCACCTCACGAATTTATTGGAGGAGATGAATGGCAAAAAGTTCAATGAAGTTTGTTATCCTCACTGTAATATTTAGGGACATATCCTGATACAGAACAAACAGATTTATGTTAAAGTTTGCAGGAAATGATGTTGAAACGAACAATATTTGTGCATTGAGAGGCGTTCAGGTCTTCACATTTAAATATTAACTTTGGTCTTAAAAGAAAACATGTACCCGGATCATTCCAATGCAGGTAAGATGCTCTGTCAGAGAGTCAGTGCAGACTCGATGGGCCGTAGGGCCTCCTTCTGCACTGCCGTGGGTTCGATGGTTCACGGGAATGCTGTGATCTTGGAATTCAGCATGTATAATGCACTCTTTATGATACATCTCTTAGATTGTGACTCGCTTTTGCTAAGTGAATATCTGCTGGTCACATTGTAGTCTTTTCACACTCCAGTACCAGTCAATTAAAGGAAACTGAGTAGTTTACAGAGATTATGATGCCGTTTATATTTCTTCACTGTCTGTCTGAATGTTGTAGAATCAATATTGTGTAATCAGTATTGTGTAATCAATGTTGTCAAATCAATATTGTGCAACAAATATTGTACAATCAGTATTGTGTAATCAATGTTGCGTAATCAATGTTGTCGAATCAACATTGTGTAATCAATGTTGTGTAATCAATGTTGTGTAATCAATATTGTGTAATCAAAGTTGTGTAATCAAAATTCTGTAATCAAAGTGCTGTAATCAATACTGTGTAATCAAAGTTGTTTAATCAATATTGTTTAATCAATATTGTGCAATCAATGTTGTGGAATCAATATTCTGAATATTCCGGGGTACAAGTGTTTTAGGCGAGACAGAGGAGGGACCAAAAGAGGTGGGGGAGTAGCAGTATTAGTTAGAGAATATAGTACAGCGGTGCAGAGGGGGGACAATTCAGAGGGGTCGTGTAACGAGTCACTGTGGGTGGAGCTTAGAAACAGGAAGGGCACAGTCACGATGTTGGGGGTATGCTACAGGCCCCCCAACAGCCCAAGGGAAGTGGAAGAACGGATATGTCAGGAGATAATGGATAGGTGCAGGAAAAATAGGGTTGTTGTAGTGGGAGACTTCAATGTCCCTGGCATAGACTGGAAATCGCGTAGGGCTGGGAGTCTGAATGGGGAGGAATTTGTAAAATGTGTACAGGAAGGTTCTTTGGAACAATATGTAGATAGCCCGACTCGAGAGGGGGCTATACTGGACCTAGTACCGGGGAATGAGCCCGGTCAGGTTTTCAAAGTTACGGTAGGGGAACATGTGGCAAAAATAACCACAATTCTGTTAGCTTTAGGATAGTGATGGAAAAGGATGAGTGGTGTCCCAAGGGTAAGGTGTTGGATTGGGGGAAGGCTAACTTAAGTGGGATTAGGCAGAAATTGGCAGCTGTTGATTGGGAGAGGCTGTTTGAGGGTAAATCCACATCTGGCATGTGGGAGTCTTTTAAGGAACATTTGATAGGGCTGCAGGATAGGCATGTGCCTGTAAAAAAGAAGGATAGGAAAGGTAGGAATCGAGAACCATGGATAACCAGGGAAATTGAGGGATTGGTGAAAAAGAAAAGAGAGGCGTACGTTAGGTCCAGGCAGCTAAAAACAGAGGGAGCTCCGGAGTAATACAAAGTCGGAAAGAACTCAAACGAGGAATTAGAAGGGCAAAAACGGGTCACGAAATGTCATGGCAGACAGGATTAAGGAGAATCCCAAGGCATTTTATTCATACGTTAGGAACAAAAGGGTTGTCAGGGAAAAAATCGGACCTCTCAGGGACAAAAGTGGGGAATTATGCTTCAGAGCCCAAAGAAGTAGGGGAGATACTAAATGAATACTTTGCATCGGCATTCGCAAAGGAGAGGGATGTGTTGACTGGGAGTGTCTCGGAGGGGAGTGTTGACCCATTAGAGAAAATCTCCATTACAAAGGAGGAATATAAAGACTGACCAATCCCCAGGTCCTGATGGAATCTATCCAAGGCTGCTCATGGAGACGAAAGATGAAATCGCTGGGCCTCTGACGCAAATCTTTGTCTCGTCACTGGACACAGGTGAGGTCCCAGATGATTGGAGGATAGCTGATGTGGTCCCGTTATTTAAGAAGGGTAGGAAGGATAACCCGGGAAATTATAGGTCGGTGAGCTTGACAAGGTAGGGAAGTTGTTGGAGAGGATTCTTAGAGATAGGATGTATGCGCATTTAGAAAGGAATAAACTCCTTAACGATAGTCAGCATGGTTTTGTGAGAGGGAGGTCATGCCTCACTAACCTGGTGGAGTTTTTTGAAGAAGTGACTAGAATGGTTGACGAGGGAAGGGCCGTGGATGTCGTCTATATGGACTTTAGTAAATCGTTTGACAAAGTCCCTCATAGTAGGTTGGTGCAAAAGGTTGGATCCCATGGGATAAAGGGGAAGGTGGCTAGATGGGTGGAGAACTGGCTTGGTCACAGAAGACAGAGGGTGGTAGTGGAAGGGTCTTTTTCCGGCTGGATGCCTGTGACTAGTGATGTTCCGCAGGGCTCTGTATTGGGACCTCGGCTATTTGTGATAGCATAAACGATCTGGAAGAAGCTGTAACTGGAGTGATCAGTAACTTTGCGGACAACACGAAAATGGCTGAACTTGCAGATAGTGAGGAACATTGTCAGAGGCTACAGAAGGATATAGATGGGCTGGAAATTTGGGCAAAGAAATGGTAGATGGAGTTCAATCCAGATGAATGCGAAGTGATGCATTTTGGTAGAACTCACGTAGGGAGGAGCTATACGATAAATGGCAGAACAATAAAGGGTGTAGATACGCAGAGGGACCTGGGTGTGCAAGTCCACAGATCCTTGAAGGTGACGTCACAGGTGGAGAAGGCAGTGAATAAGGCATATGGCTTGCTTGCCTTCATAGGATGGGGCATAGAGTATAAAAGTTGGGGTCTGATGTTGCAATTGTATAGAACGTTGGTTCGGCCGCATTTGGAATACTGCGTCCAGTTCTGGTCGCCACACTACCAGAAGGACGTGGAGGCTTTAGAGAGAGTACAGAGGAGGTTGACCAGGATGTTGCCTGGTATGGAAGGGCTTAGTTATGAGGAGAAAGTGGGTAAACTGGGGTTGTTCTCACTGGAAAGACGGAGGATGAGGGGTGACCTAATCGAGGTGTATAAAATTATGAAAGGCATAGTTAGGGTGAACGGTGGGAAGCTTTTTCCCAGGCCGGCGGTGACGTTCACGAGGGGTCATAGGTTCAAGGTGAGGGGGGGGAAGGTTTAACATGGATATCAGAAGGACGTATTTTACACAGAGGGTGGCGGGAGCCTGGAATGCGCTGCCGGGCAAGGTGGTGGAGGCGGATACACTGGGAACCATTAAGAGACTTATCTGGTTAGCCACATGAACGGAGTGGGAATGGAGGGATACAAAAGAATGGTCTAGTTTGGACCAGGGAGTGGCGCGGACTTGGAGGGCCGAAGGACCTGTTCCTGTGCTGTTTTGTTCTTTGTAATATTGTGTAATCAATGTTGTGTAATCATTACTGTGTAATCAATGTTGTGTAATCAATACTGTGTAATCAATATTGTGTAATCAATATTGTGTAATCAATGTTGTGTAATAAATATTGTGTAATCAATATTGTGTAATCAATGTTGTGTAATCAGTATTGTGTAGTCAATACTGTGTAATCAGTATTGTGTAATCAATGTTGTGTAATCAATGTTGTGTAATCAATATTGTGAATTGAAGGTATTTGACCCAGATTATTTTAACGTGCGTCACTGAACACAGTACTTTAATTTAACAGCAAAGTTCCTTTTCTGACTGTCGATTCTGGGCAGTGGTTCGAGAATCGCCATTTTGTTATGAAATAAGGGACCTTCTGTTTCCACTGTCTGTTTACTTTGGGAGGTATAACTTCATCAAAAACAGAAAATACTGGAAAATCTCAGCAGGTCTGACAGCATCTGTGAATCATAGAATCCCTATTGTGCAGAAGGAGGCCATTTGGCCCATCGAGCCTACACCAACAACAATCCCACCCAGGCCCTATCCCCGTAGCCCCATATTTCCCCTGCTAGTCCCCCTGACACTAAGTGCCGATTTATCATGGTCGATCCACCTAACCTGCAGATCTTTGGACTGCGGGAGGAAACCGGAGCACCCGGAGGAAACCCACACAGACACGGAGGGAATGTGCAAACTCCACACAGACAGAAGAGAGAATAGAGACAACGCTTTGAGTCTGACGAAGGGTCATCCAGAGTTGAAACATTTGCTCTATTCTCTCAGATGCTGTCGGACCTGCTGAGTTTTTCCAGCATTTCCTGTTTTTATTTCAGATTCCAGCATCCACGGTATTTTGCTTTTATCTTACTCTTCATCAAAGATGGCACCGTTTACAGATTAAAGTTTATTTATTGGTCACAAGTAGGCTTATATTAACTCTGCAATTAAGTTAATTTTGTTGAAAAGTCACTTATTGCAAACGAGCTGCCAGAGGCAGTAGTGGAGGCGGGTAAAATGTTGCCTTTCAAAAAGCATTTAGACAGTTACATGGGTAAGATGGGCTGCACAGTGGCACAGTGGTTAGCACTGCTGCCTCACAGCGGCAGGGACCCGGGTTCAATTCCAGCCTCAGGTCTCTGTCTGTGTGGAGTCTGCACATTCTCCCCGTGTCTGCGTGGGTTTCCCCCGGGTGCTACAGTTCCCTTCCACAGTCCAAAGGTGAGCAGGTTAGTTTGATTGGCCATAGCAAATTGCCCCTTAGTGTCAGGTGGACTAGCATGATAAAAGAGTGGGGTTACAGGGATCGGGTCTGGGTGGGATTGTGATTGGTGCAGACATGATGGGCCAAATGGCCTCCTTCTGCACATTAGGGATTCTATGATTTCTATGGGTATAAAGGGATATGGGCCAAATGCGGGCAATTGGGACAAGCTTATTGGTGAAAACTGGGATGTGTGGACAAGTTGGGCCAAAGGGCCTGTTTCCATGCTGTAAATCTCTATGAATCGACTGTGAAAATCCCCAAGTCGCCACACTCCGGCACCTGTTCGCATGTACTTAGGGAGAATTTAGCATGGTCAATGCACCTGACCAGCATGTGTTTGGACACTAAGGGGCAATTTAGCATGGCCAATGCACCTGACCAGCATGTGTTTGGACACTAAGGGGCAATTTAGCATGGCCAATCCCCCTAACCTGTACACCTTTGCACAATAAGGGCCCGATTTTACCATTTTGATTCCAAGTGCTGAATCTGGACGCAATTCAGATCTGACTTGGAAATCTGTTCTCCGGGGCCCCAGACGCACCTAACCTGGAAAAAACATTGTGAGTCTGAATCGCTCTGTGGGCGGGGCTTCTCGCTCTCGAAACGCTGCAACTCCGATCGGAGCTCTGAACTGCGCGTGCGCAGTGAGAAATACGTCTGAAACGGGCGCCCCTGTCACATCGCTCCCGGGCAGCAACAAGCGGATCAAGTGACCTGGGAGCGAAAAGTGGGAGTGATGGCCCCCACAGACATCGTCCCACCCCACAACATAACTATCCCCCTTTACACCCACCTCCCCCACTACCCAGACCGATCGCGAACCCCCCCCCCCCCCCCACCGATCACCCGCAGAATGGCAACAGCAACCCTCCCACCCCTGCCCCCTTCACCAGAGAATTATCTGATCCACCTCCCTCCCCTCCCCCCATGACCAGAGAATGATCTGATCCACCTCCGGCCTCCCGCACCCCCACCCCCCTCTCCCCCCACCACTGATCTGAGTCAGAGAGCCGCCAGAAGCTCTGATCTTACCTCCTCAGAGCTGGACTGCCCGAAACAGACCTTTGCCGAGCACATCTGTTCCGCGCCGAATCTGGACGGGCGAACGCGATGGTAAGGGGGGAAATGCAGGTAAGATTGGGCATCCAGCTCATTAAGTCAATTTAAATGCATCACCCATTTCGGGCGCGGTTCGGATCGCGGCCATTTTCGGGCCTTGGTAAAGTGGACATCTGCACGGATTGTACTAATCGCCTCACACCTGACTTTACCAAGTGTTCGCGCCCGTTAAGGCAATTTAACATGGCCAATCAACCGATCCTCCATATCTTTGGACACAAAGAGGCAAGTTAGCATGGTTAATCCACCTGTCCTTCTCATCTTTGGACACTAAGGGGCAATTCAGCATGGCCAATCCACCCAACCTGCACATCTTTGGACACTACACAACCTGCTGTTCTGAGGCTTTATCCCGCTGGCAAATCAGACCATGAGGCCCTTAGTGTGGTGTAACATAACCGATGTGTCGTGCCAAAATCAGTATTGTTCATTCTCAGTGTGTGGGCATTGCTGACTTTTAGTGTCCATCCTTGGAAATTCATCGTTGGAGCTGTCTTACAATGACAGGGCTGACTCAGTCACTTCAGAGGACAGTTGAGTCAACCACATTGGTGTGGGGCTGGAGTCACGTAGAGCTGAGCCTGGGTAAGGACCTCTCCCGAAGTACATCAGTGAACTGGTCAGGTTTTTACAACAACCCATCAACTTCACCGCTATTTTCACTGACTTATTTCCAGATTTTACAAACTGAATTCAAATGTTCAAACCCCCGTTCTCTGGCCCAGCTCAACACGAAGGTGCCCTAAAATCATCTTATTCTGCTCACACTCTGTACCCCCAACATTAATAAATCTTCATATTCAGAAATAGATTGATACTTCGTGGGGTGTCACAGCGCCAGGGACCCAGGTTCGATTCCTGGCCTCGGGTCACTGTCTGTCTGGAGTTTGCACGTTCTCCCCGTGTCTGCGTGGGTTTCCTCCGGGTGCTCCGGTTTCCTCCCACAGTCCAAAGATATGCAGGTTAGGTGGATTGGCCATGCTAAATTGCCCCTTAGTGTCAGGGAGACTCGCTGGGGTAAATGCATGGGGTTACAGGGACAGGGCCTGGATGGGAGTGTGGCCGGTGCAGACTCGATGGGCTGAATGGCCTCCTTCTGCACTAGAATTCTATGATTCATCGTGGCATGAGTGCTAAATTTAGCATGACCAATTCACCTGAGCTGCAAATCTTTGGACAGTAAGGGGCAATTAGCATGGCCAATCCGCCTAACCCGCACATCTGTGGACACTAGGGGGCAATGTAGAATGGCCAATCCACCAATCCAGTACATCTGTGGACACTAAGGGGCAATGTGGAATGGCCAATCCACCTATCCAGTACATCTGTGGACACTGAGGACACTTTAGCATTGCCAATCCACCTAACAGCACGTTTTTCAGACTGTGGGAGGAAACCGGAGCAGCCGGAGGAAACCCATGCAGATATGGGGAGAACATGCAGACTCCGCACAGACAGTGACCCAAGCCGGGAATTGAACCTGTGTCCCTGGTGCTGTGAGGCAGCATAGCTAATACAATTCGCCAGGCAGCAGGTTATATTAGTCTTGGCATTCTGCAATGTGATCGGATGAATTGAACTGTCATGATTTTTTCACTATCTGTTTAAATTTCCAAGGATTATCACATTAAAAGCATCTGAGGGAAATGTCTGAGTGAATAACCCATCGCCCCCATGACTGTTTTGGAGGAGTTGAATAACAGGAACTGAACTGAAGGATGTTTTTCTTACCATAAAAGTCAGATCCATAACCTGATGTGAAGAAGACAGATTTATATTAAATCTTGGATAAAACTATTTCAAAATCAACATGCTTAAAAATATTTATGCCTTAAGAACAAAGAAAAGTGCTGCAGAGGAACAGACCCTTCGATGTTCACTCTCCCATGTATCTCTTGGAATGGGATTGATTTTGCTGTGTAAACAAGTGCTGATTGTATCGGGAGGTTTAACACTCAAGCATCAGTCAATAAGTATAAAGGTTATTTATTCGTGTCACAAGTAGGCTTACATCAACACTGCAATGAAGTTACTGTGAAAATCCCACAGTTGCTACACTCCGGCGCCTGTTTGGTTAACACCGAGGGAGTATTTAGCATGGCCAATGTACCTAACCAGCACTTCTATGGGACTTTGGAAGGAAACTGGAGCGCCCGGAGAAAACTCATGCAGACACGGGGAGAACGTGCAGACTCCACACAGACAGTGACCCAAGCCGGGAATCGAACCCAGGTCCCTGTCGCTGTGAGGCAGCAGTGCTAACCACTGTGCCACTGTAGTGGGAGTGGTATAAAGCAGCCTATCAGGAATCACAGTGCAGAACAATGTAGGGCATCTTACGGGAAAGGGGCAGCAGATTTAAAACATACATGGGGAGAAATTACTTCTCTCAATGGGTGGTGAATCTGTGGAATTCATTACCTCGGAGTGCGGTGGATGCTGGGACATGGTAAATTTGAGGAGACAGACAGAGTTTTAATTAGTAATGGATTGGAGCATGGGCTGGAGGGCGGTGTAGGGGGGGGGCTGTCTGGTAATGGGAAGGGGGGGGGGCTGGGTATTATCGTACTTGTTGCGCCCCTGATAGTTAAGGGTTTACCCGGCGATTGTCCAGAAGGCCTATTCTACTGGAGAATTGTGCTGTGCCTGCTCCCATCTGACAAACTGATTTCAGTCACTGACATCAGATCATAGTTACAATGAAAACATTAGGAGGGGGAAAAAACTCTTGTAACTTTGGATTTTATTTTAAAGGCGCAGACGGTGCCCCGTATGGGACAGCCCCACACGCCCTACCCACACCCCCACCCCAAATAAACACCCCACCCCCCTCGGTATTCCATGTTCATCCAGCAGAAGGGACTCTTCAGTGCTGGGCAACAAAATGAAACAAAACTTACTCCAACTTGTCAATCAGACAAAACGTTTCAATAATGAAACTTCATTACTCCAACACTCGAGGCCTCACCCTGGGCCATTCCAAGCTCCCACAAACCCCAGCAGCTTCTCACTTATACTGAGTCAGCTGGTCAGCTGACCACCGCATCATTTTCTCATTGGTTACATAGTTTACTCGGTCAGCTGACCCTTACAGCTTGTTCCCATTGGTCACTGCAACAGATCCAATGTGGTTCTGTTGGTTGTTACATTGGTTCCATTCTAACATTCCACTCACACCCGCCTCTCCCACCACCTGATCCCCACCAACCCAACTAGCCTGAACCCATCACTTCCCGGCCACTCCATGACCTCAGCAACACTCAGAGAATCATAGAATCACACGGCGCAGAAGAGGCCCTTCGGCCCATCGAGTCTGCACCGATGCATGAAATGCCTTGACCTGCCCACCTAATCCCGCTTGCCAGCACCTGGTCCATAGCCCTGAATGTTATGGCTGTGCCAAGTGCACTTTTTAGAGGATGTGAGGCAACCCACCTCCACCACCCTCCCAGGCAGCGCATTCCAGACCGTCACCACCCTCTGGGTAAAAGGGTTTTTCCTCACATTCCCCCCTAAACCTCCTGCCCCTCACCTTGAACCTATGTCCCTCGTAACTGACCCCTCAACTAAGGGAAACTGCTGCTCAAAGAACAAAGAACAATACAGCACAGGAACAGGCCCTTCGGCCCTCCAAGCCCGCGCCAATCCCTTGTCCAAACTACACCATTATTTTGTATCCCTCCATTCCCACTCCGTTCATGTGACCATCTCGATAAGTCTTAAACATTCCCAGTGTGTCCGCCTCCACCACCTTGCCCGGCAGCGCATTCCAGGCCCCAGCACCCTCTGTGTAAAATACGTCCTTCTGATATCCGTGTTATACCTCCCCGCCCCCCCCCCTCACCTTGAACCTATGACCCCTCGTGAACGTCACCACCGACCTGGGGAAAAGCTTCCCACTGTTCACCCTATATATGCCTTTCATAATTTTATACACCTCTATTAGGTCACCCCTCATCCTCCGTCTTTCCAGTGAGAACAACCCCAGTTTATCCCTGCTCCTTATCCACTCTGTCCATGTTCCTCATAATCTTGAACACCTCGATCAGGTTGCCCCTCAGTCTTCTCTGCTCCAACGAAAACTGCCCAAGCCTATCCAACCTCTCTTCATAAAACTTTGAGATAGAGGAACAGGCTTTGGCCATTCGGCCCATCGAGTCTGCTCCGCCATTCAATCATGGCTGATATGATTCTCATCCCCATTCTCCTGCCTTCTCCCCATAACCCTTGATTCCTTTACTGATCAAAAACCTATCTATCTCTGTCTTAAAGACACTCAATGAC
Organism: Mustelus asterias; assembly: GCF_964213995.1. Lineage (NCBI taxonomy): Eukaryota > Metazoa > Chordata > Chondrichthyes > Carcharhiniformes > Triakidae > Mustelus > Mustelus asterias. Next base: position 319,273 of record NW_027590311.1, on the reverse strand, counting down.
CTGGCCTCCACAGCCCTTTGTGGCAACGAATTCCACTGATTCACCACTCTCTGGCTGAAGAAATTCCTCCTTATCTCCGTTTTAAAGGATCGTCCCTTTAGCCTGAGGTTATGCCCTCTGGTTCCAGTTTTTCCTACGAGTGGAAACATCCTCTCCACGTCCACTATATCCAGGCCTCGCAGTATCCTGTAAGTTTCAATAAGATCTCCCTCATCCTTCTAAACTCCAACGAGTACAGATCCAGAGTCTTCAACCGTTCCTCATCCGACAAGCTCTTCATTCCAGGGATCATTCTTGCGAACTTCGTCTGGATCCTTTTCTAGGCCAGCACATCCTTCCTCAGATACTGGGCCCAAAACCACTCACAATGCTCCAAATAGAGCCTTATACAGCCTCAGAAGTCCATCCCTGCTCTTGTATTCCAGCGCTCTCGACATGAATGCTAACATTGCATTTGTCTTCCTGACTGCTAACTGAACATGTAAGAAAAACTTGGACGGGTTCATGGATGAGAGGGTGTGGAGGGATATGGTCCAAGTGCAGGTCAGTGGGACTAGGCAAAAAATGGTTCGGCACAGACAAGAAGGGCCAAAAGGCCTGTTTCTGAGCTGTAATTTTTTATGGTTCTATGAACCTACACGTTAACCTTAAGGGAATCTTGAACAAGGACTCCCTAGTCCTTTTGTGCTTCTGATTGCCTAAGCATTTCCCCAATTAGAAAATAGTCTATGCCTCCATTTCGCCTTCCAATGTTTATAATCTGACACTTTTCCACGTTATATTCCATCTGCCACTTCTTTGCCCACTCTCCGAGCCTATCCAAGTCCTTGTGCAGTCCCCCTGCTTCCTCAATACTATCTCTCCCTCTGCATATCTTTCCATCATCTGCAAACTTGGCAACAGTTGCTTCATTTCGTTCTTCCAAATCGTTAATGTGTATTGTGAAAAGTTGTGGTCCCAGCACCGACCCCTGAGGCACACCACTAGTCACCAGCTGCCATCCTGAAAAAGACCCGTTTATTCCCACTCTCTGCCTTCTGCCAGTCAGCCAATCCTCTATCCATGCCAGGATCTTACCCTTAGCACCACGGGCACTTAACTTATTTAAAAGTCTCCGATGTGGCACCTTGTCAAAGGCCTTTTGGAAATCCAAATAAATCAGGTCCACTGGTTCTCCTTTATCTAACTTCCTTGTTACCTCCTCAAAGAACATTAACAGATTTGTCAGACATGACCTCCCCTTGACAAAGCCGTGCTGACTCAGTCCTACTTTATCATGGACTTCCAAGTACTCTGCAATCTCATCTTTAATAATGGACTCTAAAATCTTGCCAATGAACGAAGTCAGTCTAACCGGCCTATAATTTCCCATCTGCTGCCTCCCTCCCTTCTTAAACAGCGCTGTTACAACAGCTAATTTCCAATCCTCTGGTACCCTCCCTGCCTCCAGTGATTATTTTGCTTTTATGCTGTCCTTTCCTTTCCTCGTCAGCCATGGAAGATTCGTCCTCTCCTTAGCATGTTTCCTCCTCCTTGGGATGAATTTCTGTTGTGCCTCCCGAATAACCCCCCCCCCCCTCCCCACCCCGGAAAACTCCTGTAATTGCCGTTCCACTGTCTCCCCTGCTCGGCTCCCTTTCCAATCAACTCTGGCCAGCTCCTCCCTCATGTCTTTGCAGTTACCTTTATTTAATTGTCATATTCTTGCATCTGCTTCCAGTTTCTCCCTCTCAAACTGCAGGGTAAATTCTATCATATTGTGGTCACTGCTCTCTCAGGGTCACTTCACCTTAAGTTCCCTAATCAAATCTGCCTCATTACACATCACCAACTCCAGAATTCCCAGTTCCCCAGTAGGCTCTGTCACAAGCTGCTCCAAAAAAGCATCTCTGAGACATTCCACAAATTCCTTTTCTTGGGACCCACTACCTACCGGATTTTCCCAGGCCACCTGCACATTGAAGTCCCCCATAATTATTGTAATATTGCCTTTTTATGTGCCTTTTCTACATCCAGATTTATTTTCTGCCCCTCATCCTGACTACTGCTTGGAGGCCTGTACATAACTCCCATCAGGGTCTTTTTACCATTGTTTCTCTTCAACTCTACCCACAGAGTTTCTGTGCCTTCTGATCCTGTACCGCTTCTTGCTATTGATTTCACGCCATTCCTTACGAACAATGCAACCCCGCCCCCTTTGCCCATCTGCCTGTCCTTCCAATAAGACACCTGTCCTTGGATATTTAGATGCCAGCCCTGATCCCCTTGCAGCCACGTCTCTGTGATGCCCACAACATCGGAGCGGCCAATTTCAATGTGCGCAACAAGCTCATTGACCGTGATTGATATACTGCACGCATTGGGGTACAACAGCCTCAGTCCCGCATTGAGGTCCAACACCCTCAGTCCCGCATTGAGGTACAACACCCTCAGTCCCGCATTGAGGTACAACAGCCTCAGTCCCGCATTGAGGTCCAACACCCTCAGTCCCGCATTGAGGTACAACACCCTCAGTCCCGCATTGAGGTACAACACCCTCAGTCCCGCATTGAGGTACAACACCCTCAGTCCCGCATTGAGGTCCAACACCCTCAGTCCCGCATTGAGGTCCAACACCCTCAGTCCCGCATTGAGGTACAACACCCTCAGTCCCGCATTGAGGTACAACACCCTCAGTCCCACATTGAGGTCCAACACCCTCAGTCCCGCATTGAGGTACAACACCCTCAGTCCCGCATTGATGTCCAACACCCTCAGTCCCGCATTGAGGTCCAACACCCTCAGTCCCGCATTGAGGTACAACACCCTCAGTCCCGCATTGAGGTCCAGCACCCTCAGTCCCGCATTGAGTTCCAACACCCTGAGTCCCGCATTGACCACCTCCCTTCTCATTCCTGTCACCTTTCTTTTGCTCTGCCTGAGGTTAGATTCCTGCCACCTTCTATACTCTCTGTTCTATTATGTGGGAGGCCAGGGAGGCCTGGTATCAACAGCTCCTCCGCTGATGGAGGGGACAGGGAACTCGACATTGGTTACTGACGATCGGCGGGAAGACGATCAAACGTTGGTGGGTTCATCAAGGCTTCACTCACCAGAGAGGATCTTAAAACTGGCTCCAGCCCCCAAGCATCAACCCCCAAGGGGTTGTCACTCCCCCTGATCAGGTCTATGTGAGATGGACATAAGGATCAGGAATGAACTATGGGATGTATTATATTGTAAATAAGCTGTGGATTCTGCACCAAGACTGGATGAAGTGAATCGAGAAAAATGTTCGCAAATGGTTTCAAATTCTGTTGCTGTACCGGGGGGTGTGGGGGTGGGGTGGGGAGGTGTTACTTACAGGGGAGAGTGTTATATCTGTTGGGGCTTTCTTTCAGGGAACGGGCCATGTGATCACAGGTGTGGGGTGAGCTATTGGGATCCTCCCAGATTGGGCAGTCAATATTTGGAGTGTTGTGTGAACAGACGGAATAAAGAGTTGTGTCCCTGACACCTGACTGTGGAGTCGATATTGAAGAGAATCCTCAGAACCACAGGACATAAACAAACAGTCTCGATCCCAGTGCTGTACAACTCTACCAATAGCTTCAATCCTCTATGTCCCCATCTCACACTCTCCTCAAGGTGCTGCTGACTCTGTCCCGATGTCCCGTGTCCCCCTCTCACACTCTCCTCAAGGTGCTGACTGTCAGTCCCAGTGTCCCTCTCACACTCTCCTCAAGGTGCTGACTGTCTGTCCCGATGTCCCGTGTCCCCCTCTCACACTCTCGTCAAGGTGCTGCTGACTCTGTCCCGATGTCCCAGTGTCCCTCTCACACTCTCCTCAAGGTGCTGACTGTCTGTCCCGATGTCCCGTGTCCCCCTCTCACACTCTCGTCAAGGTGCTGCTGACTCTGTCCCGATGTCCCGTGTCCCCCTCTCACACTCTCCTCAAGGTGCTGCTGACCCTGTTCAGGTGTCCCGGTGTCCTTCTCCCACACACTCCTCAACTCACCCTTGCCTCCTTCCAACCTCACAAGAGAAAACGCTGAGAAAGTTTGATGTGAAGCTTCTTGATCAGGTTCTTCTGTTCATAACACTGAGAGATAGTTCTATCTGAAGCCTCAGATTGTACTGTACATAACGCTGAGAGATAGTTCTATCTGAAGCCTCAGATTGTACTGTACATAACACTGAGAGATAGCTCTATCTGAAGCCTCAGATTGTACTGTACATAACACTGAGAGATAGTTCTATCTGAAGCCTCAGATTGTACTGTACATAACACTGAGAGATAGTTCTATCTGAAGCCTCAGATTGTACTGTACATAACACTGAGAGATAGTTCTATCTGAAGCCTCAGATTGTACTGTACATAACACTGAGAGACAGTTCTATCTGAAGCGTCAGATTGTACTGTACATAACACTGAGAGATAGTTCTATCTGATGACTCGAGCTAAGACTGTACCGTCCGTAATGCTGAGAGATTGATCCGTGTGAAGTCCTATACTAAGATTTTTCTGTCCATGAGCTGTACATAAGATCTACTACAACCTGGATTAAGCAGACTATATCAACCCTGATTGACGTTAACTTCATCTAATAACCACGGCCATGATACCCATCAGACAATAAGATATAAGAGCAGAATGAGGCCATTGGGCCCGTCGAGCCGGCTCCATCATTCAATTCTGGTTGATAAGTTTCTCAAACCCATTCTCCTGCTTTCTCCCCGTAACCCTTGATCGCTGTACCAGTCAAGAACCTATTTATCTCTTTATTAAATACAGTCAATGATCTGGCCTCCACTGCCTTGTGTGGCAATGAATTCCACAGATTCACCACCCTCTGGCTGAAGAAATTCCTCCTCGTCTCAGTTCAGAAGTAAGAAGTCTCACGGTAGCAGGTTAAAGTCCCACAGCTTTATTTGGAATCACGAGCTTTCGGAACGCTGCTCCTTCATCAGGTGAGTGGGAAACTGGTGTTGTGAGACTTCTTACTGCGCACACCCCAGTCCAACACCGCCATCCCCACATCACATTTCTAAAGGGCCATCCCTTCCCTCTGAGTCTGTGCCCTCGGGTCCAAGTCAACCCAACTAATGGAAACAACTTCCCCAAGTGCACTCTATCCAGGCCTTTCATTATTCTGTAAGTTTCAATGTTATCCCCTTCCTCATACTTCCAAACTGCATCGAGTATGGACCCCCAGTCCTCAGACGCTCCTCATGCGTCAAGTCTTTCATTCCCCGGATCATTCTTGTGAACCTGCTCTGGACCCTCTCCAAGGCCAGCACATCCTTCCTTAGATACGGGGACCACAATTGCTGACAATATTGTGAATGCGGTCAGACCAGTGTCTTATAAACCCTCAGCAGTACACCCCTGCTTTTGTATTCTCGTCGTCTCGAAATTAACACTAGCAGAGTGATCTCTGCTATATCGAATTAATATTGACCCTACATTATTTCCAACTTTCCATCCCTCCCTGACCCTCAACACCCCATCGAGGCTGTAACTGTTCTACGTTGGGGATAAAAAGTGTTGGATTGAAGGGGGTTAAGTGAAGCTGTTTGTTTAGTGACTGGAATTGATGTGAGTCTCCATGGATCCGATTAGTGTGCCTGGAGGGATTTCCCTCTTCTATTAATAAGGGATTCCGTTCAATGTTTTGTCCCATTGAGTCAGTGGGAGCGGCAACTCCGACAGCAACAGAGAGCAGCGGCTGTGGAGAGAGAGGGAGGGAGAGGAGAGATCAGAATCTGGGAGCAATGGATTGGAGTCTCCCAACAATGGATCAGAATCTGGGAACAATGGATTGGAATGTTCCAACAATCGATCAGAATCTGGGAGCAATGGATTGGAATGTTACAACAATGGATCAGAATCTGGGAACAATGAACCGGAATGTTCCAACCAAGGACAGGAGTTTATTCTATTGGATTTCTTGGTTTACTGCTGATTATTCGTGGATGACATCAGCTGATCGGACTCAATATCTACTGTTCATGATTCAATGTTTTTACTATCCCCTCCTGGCGATTGTTGGTGTTCCGGGTAAGTCTCTGGCTGGAATTGGACCGGCCCGACCGCCACGGGAATCGGTGCAGGCGTGGGGCGGAGAATGGGAAGGTCTGTTGAACACGGGTGGGATTTTGCAGCTTGGGGAAGAGTGAGGCTGGAAAGTCCCGTCCCCTGTGTCCAGTTCCTAATTCTAGAAAAGCTGTTTTACTGTTTTGATTTTCTTGTCATTTACTGCACTGGGTTTGCTGCTCTTGTTGAATCTCTGCATCCGGTTATTAATTCTTTCAGCCACTGACAATTGTCTCAGGGTCTATGGGCTGGGGTGTCTTCTGAATGCTGTGACTTTCCATAGACATGTGACCTCAAACACTATTCCACCGTGCGTAAAAGATTGAGACAGAATCTTTTTCACCCTCTGCATATAACACCAGTTCACCCACCCAATCATCAGGCCGCAGAATCAATTTTATTGGTCATATCTGCACAGCAGGATCTCACAGAGAGAGAACATATTTCATTAAATTTGAAATTTATTCATCAGTGTCACAAGTATGCGAACATTAACATTGCAATGAAGTTACTATAAAAATCCCCGAGTCACCACACTCCAGCGCCTGTTCAGGTACACTGAGGGAGAATTTAGCACGGCCAATGCACCCAACCAGCACAACTTTCAGATAGTGGGAGGAAACTGGAGCACCCGGAGGAAACTCACGCAGACATGGGGAGAACATGCAGAATCTGCACAGACAGTGGCCAAGCCTGCAATTGAACCAGGACCTCTGGTGCTGTGAGGCAGCAACACTATCCCCTGTGCCACCACAAGATCTCCGAGAGCAACAGGAACACAAACACACAGACACACCCAAACACACATACATTAATACACACATTTGTTGATAGAAGCAATCAGATTTAGACACTTACTCCCACTCACACACAAATTCAAGAACCAAAATTGCTGCAACACTCCAGAATAACGCACACTTAGGAACACTCGTCAGGTACTCTGTTGCTCACACACAAACACGCACACACACACACATGCATACTGGTACAGACAATATCGACACACGCAACACACACACGGTAGGGGGGCAGGATAACAGCTACTCCCTGTCCATTGATGGTGGGGTGATCAAGTAAAACCGCGTGACAGCCTGGAACTCAGGTCCACGTCCCATTTCTCACCTCTTGCAACCTTCACCGACAATGGATAAACAGCGGATTCAGTCTCCTGCCCATTTCCGGCAAGAGGCTGAATAGATTATTTCAATTTATTTTAAAACAAATTTAAATGAAATTATCGAGCCTGGGATGGAATTGTGCGCCACACTTGCCTTTGCAGCCTCACCGGGAGAGGTTGGGTCCGGTGAGGAAAACAGCTGGCCACATGTATGAGGACGAGTCATGATGACCTCGCCGGGAGCACTGAAGGCCATTGAGGGCACCGGGCAAGGTCGAGGGCAAAGTTAGGTGCCCCTTGGGCAATGCCCACCGGGCAGTACCAGGGAGTGGGGCATGAGGTGGCGTGGTCTACAGGGGCGGAGCCTGAAGGTAACGGGGCCGACTCTGAACGTAGTTGCTGGGTCGGAGAGGGTCCCGTAACCACTCTGCCCGCTGACTGTGGGGTGGGGTGGTCCCCGCTGGCACTCTGCACGTGATTGATGTTGGTAGGGAGGGGGACATCACTGCCTCTCTGCATCCACAGGGGGGTAGGGAGAGGGTCTCACTGCCTCTCTGCATGGACAGTGGGGTAGGGAGCGGGTCTTGCTGCCTCTCTGCATGGACAGTGGGGTAGGGTGGGGGGCATCACTGCCACTCTGCATGCACAGTGGGGTAGGGAGGGGGTCTCGCTGCCTCTCTGCATGCACTGTGGGGTAGGGAGGGTCTCTCTGCGTCTCTGCATGCACAGTGGGGTAGGGAGGGTCTCTCTGCCTCTCTGCATGCACAGTGGGGTAGGGTGGGGGTCTCGCTGCCTCTCTGCATGGACAGTGGGGTAGGGAGGGGTCTCGCTGCGTCTCTGCATGCACAGTGGGGTAGGGAGGGTTCTCGCTGCCTCTCTGCATGCACAGTGGGGTAGGGAGGAGGTTTCGCTGCCTCTCTGCATGCACAGTGGGGTAGGGAGGGGTCTTGCTGCCTCTCTGCATGGACAGTGGGGTAGGGAGGGGGGTCTTGCTGCGTCTCTGCATGCACAGTGGGTTAGGGAGGGGTCTCGCTGCCTCTCTGCATGGACAGTGGGGTAGGGTGGGGGGTCTTGCTGCGTCTCGGCATGCACAGTGGGGTAGGGAGGGGGTCTCGCGGCCTCTCTGCATACACAGTGGGGTAGGGAGGGGTGTCGCTGCCTCTCTGCATACACAGTGGGGTAGGGAGGGGTGTCGCTGCCACTCTGCATGCACAGTGGGGTAGGGAGGGGGTCTCGCGGCCTCTCTGCATACACAGTGGGGTAGGGAGGGGTGTCGCTGCCTCTCTGCATACACAGTGGGGTAGGGAGGGGGTCTCGCTGCAGCTCCGCATGCACAGTGGAGTAGGTAGTGAGTCTCGCTGCCTCTCAGCATGGACAGTGGGGTAGAGAGGGGGTCTCACTGCCTCTCTGCATGGACAGTGGGGTAGAGAGGGGGTCTCACTGCCTCTCAGCATGGACAGTGGGGTAGGCAGGGGGTCTCGCTGCCTCTCTGCATGCACAGTGGGGTAGAGAGGGGGTCTCACTGCCTCTCTGCATGGACAGTGGGGTAGGGAGGGGGTCTCGCAGCCTTTATGCATGCACAGTGGGGTAGGGAGGGGGTCTCGCTGCCTCTCTGCATGCACAGTGGGTTATGGAGACGTGCCCTGCTGACACTCTGCATGTAATTGGTGTGGGGGAATGGAGGGTGATTGGTCCAGGTGGTGGGGCGGGGGCTGGGTCTATATCTGGTGGGGGGCTGCTCAGAAAGAGCTGAGGACCCCCGGACTACCTGGGGGCAGCTGCTGTGTTGAAGCGAGCTGCAGCAGCAGAGAGCTGACAGATGTCTCTCTCAGACCAGGCAGCTCACTGCTGGCTGCAATTGCGCATTTGCAACCAGATAGGTTTGGGAGGTGGTGGGTATCCCAGCCAGCGCTGTGAGAGCTGCAAGTGATGGGGCCACTGCTGTGGGTGGTCCAACAGCCATCGAGTTTTAACAGCACGAAATGAGGCCATTCAACCATTATGTCTGAACTGGTCATCAAACACCTATCCAATCCAATCCCATTTTCCAGCACTCGATCCAGAGCCTTGTCATAGAGTTTACAGAATGGAAACAGGCCCTTCGGCCCATCTTGTGCATGCCGCCCTTTCTTTTTGAACCATTAAACTAATTCCAATTGCCCACATTTGCCCCATATCCCTCTATACCCATCGTGCCCATTTAACTATCTAAACGCTTTTAAAAAAATAAAATTGTACCCGCCTCTACTACTGCCTCTGGCAGCTCGTTCCAGACACTCATCACCCTGTGTGTGAAACAATTGCCCCTCTGGACACTTTTGTATCTTTTCCCTCTCACCTTAAACCTATGCCGTCTAGTTTTACACTCCCCTACCTTTGGGAAAAGATATTGACTATCGAGCTGATCTGTGCCCCTCATTATTTTATAGACCTCTATAAGATCACCCCTCAGCCTCCTACGCTCCAGGGGAAAAAGTCCCAGTCTATTCAGCCTCTCCTTATAACTCAATCCATCAAGTTCCAGTAGCATCCGAGTAAATATTTTCTGCACTCTTTCTAGTTTAATAATTATATGCTCTGGCGTTTGAGTTGCTGATCTAAATGCCTCTTCTGGTTGTTCCCGCTTCTACCATCCTTTCAGGCCGTGAGCTGCAGATCCCAGCACCCTGTGGATGGAAACATTTTCCCTCAATTCCACACAAAAATCTGCCCTTTACCTTAAATCCACGCCCCTCTGGTTATTGACACCTCTACTGAAGGGAAAAGGTTTCTTCCTATCCGTGTGCCACATAATTTTGTTCATATCACTCAGTCCCCCACCCCCCCGCCCCCACCTGAAAGCGTTCCCCACCACCACCCACTACACCCACTCCACCTCCAGCCGTCTCTGCTCTAAGGTAAAAAACCCAGCCTAACCAGCCTCTCCTCATAGCTGAAACTCTCCAGCCCAGGCAGCATCCTGGTGAATCTCCTCTCCACCGTCTCCAGTGTAATCACATCCTTCCTGTAGTGTGATGACCAGAGCTGTACACAGTTCTCTTGCTCTGGTCTAACCAGCGTTTTATAAACTTCCATCATCACCTCCCAGCTCTTATATCCTGTGCTGCGGCTGCTAAAGGCAAGTATCCTACATGTCGTCTTCACCACCTCATCTACCCGTCTTGCTGCTTTTAGGGATCCACATATCTGCACCCCAAATTCATTCTGGTCCTCTGCACTTCCTCAGACTCGACCGGACATGGTACATTTCCTTGCCCGGATAGTCGTCCCAAATGCACGGCCTCACATTCGTCAGGTGTAAATTACATTTGCCCATTTGCCCAGCCTTTCAGTTTCCTCAGCACGGTGGCACAGTGGTTAGCACTGCTGCCCCACAGCGCCAGGGACGTGTGTTCCATTTCTGGCTTGGACCGCATCTGTGTGGAGTTTGCACATTCTCCACGTGTCTTCATGGGTTTCCTCCGGGTGCTCCAGTTTCCGCCCACAGTCGGAAGACTTGTGGGTTTGATGGATTGGCCAGGATATACTGGACTTACTGTCAGGGAGAATTGCTTGGGTAAATGTATGGGGTTCAGGGGATATCACCTGGTTGGTATTGTGCTCAGTCCAGACTCGATGGGCTGAATGGCCTCCTTCTGTACTGTAGGATTCTATGATTCCTGTAATCTAAGGCATTCCTCCTCAATATTTACCACACCACCATTTTTTGTATCATCTGCAAACTTACTGATCACACCTCACACATTCATGTCTAGACCATCAATGTACACTACAAACAGCAAGGGACCCAGCATCGATCGCTGTGGAACCCCACTGAACACAGGCTTGCAGTCACAAAAGCAACCTTCCACCATCACCCTCTGCCACTCAGCCATTTTGAATATAATTTACCAACTTGACCTGGTTCCAATCGGAATCACTTCCTTGTTCAGTTTTCCATATTTGTCAAAAGCTTTTCTGAAGAACACGTAGACTACATCGACTGCACTTCCCTCATCTCCTCATCCAGTCACCTCCTCAATATATTCCAGCGAATTGTTAGACAGGATCTCCCCCTGTCAAAGAAATGCTGACTATTGTTCATAAATCCTTACCTCTCGAAGTGGAGATTAATTCTGTCCCTCAGATTGTTTTCCAATCATTTCCCTACTACGGATAAGGTGATGGTGGTGTCCTGGCCGTGATCTTGGATATCTCCAGGGCACCTTGCAGGATGGCAGTATGGCACAGTGGTTAGCACTGCTGCCTCACAGCATCAGGGATCCCATTTCAATTCCTGGGATTCCATCAGCACCAGTGAAGCTTCTTTTTAAAACTTTGTTCCATTCTCACATCTCGCCTGTTGGGATTTCTCCTATTACAAGAACGTGTGGTGTTCCTCTGGAAAGAATCCACTGTGAGCAAGTCCAGTTTCTCGCAGCTCCCCAATGTCCACATTCAGCCTTGTAAATTCAGTCTCGATCACAGCCGTCCCGTGTACATCATCAACCTGCATAAGTTCATTGGTAAGGTCAGGGCACATCGTGCTGATGTTTCAGCTTGAGATGTGAAAGACTGATTTGATTTGAATTGATTTGGTTTATTATTTTCACATATAATAAATATGTGATCCAAGCCGGGAATCGAACTCAGGTCCCTGTGAGACAGCAGTGCGAACCATTGTGCCACCATGCTGCCGACTCAGGAACAGCTTCTTCTCTGCTGCCATCTGACGTTTTAATGGGCCCACATCGCATTCAGATGATCTTATTCTACACCCTCGCTCTGAGTCCAACATTACATTCTGCACTCTCTCCTTCTCTATGTTCAGGGTTACAGTGTTACAGAGTTCAGTGTTGGGCCAGGGAGATGGTGTCTGTGGACCTGTTGGGGAGGTAGGTGAACTGTAGTGTATCCAGGCAATCTGGGAGGCCGGAATTGATTCATGCCATGACTAACCTTTTGATGCATTTCATAACATTGGATATACAGTGAAAAGTGTTGTTGCTTGAGTGCCATACAGACAAAGCATACCGTACAGAGAGAAGGAGAGAGGGCAGAATGTAACGTTGCAGTCATAGCTAGGATGTAGTAAAAGATCATCTTAATGCAATGTGGGTCCATTCAAACGTCTGATGGCAGCAGAGAAGCTGTTCCTGAGTCGGCAGCATGGTGGCACAATGGTTAGCGCTGCTGTCTCTCAGGAACCTGAGTTCGATTCCCGGCTTGGATCACTGTCTGTGTGGAATTTGCACATTCCACCCGTATGCGCATGGGTTTGCTCCGGATGCTCCAGTTTTCCCCCACAGTCCAAAATGTGCAGGTTAGGTTGATTGGCCATGTTAACTGCCCATTAGCGTCCTGGGATATGTATGTTTGGGGGATTAGCAGGGTGCATATGTGGGATTTCGGGGATAGGACCTGGGTGGGATTGTTGTCGGTGTAGACTCGATGGGTCAAATGGCCCCCTTCTGCACTGTAGTGATTCTATGATTCTATGAGTCGGTTGGTCCATGTCCCCACATATTTTTTATCTTTTTCTCTGATGGAACAAGTGGGAAAAGTTGATGTCCGTGGTGCGCTATTCCTGAATTAGGCTGGTTGCTTTTGTGAGGTAACGGGAGGTTTAGACAGAGTTAATGAGTGGGAGGTTGGTTTGAGTGATGGACTGGTCTGCATTCACCAAGCTTTGAAGTTTCTCGCAGTCTTGGACAGAGCAGGAGCCATACCAAGCTAGAATGTTACTTATGGTGCATCTGTAAAAGTTGATGAGAGTCGCAGCTGACATGCCAAATGTCCCTAAACCTCTGAGAAAATAGAGGCGTTCGGAGACTTTTTTAATTATAGGGACGTCATGGAGGAACCAGGAAAGGTTTTTCGTGATGTGGAGCCTAAAACGTGAAGCTCTCGACTATTTCAACTTCATCCCATTGATGTAGATCGGGGCATGTACTCCACTAGGCTTCCAGAAGTCGATTTGCTTTGTTGACATTGAGGAAGAGATTATTGTTGTCGCCCCAGTTCACCAGATTCTCTGTCTCTTCCTCCGACCCACTGCAGGTGTCATCAGCAAACTTGGAAATGGAGTTCCAGGGGAATTTGGCCACACAGTCACCAGTGTATAAGGAGTATAGTAAGGGGCTGAGGACGCAGCCTTACGGGGCACCGCTGTTCAGGATGATTGTGAAGGAGATGTTGTTGATTGTCCTTAATTTTTCTGTCTATGGATTAGGAAGTATTAGGAAGTTCAGGATCCAATTGCAGAGGCAGGAGCCAAGCCCAGGGCCACGGACTTTGGACATGAGTTTCGTAGGACTAATGGTGTTGCAGGCTGAGCTGTAGTTGATAAACACGAGTCTGTGTTCCAGGGTTCACTGTCGGGCCAGGGAGATGGCATTGTGGACCTGTTGTGGATGTCGGTGAACTGTCGTGGATCCAGGCAATTTGGGAAGCCGGAACTGATTCATACCATGACTAACCTTTTGATGCATTTCATAACATTGGACATCAGAGTCACCGGACGATAGGCATTAAGGCAGCCTGCTTGGCTTTTCCTTTGGTCCTGGCCTTTGTTTGAGTTTTACCTGGTGCATAGATTGGCAACCTTCCTGCCGAGAGAGGACTGATGCAGCTGCACTGTTCCAGTAGACCAACGTGGGACAGCAGCAATCGCACTGAGCATTATGGACGATAGCGATTCGCTGAACACTGAAGCTTTCTCCCACTCTTGGAAGTTGTGTTCTGTGCCAATCGAGTGTGAGATTACTATTTTTTCCTGTGTTGCGCTAACAGTGGCCACAATGCTGTGATCTCCTCTCCAGGGTACAGTTCTGTGTAAATATAATAGAGATTCTGTGCTGTCAAGGCATCAGGATCTCCCTCTGCCAATTGTTAGTATTGTCCAGAGGCAAGGGTCAAACTGGCCCTCTTTGGTACCAGCTCTGTTGCAGGGGTTGTCAGTAAACTGTCTGAGAGACGACAGATTACCATCTACAGGACTCCAGTCTGGATTTTCTGTAAGGTTTACTCCCTCATCCTTCTTACCCTCCAAATCCCCCACAAGGGAGGGGGGCTATTTACTTGTAGCTGAGTGAGGGTCAATGTTGTGGACTCCCCGGAAATCTCGCTCCCAAATGTATACCAGTGTGTTGCTACCATGGAGCAGCACGGTGACACAGTGGTTAGCACTGCTGATTCACAGCGTCAGGGACCTGGGTTCAATTCCAGGCTTGGGTCACTGTCTGTGTGGAGTTTGGACCTTCTCCCCGTGTCTGTGTGGGTTTCCTCCGGATGCTCCACTTTCCTCTCACACTGCAAAAGACGTGCTGGTTTTAAAAAAATAAGTGATTTTATGTGTGTCCATTCTTTTTTATTTCAACCCATCCTCAGTCCAAATGGTAACATCTTTCCCTGAATCCTGTCTAATTTTATTCTTTATTTCCCTTCCTGACAGTGAACATAATCACAATTGTGACCCTGACGAGCAGAAACTGTGGTCTGTCCAAATGTGTGACTCGTTACCTGGTGGCCATGTCAGCGGGGGATCTGCTGGTCGTTATCCTCGACCTGATATTCAGACACATTCCCATTCTTTATCGGGAACAGTTTGATTTCCTGTACTGGGTCCCCGTGTGTAACATCCACGCCGTCCTGCTTTATGCAGCCACTGACTGTTCTGTCTCGTTCACCGTCACTTTCACCTTTGATCGATTTGTGGCCATTTGCTGCCCCAAGCTGAAGAGTAAATATTGCAGTGAGAAATCGGCGGCTGTGGTTCTGGGAACAGTGACGGTGCTGAGCTGTTTAAAGAACATTTTCTGGTATTTTATGTTATTAAATGGATATCGGCTGCTGAACGACCCCTGGTTTTGTTTGGTCACAATGGATGTTGCGGAATCTCCGGTCTGGGGAACAATCGAGTTCCTCCACAACATTCTAACCCCGGCTGTCCCGTTCGTCCTGATTCTGCTGCTCAACGTTTTCACCGTCAGACACATTTTAATGAGCAGCAGAGCCCGCAGGAGACTCCGGACTCACAGCAGTGGGGAGAATCCCAGAGACCCAGAGATGGAGAGTCGCAGGAAATCCATCATTTTACTGTTTGTTATCTCAGCCAATTTCATCCTCTTATGGTCGACATTAATGGTTTTTTCTATATGGCGTCGGATGTATTATTTGGGCTATGGGTCGGTCTGGTTAGATTTCTATGTTATGGAATTTGGTTTCATGTTGCAACTCACAAGTTGTTGTACAAACACTGCCATTTATGCTGTGACACAGACTCACTTCAGGCAGCAGCTGAAAAATCTGCTGAAATATCCCCTTACTGCAATTCTTCAACTCATCAGACCCTGAGAGGAAACTACAACTACAAGACCCCTGACTCTTTCTATTGGACTTTCAAATATAAATATTCACACAGAGTAAAGCTCCCTCGACACTGTCCCCATCAAACACTCCAGGGGCAGGTACAGCACGGGGCTAGATATAGAGTAAAGCTCCCTCTACACTGTCCCCTTCAAAGACTCCCAGGACAGGTACAGCACGGGGTTAGATCCGGAGTAAAGCTCCCTCTGCACTGTTCCCATCAAACATTCCCAGGAGAGGTACAGCACGGGGATAGATACAGAGTAAAGCTCCCTCTAATCTGTCCCCCATCAAACACTCCCAGGACAGATACAGCACGGGGTTAGATACAGAGTAAAGCTCCCTCGACGCTGTCCCTACCAAACACACTCAGTATAGGTACAGCACGGGGTTAGATACAGAGTAAAGGTCCCTCTACACTGTCCCCCATGAAACACTCCCAGGACAGGTACAGCACGGGGTTAGATACATCTCGCCAAGGCCATCCCCACTTCTTGCCTTCAAACAACCGCACAACCTCAAACAGACCATTGTCCGCAGCAAACTACCCAGCCTTCAGGAGAACAGTGACCATGACACCACACAACCCTGCCACAGCAACCTCTGCAAGACGTGCCGGATCATCGACACAGATGCCATCATCGCACGTGAGAACACCATCCACCAGGTACACGGTACATACTCTTGCAACTCGGCCAACGTTGTCTACCTGATACGCTGCAAGAAAGGATGTCCCGAGGCATTGTACATTGGGGAAACTATGCAGATGCTGCGACAACGGATGAATGAACACCGCTCGACAATCACCAGGCAAGACTGTTCTCTTCCTGTTGGGGAGCACTTCAGCGGTCACGGGCATTCGGCCTCTGATATTCGGGTAAGCGTTCTCCAAGGCGGCCTTCGCGACACACGACGGCGCAGAGTCGCTGAGCAGAAACTGATAGCCAAGTTCCGCACACATGAGGACGGCCTCAACCGGGATCTTGGGTTCATGGCACACTATTTGTAACCCCCACAGAGTTTCACTGGCTGTCTTGTCTGGAGACAATACACATCTATTTAGCCTGTCTTGATGCTCTCTCCACTCACATTGTTTTGTTTCTTAATGACTTGATTAGTTGTAAGTATTCGCATTCCAACCATTATTCGTGTAAATTGAGTTTGTGTCTTTATATGCTCTGTTTGTGAACAGAATTCCCACTCACCTGAAGAAGGGGCTTGCAGCTCCGAAAGCTTGTGTGGCTTTTGCTACCAAATAAACCTGTTGGACTTTAACCTGGTGTTGTTAAACTTCTTACTGTGGTTATTCCATTGAGCCAGTGTCTTCGCCAATTTACTACCTCCCCATGTATACCTAGCGACTGAACCTTCCAAACTAACCTCCCATGAGGGACCTTGTCAAAGGCCTTGCTGAAATCCAGGTAGACAACATCCACCGCCTTCCCTTCATCCACTTTCCTGGTAACCTCCTCGAAAAACTCTAATAGATTGGTCAAACATGACCTACCACGCACAAAGTCATGTTGACTCTCCCTAATAAGTCCCTGTCTATCCAAATATTTGTAGATCCTATCCCTTATCACACGTTCCAATAACTTGCCCACCACCGACGTCAAACTTACTGGCCGATAATTTCCCGGATTTCTTTTGGAACCTTTTTTAAACAACGGAACGACATGAGCCACCCTCCAATCATCCGGCACCTCCCCCGTGAATACTGACATTTTAAATATGTCTGCCAGGGCCCCTGCAAGTTCAACACTAGCTTCCCTCAAGGTCCGTGGGAATACCCTGTCCGGTCCTGGGGATTTATCCACTCTGATTTGCCTCAAGACAGCGAGCACCTCCTCACCTTTAATCTGTAAAGGTTCCATGGCCTCCCTACCAGTTTGCCCTATTTCCGTAGACTCCATGCCCGTTTCCTCAGTAAATACGGATGCAAAAAAACCATTTAGTATCTCCCCCATCTCTTGTGGTTCCATACACAGTCGACCACTCTGGTCTTCAAGAGGACCAATTTTATCCCTCACTATCGTTTTGCTCCTAACATACCTATAGAAGCTCTTTGGATTTTCCTTCACTCTGTCTGCCAAAGCAACCTCATGTCTTCTTTTAGCCCTCCTGATTTCCCTCTTAAGTAGCTTCTTGCACTTTTTATTCTCCTCGAGCATCTGATCTGTTCCTTGCTGCCTGTACATTTCATACAACTCTCTCTTCCTCTTAATCAGTGTTACAATCTCCCTCGAGAACCAAGGTTCCTTATTCCTATTTACTTTGCCTTTAATCCTGACAGGAACATACAAACTCTGCACTCTCAAAATTTCTAGTTTTAAAGGCCTCCCCCTTTCCATTTACATCCTTACCAGAGAACAGCCTGTGCCAATCCACACTTCCCAGATCCCTTCTCATTTCATCAAATTTGGCCTTTTTCCAGTTCAGAACTTCAACCCGAAGACCAGATCTATCCTTATCCACGATCAGGTTGAAACTAATGGCATTATGATCACTGGATCCAAAGTGTTCCCTCACACTCGCATCCATCACCTGCCCTAACTCATTTCCCAATAGGAGATCCAATATTGCATCCTCTCTAGTTGGCACCTCTATATACTGATGTAGAAAATTTTCCTGAACACATTTTACAAACTCTACCCCGTCTAAACCTTTAACAGTATGCGAGTCCCAATCTATATGTGGAAAATTAAAATCCCCTACTTTCACAACTTTGTGTTTCTTGCAGTTGTCAGCTATCTCTCCGCTGATTTGCTCCTCCAATTCTCGCTGACTATTGGGTGGTCTATAATACAAGTCCATTAATGTGGTCATACCTTTCCTGTTTCTCAGCTCCACCCATAGGGCCTCTGTAGACAAGCTCCCTAATCTATCCTGCCTGAGTCCCGCTGTAACATTTTCCCTGACCAACAATGCCACCCCCCCACCTTTTCTCCCTCTGCCTCTATCCCGCCTGAAACATTGGAACCCTGGAACATTGAGCTGCCAGTCCTGCCCCTCCTGCAGCCAAGTTTCACTAATGGCTATAATGTCATATTTCAACGTGTCTATCCACGCCTTCAGCTCATCCGCCTTCCCCACAATACTCCTGGCATTGAAATAGACAAACCTCTAAAAATTATTTTCACCACACTCTACCCTTCCATTTGTGACTTGCAAAGTTCCAATAATGGATCAGAATCTGTGAACAAGAGACGGCAATGATCCAATACTGGATTGGAATGTGGGAACAATGGACCGGGATTTTACAATACTGGACCAGAATCAGAGAACAATGGACTGCAATGTTCCAAAACTTGATCAGAAACTGGCAACAATAGACTGCAATATTCCAATACTGGATCAGAATCTAAGAACAATCGACTGTAATGTTCCATTATGGATCAGAATCTGGGAACAATAGGCTGTCATGTTCCAAAAGTGGATCAGAATCGGAGAACAATAGAAATGGATGTTCCATTAATGGATCAGAATCTGAGAACAATACACTGTAATGTTCCATTATGGATCAGAATCTGGGAACAATAGAAATGGATGTTCCATTAATGGATCTGAATCTTAGAACAATACACTGTAATGTT
The DNA here is from genome assembly GCF_964213995.1 of Mustelus asterias. Classification (NCBI taxonomy): domain Eukaryota; kingdom Metazoa; phylum Chordata; class Chondrichthyes; order Carcharhiniformes; family Triakidae; genus Mustelus; species Mustelus asterias. The sequence goes on along the minus strand of NW_027590311.1, from coordinate 300,141 downwards.
CTATACTGGATCAGAATCTAAGAACAATACAGTGTAATGTTCCATTATGGATCAGAATCTGGGAACAATAGGCTGCCATGTTCCAAAAGCGGATCAGAATCTGAAAACTATAGGCTGTAATATTCCAATACTGGATCAGAATCTGAGATCAAGAGACTGCAAAGTTTCAATACTGCATCAGACTCTGAGAACAAGAGACTGGAATGTTGCACTAAAGGATCACAATCTCAGAACAATACTCTGTAATGTTCCAATACCGGATAAGATACTGAAAACTATAGGCTGTAATGTTCAAATACTAGAGTAGAATCTGGGAACAATAAACTGGGATTTTACAATACTGGCTCAGAATCTGAGAAAATTCGACTGCAATGTTCCAATACTGGGTCAGACCCTGAGACCAGTAGACTGCACTGTTCCAATAAAGGATCAAAATCTGTGAACAACAGACTGCAGAGTTAGAATAATTGAACAGAATCTGAAAACAATAGACAGTAATGTTCCAATAATGGATCAGAATCTGAGATCAATCGACTGCAATGTTCCAATACTGGATCAGAATCTGAGAACAATGGACTACAATGTTCCAATACTGGATCAGAATTTGAGAATAACAGACTGCAATGTTCCAATCATTGATCAGAATCTGAACAATAGACTGTAATGTTCCAATACTGGATCAGAACCTGAGATCAATGGACTGCACAGTTTCAATACTGGATCAGAATCTGAGAGCAATAGACTGTAATGTTCCAATAAAGGATCATAATCTGAGAACAGGAGAGTGCAATGTTAGAATAATTGAACAGAATCCGAAAACAATAGACTGCACTGTTCAACACTGGATCATAATCTGAGAACAATAGACTGTAATGTTCCAATAAAGGATCAGAATTTGAGAACAACAGACTGTAATGTTCCAATCATTGATCAGAATCTGAAAAATAGACTGTAATGTTCCAATGTTGGATCAGAATCTGAGAACAATGGGGCGGGATATTACAATGATGGATCAGAATCTGAGATCAATGAACTGTAAAGTTCCGATACTGGATCAGAATGTGAGAAAAAGAGATTACAATGTTCCAATAAAGTATTAGAATTTGAGAACAACCGACTGTAATGTTCAAATCATTGATCAGAATCTGAACAATAGACTGTAATGTTCCAATACTGAATCAGAATCTGAGAATAATGGACGGGGATATTACAATGATGAATCAGAATCTGAGATCAATCGACTGTAATGTTCCAATAGTGGATCAGAATCTGAGAACAAAAGACGGCAATGTTGCAACATTGGATTGGAATGCGGGAACAATGGACCGGCTGTTCCTATAATGGATCAGAAACTGAGAACAATAGACTGCAATGTTCCAATAATGGATAAGAACCTGAGATCAATAGACTGCAAAGTTTCAATACTGGATCCGAATCTGAGAAAAAGAGACTGCATAGTTCAAATACTGGATCAGAATGTGGGAACAATGGTTCGGGTTGTTCCTATAATGGATCAGAATCTGAGAAAAATAGACGGCAATGTTCCAATATTGGATCAGAATCTGAGAACAATCGGCTCGAATGTTCCAATGAAGGGTCATCATCTGAGAACAATAGACTGCAATGTAAGAATAATTTAACAGAATCCGAAAACAATAGACTGCAATGTTCCAATAATGGATCAGCATTTGAGAACAACAGACTGGAATGTTCCAATCATTGATCAGAATCTGAAAAATAGACTGTAATGTTCCAATACTGGATCAGAATCTGAGAACAATGGGGCGGGATATTACAATGATGGACCAGAATCTGAGATCAATGAACTGTAAAGTTCCGATACTGGATCAGAATGTGAGAAAAAGAGATTACAATGTTCCAATAAAGGATTAGAATTTGAGAACAACCGACTGTAATGTTCAAATCATTGATCAGAATCTGAACAATAGACTGCAATGTTCCAATACTGGAACAGAATCTGAGAACAATAGACTGTAATGTTCCAATAAAGGATCAAAATTTGAGAACAACACTGTAATGTTCCAATCATTGGTCAGAATCTGAACAATAGACTGAAATGTTCCAATACTGGATCAGAATCTGAGAACAATGGACCGGGATATTACAATGATGGATCAGAATCTGAGATCAATAGACTGTAATGTTCAAATAAAGGATCAGAATCTGAGAACAATACACTGCAATGCTCGAATAATGGATCGGACTCTGAGAACAATAGACTGTAATGTTCTAATACAGGATCAGAATTTGAGAACAATAGACTGCAATGTTTCAAAACTGGATCAGAATCTGCGAACAACAGACGGCAAGGATCCAGTACTGGTTCAGAATCTGATAACAACAGACTGCAATGTTCCAATACTGGATCAGAATCTGAGAACAATAGACTGAAATGTTGGAATAATTGCACAGAATCTGAGAATAGTAGACTGCAATGTTCCAATAATGGACCAGAATGAGGGAACAATGGTCCGGGCTGTTCCTATAATGGAGCAGAATCTGAGAAAAATAGACTGCAATGTTCCAATACAGGACCAGAATCTGAGAACAATACACTGCAATGTTCCATTATGGATCAGAATCTGGGAACAATAGTTTGCAATGGTCCAATACTGGATCGGCATCTGAGAACAATAGACTGTAATTTTCCAATACTGGTTCAGAATCTGAGATAAACAGACTGTCATGTTCCAATAATGGATCAGAAGCTGGAAACAATGGCCCGGGATGTTCCAATAATGGATAAGATTCTAAGAACAATAAACGGCAATGTTCCAATAAAGGATCAGAATTTGAGAACAGCAGACTGTGATGTTCCCATCGTTGATCAGAATCTGAACAATAGGCCGTAATGTTCCAATGCTCGATCAGAATCTGAGAACAATAGACTGCAAAGTTCGAATACTGGATCGGACTCTGAGAACAATAGGGTGTAATGTTCCAATCATTGATCCGAATCTGAGAATAGTAGACTTCAATGTTCCAAGACTGGATCAGAATCTGAGAACAGTGGACTGGGATATTACAATGATGGATCAGAATCTGAGATCAATAGACAGTCATGTTCCAATACTGGAGCAGAATTTGAGAACAACAGACTCCAATGTTCCAACCGTTGATCAGAATCTGAACAATAGACTGTCCTGTTCCAATACTGGATCAGAATCTGATAACAGTGTACCTGAATATTACAATGATGGATCAGACTGTAATGTTCTAATAAAGGATCAGATTCTGAGAACAATCGACTGCTATTTTTCAATACTGGATCAGATTCTGAGGGCAATAGACTGTAAAGTCGCAGACCTCCAGCCGGAAAAAAGACCCTTCGACTGCTACCCTCTGTCTCCTGTGGCCAAGATGTGAAGATGCTGGCGTTGGACTGGGGTAAAAACAGTAAGAAGTTTAACAACACCAGGTTAAAGTCCAACAGGTTTATTTGGTAGCAAAAGCCACAAACGCTTTCGGAGCCCTCACCTGAGGAAGTGGCTTGGAGCTCCGAAAGCTTGTGTGGCTTTTGCTGCCAAATAAACTGTTGGACATTAACCTGGTGTTGTTAAACTTCTTCCTGTGGCCAAGCCAGTTCTCTCCCCATCTAGCCACCTCTCCTTGGATCCCCTGAGCCTTAACCTTCTTAACTAACCTGCCATGAGGGACTTTGTCAAATGCCTTACTGAAATCCATATAGACGACATCCACAGCCCTTCCTTCGTCAACTGTTTTTGTCACTTCCTCAAAAAACCCCACCAATTTTGTAAGGCACGACCTCCCTCTTACAAATACTGGATCAGACTCTGAGAACAATAGACTGTAAAGTTGCACTAAAGGATCATAATCTGAGTAAAATACACTGCAATGTTCGAATAATGGATCGGACTCTGAGAAAAATAGGCTGTAATGTTCCAATCCTGGATCAGAATCTGAGAACAATAGACAGTAATGTTCCAATACTGGATCAGAAACTGAGAACAATATACTGTATTGTTCTAATTCTGGATTAGAATCTGAGATCAAAAGACTGCAATGTTCCAATACTGGATCAGAATCTGAGAACAATAGACTGTAATTTTCCAATACTGGTTCAGAATCTGAGACAAATACACTGCAATTTTCCAAAAATGGATCAGAATCAGAACAATAGACTGGAATGTTCCAATAACGGATCAGAAGTTGGAAACAATGGACCGGGATGTTCCAATAATGGATAAGATTCTAAGAACCATACACTGCAATGTTCCAATACTGGTTCAGAACCTGAGAACAGTAGACTGCAATGTTCCAATAATTGATCAGAATCTGAGAACTATAGGCTGTAATGTTCCAATACGAATTAGAATCTGGGAACCAATGACTGGGATGTTACAATACTTGGATCAGAATCTGAGAACAATAGAATGTAATATTCCAAAACTGCATCAGAATCTGAGAACAATACACAGTATTGTTCCAGTACTGGATCAGAATCTGAGAACAATAGACCGGGATGTTCCAATAATGGATCAGATTCTGAGAACAGTAGGCTGCAATGTTCCAATAATGGATCAGAATCTGAGAACAATGGACTGTAATGTTCAATAGAGCATCATACTCTGAGAACAATAGTCTGCAATTTTAGAATAATTGAACAGAATCTGAGAGCAATAGACTGTAATGTTCCAATAGTGAATCCGAATCTGAGATCAATAGACTGCCAAGATTCAATACTGGATCAGAATCTGAGAAGAAGAGATTACAATGTTCCAATACTGGATCAGAATCTGAGAACAATAGACTGTACTTCTCCCATAAAGGATCAGAATTTGAAAACAACAGACTGTAATGTTCCAATCGTTGGTCAGAATCTGAACAATAGACTGCAATGTTCCAATATTGGATCAGAATCTGAGAACAATGGACTGGGATATTACAATGATGAATCAGAATCTGAGATCTTTAGACTGTAATGTTCCAATTTTGGATCAGATTCTGAGAACAATAGACTGTAATGTTCTAATACTGGATCAGAATCTGAGAACAATAGACTGCAATGTTCCCATAATGTATCAGAATCTGAAAACGATAGACTGTAATGTTCCAATACTGGATCAGGATCTGGGAATAATAGAACGGGATGTTACAATACTGGATCAGAATCTGACAACAATAGACTGTAATGTTAGAACATAAGAACATAAGAAATAGGAGCAGGAGTAGGCCATCTAGCCCCTCAAGCCTGCTCCGCCATTCAATAAAATCATGGCTGATCTGATAGTGGGTTTAGTTCCACTTACCCGTCCGCTCCCCATAACCCTTAATTCCCTTAATGGTTAAAAATCTATCTATCTGTGACTTAAACACATTTAACGAGGTCGCCACGAATTCTTCATTGGGCAGAGAATTCCAAAGATTCACTCCGCTCTGGGAGAAGAAGTTCCTCCTCAACTCTGTTCTAAATTGACTCCCCCATATTTTGAGGCTATGCCCCCTCGTTCTTGTTTCCATTGGAAGTGGAAAAAACCTCGCTTCTTCTACCCTGGCTCGCCCCTTCATTATCTTATATGTATCTAAAAGATCTCCCTTCAAGCTTCTAAACTCTAATGAGTACAGGCCCAGTCTACTCAACCTCTCCTCATAAGCTGACCCCGTCATCTCCGGAATCGACCTGGTGAACCTTCTCTGTCCCCCCTCCAAAGCTAATATATCCTTTCTTAAATAAGGGGACCAAAACTGCACACAGTACTCTAGGTGCGGCCTCTCCAGTACCCTGTACAGTTGCAGCATGACATCCCTGCTTTTATACTCCATCCCTCACGCGATGAAGGCCAACATTCCATTTGCCTTCTTGATCACCTGCTGCACCTGCAAACTGAGTTTTTGTGATTCATGCACAAGGACCCCCAGGTCCCTCTGCACAGTAGCACGTTGTAATTTTTCACCGTTTAAATAAGAGTCCATTTTACTATTATTCCTTCCAAAGTGGATAACCTCACACTTACCAACGTTATACTCCATCTGCCAGATCCTTGCCCACTCACTTAGCCTCTCCAAATCTCTCTGCAGACTCTCTTTGTCCTCCACGCAATTTGCTTTCCCACTCATCTTTGTGTCATCCGCAAACTTTGTTACCCTACACTCGCTCCCCTCCTCCAGATCGTCTATGTATATGGTAAATAGTTGAGGCCCCAGCACCGATCCCTGCGGCGCGCCACTCGTCACTGATTGCCAAGCGGAAAAGCAACCATTTATCCCGACTCGCTGCTTTCTGTTCGATAGCCAATCCTCAATCCACGCTAACACTTTACCCCCAACTCCGTGTACCTTTATCTTATGCAGCAACCTTTTGTGAGGCACCTTATTGAATGCCTTCTGGAAATCTATTTACACAACATCCACTGGTTCCCCTCTGTCAACTGCACTCGTCGTATCCTCAAACAATTCCAGTAAATTAGTCAAACATGGCTTTCCCTTCAAGAATCCATGCTGCGTCTGCTTGATTGAACGATTCTTTTCCAGGTGTCCTGTTATTTCTTCCTTAATGATAGATTCCAGCATTTTCCCAACTACGGATGTTAAGCAAACCGGCCTGTAGTTACCTGCCTTTTGTCTACCTCCTTTTTTAAACAGTGGCGTTACATTAGCTGTTTTCCAATCAGCTGGCACCTCCCCAGAGTCCAGTGAATTTTGATAAATTACAACTAATGAATTTGCTATTACTTCTGCCGTTTCTTTTAGTACCCTGGGATCCATTCCATCCGGACCAGGAGACTTGTCTACCTTTAGTTCCATTAGCCTACCTCTTTAGTAATAGTGATCGTTTTAAGGTCCTCATCCCCGACAGTTCCGAGTAAGGGCAGAAGTTGTTTTTTGTAGTTTAATTAGGGCATCATGATTGGCATAGGTTTGGAGGGCCGAAGGGCCTGTTCCTGTGATATACTTTCCTTTGTTCTTTGTTGATTATTGATTACCTTGGCTGACACCCTCAGGATATAGTCTCCTTTACTGACAACTTTGCTTATATTATCATCAAAATGGTCTCACGAATGGACCCTGAGGAAGGGTCACACAGACGTGAAACATTGGCTCTATTCTCTCTCCACAGATACTGTCAGACCTGCTGAGATCTCCCAGCATTTTCTGTTTTTGTATTCATTTACTGACTCCATTTGCTTTCATTCCCACGCAGCGTTCTCCTGTTCAGTTGACATGTAAATGTTGAAATGTTCAGCAAACTGCTGGTTAATTCCGGGAAATATTAAGGCAAGTCTCCGAAAAATACATCATTCCTCAATCCATCTCGCGCCAGCTCCCCCATCCTTTACGTCTCTCCTATACATTGCAACAACCCTTTCTTCATCCTCGCCAAGAGTATCGTCACCTTGGCTCATTCCTCTGCCAGGTCACAAGCTCCGCATGAAGCCAAGAGCCAGAGACCCAGTTGGGAGCAGCACACTTGTTTATAAAGCGAGAATTCACAATACAGGAGACGCTGAGGTTGAGAATTTACCATAATGTGGATGTTCCAGAGCATCATTTGGACTGCTGGATACAGTCATGGGGGAGTAGGGAATTCGAGGGCCGAAGGGCCTGTTCCGGTGCTGTACTTTCCTTTGTTCTTTGTATGTATGGGCGGCATGGTGGCACAGTGGTTAGCACTGCTGCCTCACAGCTCCAGAGACCCGGGTGTGATCCCCGGTTTGGGTCACAGCTTGTGCACAGTCTGCATGTTCTCCCCGTGTCTGCATGGGTTTCCTCCGGGTGCTCCGGTTTCCTCCCACAGATCAGAAGACGTGCTGTTTAGTTGCATTGATCATGCTAAATCCTCCCTCAGTGTACCCGAACAGGCGCTGGAGTGTGTCAACTAGGAGATTATCACAGCAACTTCATTGCACTGTTAATGTGAGCCTACTTGTTACATGAATAATTAAGCTTTAGAAACTTGATCAGCGCTGTGTGAAAAGCAGAGAATGCCTGTCGTACACCATTGTATCAGTCACATTCTCAAAGGGGCCACACATTCAAAAGGAAATCCAAGCACCTCATGCTAAACAGTAACTTGTGGGCAGGAAATGCAGCCTTGGCACAGTCACCATCTCGTACCAGGACTACATTTATAATGAAATGAAATATGAGCTTTACTAAAAATTGTACATCTTTTACTGAAAACGAAACAGTCCAGTGACTGAGCTGGGGCATCATACTCTGCTGCACAGATTGGCAACAGGGATTCCCTCAGCAACCCTCGTGCTGATGTTGCTGTTATTGCTTTCATCAGAGGGCATGGAACAAGTAACATCTGACTCGATAATTCATGGAAGCCGAAAGTATAGAACACAACTGCATTCTTTGTCAGAAAGGCGCCTGGATTGAGCTTTGCACCATGGGGATAAAGCTGCCTCACAGCGCCAGGGATCCTCGGGTCATTGTCTGTGTGGAGTCCGCACATTCTCCCCGTGTCTGCATGGCTTTCCTCCGGGTGCTCCACTTTCCTCCCACAGTCCAAAGATGTGCAGGTTAGATGCATTGGCCGTGCTAAAAATTGCCCGTTATTGTCAGGGAGACTATCAGGGTGGATGCGTGGGGTTACGGAAATAGGGCCTGGGTGGGATTGTGGTCAGTTCGGACTCATCATAAATTGTATCACAGAAACCCAACAGTGCGAAAGAGGCCATTCGGCCCATCGAGTCTGCACCAACAACAACCCCACCCAGGCCCTATCCCCATAACCCCACATAATTACCCCACCAACACCTCGAACCGACACATTCCGGGACACGAAGGGGAAATTTAGCCTATAATTCACCCCACTGACAGCCTGAATAAATTGCAATTATATTGTATCTTTAATGTAATGAAACAGACCGGAATGAAAAACATGAAACTTATTTCTGAACTGAATTTCTCATCACAATGAAACACTATTTTCATTGAAAATTGGGGATGAAGTGCAAATGATCGAGAGCTTCAGGTTTCTAGGTGTCCAGATCACCAACAACCTTCCCTGCTCCCCCCACACCGATGCAAAAGTTAAGAAAACCCACCGGTGCCTCTACTTTCTCAGGAGGCTAACGAAATTGGCATGTCAGCTAAGACTCTCACCAACTTTTACAGATGCACCATAGAAAGCATTCTTTCTGGTTGTATCACAGCTTGGTATGGCTTCTGCTCTGTCCAAGGCTGCAAGAAACTATAAAGGGTTGTGAACGAAGCCTAGTCCATCACTCAAACCAGCCTCCCACCCATTGACTCTGTCTACACTTCCCACTGCCTCGGGGAAAGCAGCCGGCATAATCATGGACCCCACACACCCCGGACATTCTCTCTTCCACCTTCTTCTGTCGGGAAAAAGATACAAAAGTCTGGGGTCACGTACCAACCGACTCAAGAACAGCTTCTTCCCTGCTGCTGTCAGACTTTTGAATGAACCTACCTTATATTAAGGTAGCCCTACACAATATGTAATATATATATATTATATAATACTTTATTATTATGTGAAGTTGATCCTTCTCTACACCCGAGCCATGACTGTAACACTACATTCTGCACTCTCTCCTTTCCTTCTCTATGAACGGTATGCTTTGTCCGTGGAGCGCGCAAGAAACAATGTATTTCACTGTATACTAACACATGTGACAATAATAAATCAAATCAAATCCAATCATTGCTCCTTCTCAGCGCCAGCATTGCAGTGTGTTGTTTGTTTTCTCAACTGTAATTGATTACTCTAATAGGTTGCTCTGCCGAGTCTCAGGAGTGTTTCTGCTGTGTATTAAAGAGAAGACCTTCAGTGTGAGACCTCAGTAAATGGCCATGGTTTATGCCATAGGCAGACACCATCGCTTCTCTCAGAAAACACACTGATCCACTATCGGTCAAGCTGGAGCCAGTTACTATCCTATTCTCGCTGCCATTGGAGTTCCTGGTCGGTGATTGCAACCGATTAAAATATATTTATTCATGACACAAGCGGGCTTACATTAACACTACAATGAAGTAACTGTGAAAATCCCGTAGTCACCACACTCCGGTTCCTGTTCGGGTACACTGAGGGATAATTTAACATGGCCAATGCACCTGACCAGCACGTCTTTCAGACTGTGGGAGGAAACCAGAGGAAACCCACGCAGACATGGAGAGAACATGCAGATTCCACACAGGCAGTGACACAAGCCGGGAACCGAACTCGGGTCCCTCGCTCTGTGAGGCAGCAGTGCTAACCACTCCGTCACTGCTACACCCTAAATAGATTGGACATAACGTCTGCTATGAGGAGGCTTCCTCCCACCACCTCCTAACTTTGGAGAGAGTGAAGTTGCTTCCCCGCAGCAGAATACCTGGGCTGGTGGAACGGCAGTGGTTCCCTCCTGACCAGAGGGACGGCTCACGGGACCACAGACCCGACCAGCGTCTATAGCTGCTGAGGTGTGATGAGGGGTTGCCAGCGATTCCTCGTTGCTGGAATATTATTGTTCAACTTTGTCAATCGTGGTATAAATTACAAAAAAGTAGAGGTCATGATGGAGTTGTATAGAGCGTTGGTTTGGCCACAGCTGGAGCACTGTGTGCAGTTCTGGTCGACACATTATAGGAAGGATGTGATTGCACTGGAGGTGATGCAGAGGAGATTCGCCAAGATGCTGCCTGGGACGGAACATTTAAGGAATGAAGAGAGGTTGGATAGGTTTAGTTTGTTTTCTCTGGAGCAAAGACTGAGGGGCGACCTGATCGAGGTGTACAAGATTATGAAGAACATGGACAGGGTGGAGAGAGAGCAGCTGTTCCCCTGAGCTGAAGGGTCAGTTACGAGGAGGCAAAATTTAAAAATGAGGTGTGGGAGATTCAGGTGGTATATTATGGACAGTCTTATTAAAATTCCAGTTGGTGAGAATAGTCTTATAAGCACTTTCATAGATAGAACATAGAACAGTACAGCACAGAACAGGCCCTTCGGCCCACAATGTGGTGCCGAGCTTTATCTGAAACCAAGATCATAGAATCATAGAATCCCTGCAGTGCAGAAGGAGGTTATTTGGCCCATCGATTCCGCACTGACCACATTCCCACCCAGGCCCTATCCCCATTACCCCACATATTTACCCTGCTACCCCCCTGCTAATTTCTTGTCAATTATCTCTTACAGATGTTGATCGATCAAATTCCAGAAATAATACTCAAGGCAAAACTGCTATCACGATATTCAAGGCAAACCACATGAATTCTGACACTCTTCCACTGCACTGTGGAAATCCAAAATATTCAGAAACAGGGGTGTATTTTGAAACATAAATCTTTCTTGGTTTCTGGAAGGACACTTCAAGTTTTACAACTTCACTGAGCAGAGTCACAGAATATCTCGTCACACAGCCTATATCGAGTCACAGAGCAATACAGCATGGAAACAGGTCCTTCGGCCCAAACAGTTCATGCTGACCATGGTGCCCTCCCAGCTGGTCCCAATTGCCCGCGTTCAGTCCATATCCCTCTAATCCTTTCCCTCTATCCAAATGCTTTTTAAATGTTGGTATTGAACTTGCCTCAACCACTTTCTCCGGCAGCTCATTCCATACACACACCACCCTCCGTTTGAAGAAGTTGCCCCTCAGCTCCGTTTGAAATCTTTCCCCTCTCACCTATATATATAATCATATAACTCAGCTCAGTGACTTTCCTTACATTTCCTCCTTCCCTCCCATCTCCCATTTCATTGTCTCTCGCACCTCTTTGAACTCCACTGTTCCAAGATATTAAGATCGTCCAGTTTCGATCAGGAATGGCTGCCTCCCACTTCGGGTCAAACAAAATGTACTAAGGTCCCCTCATTACTGATGAAACCTTTCCAAGTGATAAGAACCTTTTTATCTATGATTCTATGAAAATCCCGCAGAGTATCTGGAGTATTGTGTCCAGTTTTGGTCTCTTTATTTGAGGAAGGATGTTGCTGCATTGGAGGCAGTTCAGAGGAGGTTCACCAGATTGATTCTGGGGGTGAGAGGATTGACGTATGAGGAGAGATTAATCACTTTGGGCTTGTACTCACTGGAGTTCAGAGGGATGAGAGGGGATCTGATGGAGGTATATAAAATTTTAAAAGGGATTGATAAAGTAAATGTAGACCAAATGTTTCCTCTTATGGGGCAATCTCGAACAAGAGGTCACAGGTATAGGTTGAGAGGCGATAGATTTAAAACTGAGATGAGGAGGAACTACTTCTCGCAGAGGGTGGTGAGTTTGTGGAACTCGCTGCCCCATCGCGCGGTGGAGTCTGAATCATTGAATGGTTTCAAGAAGGAGATGGATATATTTCTAATAAAAAAGGGATAAGGGGATATGGGGAACAGGTGGGGAGGTGGATTTGAGACCAGGGAGAGATCAGCCATGATCTGATTGAATGGCAGATCAGGCTCGAAGGGCTGAATTTGCCGACTTCTGCTCTTAATTCCTGTTCCTATGTTATCGAGTCATTGAGGTTTACAGCATGGAAACAGGCCCTTCGGCCCAACGTGTCCGTGCCGCCCAGTTTTTACCTTTAAGCTCGTCCCAATTGCCCGCATTTGGCCCATGTCTCTCTATACCCATCGTACCCATGGAACTGACTGAACGCTTTTTAAAATACAAAATTGTACCCCCCTCTCCTACTGCCTCTGGCAGCTTGTTCCAGACATTCACCACCCTCTATGTGAAAGAATGCCCCCTCTGCACCCTTCTGAATCTTTATTTTGAGGATTCTGTATTCTGCATCTGTTTTCACAGTGGAACACGTCATTTCCATAGCAGGAATAGAGGATAACCAATGGACTTACTCGTAAGAGCAAGGAGCTCTCAGTATCTGGAGTGGAAGTATAAGTATAAGTCGAGGGATTTAAACCATATAACATCGCCAAAACGTAAAGCCGACTTTCGTGCACTGAAATAGATAACTGCTGATATAGTAAATGTGCTGTTTTTATTAGTGTCACAAGTAGGCTTACATTAACACTGCAATGTAGTTACTGTGAAAATCCCCTAGTCCCCACACTCCAGTGCCTGTTTGGGTACACAGAGGGAGAATTTAACATGGCCAACGCACCTAACCAGCACGTCTTTCAGACTGTGGGAGAAAACGGGGGCAGCCGGAGGAAACCCATGCAGACACGGAGAGAACATGCAGACTCCGCACAGACAGTGATCCAAGCCAGGAATCGAACCCGAGTCCCTGGCACTGTGAGGCAGCAGTGCCAACAACTGTACCACCGTGCTGCCCATTTCAGTTCACCACTCAAAGAACAAAGAACAGTACAGCACAGGAACAGGCCCTTCGGCCCTCCAAGCCTGCGCCAATCATAATGCCTGCCTAAACTAAAACCGTATGCACTTACAGAATCCGTATCCTTCCATTCCCATTCTATTCATGTATTCATCGAGATGCCCCTTAAATGCCCCTCTCGTACCTGCTCCCACCACCTCCTCGGGCAGCGCGTTCCAGCCATTCACCACCCTCTGTGTAAAAAACTTGCCTCACAGATCTCCTCTGATCTTTTCCCCACGCACCTTAAACCTATGGCCCCTAGTACTTGACTTTTCTACCCTAGGAAAGAGCCTCTGACTATCCACTCTGTCTATGCCACTCTTCGACAAGGTGTGGAGACAATATTTACAAATCACTGCAGCCTGTAGGGAGATTGAACTCACATCATTGGTAGTAGACTGAATCACACCCTTGTCATGTAGGCAAGTGAGTTCACCGCCCTACACCATGGGGCCAGTTGATGTCATAGATTTGGATTACAACAATCCCATAGCATGCAGCACAAAGAGTCGAGGTGTCCGATTGTGGCTCAGGTTGTCAGCCTGGATTGGATAGATAATTCGTCAGCAGGCACGGAACAGTGAGTCGGGATACTGAAGCACATTCAGGCTGGTTGGCTGTAACTTATGAAATATTGCAAAAATTTGTATTGGGGATGGAGCTGTTTATGTTTTTTTTATTATTTGTTCGTGGTACATGGGCGTCGCTGGCTGGGCCAACATTTATTGCCCATCCCTACTTGCTCGAGGGCAGTTGAGAGTCCACCACATTGCTGCGGCTCTGGAGTCACATGTGAGCCAGACCGGGTCCGCACGGCAGATTTCCTTCCCTGAAGGACATTGGTGAACCAGATGGGCTTTTCCGACAGTCGACAATGGTTTCATGGGCATCAGTAGATTCTTAATTCCAGATATTTTTTATTGCATTCCAATTCCATCGTCTGTCATGGCGGGATTCGAACCCGGGTCCCTGGAACATTCGCTGAGTTTCTGGATTAATAGTCTGGCGATAATACCACTCGGCCAATATATGTCAACAAAATAACTGAAGATGCTGGGAGTAAGCTACCAGATTTCCAATATGATTCTAAACTAATTGTGAATTAAAGCTATGAGGAGGATTCAAAGGGGCTGCACAGAGATAGAGACAAAAGAACAGAATGGGGAACAAGTTGGCAGATGGAGGAATAAATTAAATTATTTAATTTTGTGATGATTTGTTTTGATTTGATTTGATTCTTGTCACATGTATTAGTATCCAGTGAAAGGTATTGTTTCTTGCACGCTATACAGACAATGCATATTGCACAGTGGTGAGCAGCACAATGGCATGGTGGTTAGCACTGCTGCATCACAGCTCCAGAGAACTGGGTTTGATTCCCGGCTTGGGCCACTGTCTGTGTGGAGTTTTCACATTCTCCCTGTGTCTGCGTGGGTTTCCTCCGGGTCTGGTTTCCTCCCAAAATCCAAAGGTGTGCGGGTTAGGTGCATTGGCAATGATAAATTGCCCCTTAGTGTCCTGGGATATGTAGGTTAGAGGGATTAGCAGGGTAAATATTTGGGACTATGGGGATAGGACCCGGGTGGGATTGTTGTCAATGCAGACTCGATGGGCCGAATGGCCTCTTTCTTCACTGTCGGGTTTCTATGATTCCAGGGAAAGGAGAGGGTGCTGAATGTTACAGTCATATCTAGGATGGAGAGAAAGGTCAACTTAATGCGGGGTAGGTCCATTCAAAAGTCTGATGGCAGCAAGGAAGAGGCTGTTCTTGAGTTGGTTGGTACATGACCTCAGACGGAGGTCACCTGATGGAAGAAGGTGGGAGGGAGAATGCCCGGCGTGTGTGGGGTCCTTGATTATGCCGGCTGCTTTTCCGAGGCAGCGGGAAGTGTAGACAGAGTCACAGAGTCAATGGATGGGAGGTGTGGATAGAGATGCGCAAAGAGACATATTTAGAATGTACATCTCTGTGAATGGAAAAGTACTGAAGGACCACAATCGATATGTCGATATATTATCCTGTGAATAGGGAGTCACTGAAATTCTGTATCTCGAGTGTAGATGTTTTCCTGTAGGTGGAGAGGCTGTTAGGGTGCAGGGCACTAATCAAGAAAGGTTGTCTTTAATAAAAATGTTAGTTTAAAAGTTTATTTATTAGTGTCACAAGTGGGCTTACATTAACATTGCAATGAAATTCCTGTGACATCTTAGCGTTCAACTGAACTCAACCGTCCAACCTGCTTTGAGCTCAGCTCAAGTCATGCCATGGAATGTAAAGCTGTATAAACTCGATCCGCTTGAAGCCAATGCAAAAACGGAACTGAACCACTGGATTCCATTCAACCCAAAATAATGCAACATTTAAC
Organism: Mustelus asterias; assembly: GCF_964213995.1. Taxonomy (NCBI): domain Eukaryota; kingdom Metazoa; phylum Chordata; class Chondrichthyes; order Carcharhiniformes; family Triakidae; genus Mustelus; species Mustelus asterias. Next base: position 284,490 of record NW_027590311.1, on the reverse strand, counting down.
AAGGCAAAACCATCCTGTGGTCACTGGGATTTACTGGATGGTTTCAGAATGAGAAATGAGAAGGGAGCCTGACGGACAAAGCATCGTCATGAATAACTCCCGTGCTATGTTTTTTTAGCTCCCATGTTTCACAGAATGGCGATGTTTAAAATGAGAAGGAATGTCTTTTTTTATTCCGCACGACATTATAAATAAGAGATTTTTCGGCCAGATTCCCCCGTTAAAACAGCAATGTCATGATGCTAATTTGCTGTCAGCTCAATGATGTGATGCACAGTGTAATGTTTCAGGAATGAATCTTCTGTTTTCTGTTGAGGAACTAGTATACCTTACAATGAGGCTGCTTGAAATATTCAAATCCTGAAATAAAATGCAGTTTCCACGACAGTTTGGCTCATTGTTCTTCAAAGACTTTTACAAAAAGAAGTTTCAACAAATGCCGGAGGTCGAATGTCTCCTTAAGATTTTAAAAATGTTGACAGTTTACAATCGCACTCTGGTCTTCATTTCTCAGAAGGTGATGCTGCTCTAGTTGCTTCATGTGATATTCAGCTGCAATGAAGCTCGGAGGAAGTGAGTTGATGTCCTCTACAATGATATCTTCGGTGTTACTGCTTATGCAACGACTGGATTGATGTGACATCAAGTGCTGAAGCAGATTCTAAGCGGAAACAACAACCACGCCCCGAAAGACCAGCCAGGAAAGAACGTGTTTGTCTGGGGAGGAAAACAGAAATAATGTTTCAAATTCACTTCTGTGTTAAACATCAAATCACAGAATCCCTGGTGTGCAGAAGGAGGCTATTCGGCCCATCAACTCTGCACCGACCACAATCCCACCCAGGCCCTATTCCCATAACCCCACATATCCCTGCTAATTCTCCTGACACTAGGGTCAATTTAGCATGGCCAATCAACCTAACCCACACATCTTTGGACTGTGGGAGGAAACCGGAGCACCCGGAGGAAACCCACGCAGACACAGGGAGAATGTGCAAACTCCACACAGTCAGTGACGCGAGACCAGAATTAAAACCGGGTCCCTGGTGCTGTGAAGCAGCAGTGCTAACCACTGTGCCACCGTGCCGCCCCAGAGAGTCCACATCATTTCCCGAAGGTATGGGACTCCAAAAGTAGAGGACATAGCTTTAAGGTGAGAGGGGAGAGATGCAAAAAGGCCCAGAGGGACAATTTTGTCACACAGAGGGCGGTGAATGTCTGGAAGAAGCTGCCAGAGGCAGTAGCAGAGGCGGATACAATTTTGTCTTTTAAGAAGCATTTAGACAGTTACATGGGTAAGATGGGTATAGAGGGATATGGGCCAAATGCAGGTAATTGGGAGTAGCTAAGTGGTTAAAAAAAGGTGGCATGGACCAGTTGGGCTGAAGGGCCTGTTTCCATGCTGTAAACCTCTCTGACTCTATGACATGGGGGACAACAGTCAGACTCCGCACAGACAGTAACCAAAGCCGGGAAGCGAACCCTGGTCTCTGACGCTGTGAGGGAGCAGCACTAACCACTGTGTCACCTAGTCTCAGACTATCTGATCTTATTATTGTTGGGTAAACAAATATAGAGAGAGAGAATTAATGATATGAATTAAAAGAGTTTCCACAGCTGGAATCGTGGTCTGTGTGGATGAGCAATCCAAATTAAGATGATTTGCAGAGATACAATTTAAAAGTCACTTTGTTATATGACTGCATCATATAACCACGGTTTTGCAAATTATGAGTCTGTGTGAATTATGGAAAAAGCTATTCGATTTCCCATTCATCTGGTTTTCTTGTCGAATTACCTTTCTTTTTACTGAGTTACCTTTTAGATCAACACTAAATCTCAGATCCCGGCAACAAGAAGGTCATTTATTCTTGTTTTCTTTTGAATATTAATGTCTCAAACGGATAAGTAGCGACCGTTTGGTAAATAAGACAACTGCAAATGACTTGCTGGGACTGAAAGGGCTTCACAAAATTGATGTGAGCTTAATTTTCAGCTTATCTGGATTTGATTTGACTTATTATTGTCACATTTATTAATATATAATGAAAAGTATTGTTTCTTGCGCGCGAAACAGACAAAACATAGAGAAGGAAAGGAGAGAGTGCAGAATGTAGTGTCACAGTCATAGCTCGGGTGCAGAGAAAGATCAACTAAATGTCAGGTAAGTCAATTCAAAAGTCTGACGGCAGCAGAGAAGAAGCTGTTCTTTAGTCGATTGGTACGTGACCTCAGATTTTTGTACCTTTTTCCCGAAGAAAGAAGGTGGAAGAGAGAATGTCCCGGGTACGTGGGGTCCTTAATAATGCTGGATGCGTTGCCGAGACAGCGGGAAGTATAGACAGAGTCAATGGATGCAAGGCTGGTTTGCGTGATGGATTGGGCTACGTTCAAAACCTTTTGTAGTTCCTTACAGTCTTGGGCAGAGCAGGAGACATACCAAGCTGTGACCCAACCAGAAAGAATGCATCTGTAAAAGTTACTGAGATTCGTTGCTGACATGCCAAATTTCCTCAGTCTTCTGAGAAAGTAAGAGGCGTTGGTGGGCTTTCTGAACTATAGTGTCGGCATGTGGGGATCAGGACAGGTTGTTGGTGTTCTGGACACTAAAAACTTGAAGTTCTCGACCCTTTCTTCTTCGTCCCCATTGATGTAGACAGGGGCATGTTCTCCTTTACGCTTCCTGAAGTCGATGACAATCTCCTTCAGTTTGCTGACATTGAGGGAGGGATTACTGTGGCTGCACCAGTTCACCAGATTCCCTATCTCATTCCTGTACTCTGTCTCGTCATCGTTTGAGATAAGTTTATTTATTAGTGTCACATGTCGGCTTACATTAGCACAGCAATGACGTTGTGAAAATCCCATAGTCGCCACACTCCGGCACCTGTTCGAGTACAAAGAACAAAGATCAGTACAGCACAGGAAACAGGCCCTTCGGCCCTCCAAGCCTGTGCCGCTCCTTGGTCCAACTAGACCATTCGTTTGTATCCCTCCATTCCCAGACTGCTCATGTGACTATCCAGGTAAGTCTTAAACGATGCCAGCGTGTCTGCCTCCACCACCCTACTTGGCAGCGCATTCCAGGCCCCCACCACCCTCTGTGTAAAAAACGTCCCTCTGATGTCTGAGTTATACCTCGCCGCTCTCACCTTGAGCCCGTGACCCCTCGTGATCGTCACCTCCGACCTGGGAAAAAGCTTCCCACTGTTCACTCTATCTATATCCTTCATAATTTTGTACACCTCTATTAGGTCTCCCCTCATTCTCCGTCTTTCCAGGGAGAACAAGCCCAGCTTACCAAATCTCCCCTCATATCTAAGACCCTCCCTACCAGGCAACATCCTGGCAAACCTTCTCTGCACTCTCTTTAAAGCCTCCACGTAGAAATCATAGAAATCATAGAAACCCTACAGTGCAGAAGGAGGCCATTCGGCCCATCGAGTCTGCACCGACCACAATCCCACCCAGGCCCTACCCTCACATATTTTACCTGCTAATCCCTCTAACCTACGCATCCCAGGACTCTAAGGGGCAATTTCTTTACCCTGGCCAATCAACCTAACCCGCACATCTTTGGACTGTGGGAGGAAACCAGAGCACCCGGAGGAAACCCACGCAGACACGAGGAGAATGTGCAAACTCCACACAGACAGTGACCCGAGCCGGGAATCGAACCCAGGACCCTGGAGCTGTGAAACAGCAGTGCTAACCACTGTGCTACCGTGCCGCCCCAGTAGTGTGGCGACCAGAAATGGATGCAATATTCCAAATGTGGACTAACCAGCGTTCTGTACAACTGCCACATCAGACTCCAGCTTTTATACTCTATACCCCGTCCTATCAAGGAAAGCATACCATATTCCTTCTTCACCACCTTCTCCACCTCTACTGCCGCCTTCAAGGATTTGTGGACTTGCACACCGAGGTCCCTCTGTGTTTATATACTCTTGATGGCTCTGCCATTTATTGTATACGTCCCCCCTACATTTGTTCTTCCACTGAGGGACAATTTTGCATGGCCAATACATCTAACCAGCACGTCGGTCGGACTGTGGGAGGAAACCAGAGCACCCGGAGGAAACCAATGGAGACACAGACATGGGGACAACGCGGCACAGTGGCACAGTGGTTAGCAGTGCCGTCTCACAGCGCCAGGGACCCGTCTTCAATTCCAGCCTTGGGTCACTCTCTCTGCGGAGTCTGCATGTTCTCCCCCTGTCTGTATGGGTTTCCTCCGGGTGTTCCGCTTTCCTCCCACACGCCAAAGATGTCTGGGTTACGTGGATTGGCCACGCTACATTACCCCTGAGTGTCAGGAGGACTAGCAGAATAGATATGTGGGGTTGCGGGGACAGGGTCTGTGTGGGATTGTGGTCGGTGCAGATGTGATGGGCTGCATGGCCTCCTTCTGCTGTGTAGGGATTCTATGACTATTCTATATCAACATGCAGATTCAGCACAGACACTGACCCAAGCCAGGAATCAAACCCAGGTCCCTGGCGCTGTGATGCAGCAGTGCTAACCACTCTGGGATAGCAGCATTTGATCCACAGTTTGTGATAAATCTTTTAGAATGTGATTTATTGTTTACTGTATCAGACAGGTTCTGATTACATTGCAAGGTCTCAAGCGCCAGTGAATGACTGGACCATACGGTGACACAATGGTTAGCACTACTGCCTCACAGCGCAGGAACCCGGGTTCAATTCCCAACTTGGGTCACTGTCTGTGTGATGTCTGCACGTTCTCCCCGTGTCTGCGTGGGTTTCCTCCGGGTGCCCCAGCTTCCTCCCACACTCCAAAGATGTGCGGGTTAGGTGGATTGGCCATGCCTAAATTCCCCCTCAGTGCCAGGGGGCACTAGCAAGGGTAAAGAGGGATTACCGGCATGGGGGCTGGGTGGGTTTGTGGTCAGTGCAGGCATGAAGGGCCGAATAGACACCTTCTGCACTGCAATCGGCACGTCTTTCATACTGTGGGAGGAAACCGGAGCACCCGGACAAAACACACGCTGATATGGGGGAGAACATGCAAACTCCACACAGTGACCCAAGCCGGGAATCGAACCTGGGTCCCTGGCGCTGTGAGGTAGCAGTGCTGACCACTGTGCTGCCCCAATGAAGTCCCCAGTGATTTTGCACTCTATGTTTCAAGTATTCTCAAGCTTGAAACAAACTGAGTGAATTATTTTAGCGCTTAATCAATCACCTCACGAATTGATTGGAGGAGATGAATGGCAAAAAGTTCAATGAAGTTTGTTATCCTCACTGTAATATTTAGGGACATATCCTGATACAGAACAAACAGATTTATGTTAAAGTTTGCAGGAAATGATGTTGAAACGAACAATATTTGTGCATTGAGAGGCGTTCAGGTCTTCACATTTAAATATTAACTTTGGTCTTAAAAGAAAACATGTACCCGGATCATTCCAATGCAGATAAGATGCTCTGTCAGAGAGTCGGTGCAGACTCGATGGGCCGTAGGGCCTCCTTCTGCACTGCCGTGGGTTCGATGGTTGACGGGAATGCTGTGATCTTGGAATTCAGCATGTATAATGCACTCTTTAAGATTCATCTCTTAGATTGTGACTCGCTTTTGCCAAGTGAATATGTGCTGGTCACATTGTCGTCTTTTCACACTCCAGTACCAGTCAATTAAAGGAAACTGAGCAGTTTACAGAGATTATGATGCCGTTTATATTTCTTCACTGTCTGTCTCAATGTTGTATAATCAATATTGTGTAATCAGTATTGTGTAAGCAATGTTGTGAAATCAATATTGTGCAATAAATATTGTACAATCAGTATTGTGCAATTAATGTTGTGTAATCAATGTTGTGTAATCAATATTCTGAATATTCCGGGGTACAAGTGTTTTAGGCGAGACAGAGGAGGGACCAAAAGAGGTGGGGGAGTAGCAGTATTAGTTTGAGAGCACATTACAGCGGTGCAGAGGGAGGACAATTCAGAGGGGTCGTGTAACGAGTCACTCTGGGTGGAGCTCAGAAACAGGAAGGGAGCTGTCACTATGTTGGGGGTATACTACAGGCCCCCCAACAGCCCAAGGGAAGTGGAAGAACGGATATGTCAGGAGATAATGAATCGGTGCAGGAAAAATAGGGTTGTTGTAGTGGGAGACTTCAATTTCCCTGGTATAGACTGGAAATCGCGTAGGGCTGGGAGTCGGAATGGGGAGGAATTTGTAAAATGTGTACAGGAAGGTTCTTTGGAACAATATGTAGATAGCCCGACTAGAGAGGGGGCTATACTGGACCTAGTACTGGGGAATGAGCCCGGTCAGGTCTTCAAAGTTTCGGTAGGGGAACATGTGGCAAATAGTGACCACAATTCTGTTAGCTTTAGGATAGTGATGGAAAATGATGAGTGGTGTCCCAAGGGTAAGGTGTTGGATTGGGGGAAGGCTAGCTTTAGTGGGATTAGGCAGAAACTGGCAGCTGTTGATTGGGAGAGGCTGTTTGAGGGTAAATCCGCATCTGGCTTGTGGGAGTCTTTTAAGGAACATTTGATAGGGCTGCAGGATAGGCATGTGCCTGTAAAAAAGAAGGATAGGAAAGGTAGGAATCGAGAACCATGGATAACCAGGGAAATTGAGGGATTGGTGAAAAAGAAAAGAGAGGCGTACGTTAGGTCCAGGCAGCTAAAAACAGAGGGAGCTCTCGAGGAATACAAAGTCGGAAAGAACTCAAACGAGGAATTAGAAGGGCAAAAAGGGGTCACGAAATGTCATGGCAGACAGGATTAAGGAGGATCCCAAGGCATTTTATTCATACGTTAGGAACAAAAGGGTTGTCAGGGAAAAAATCGGACCTCTCAGGGACAAAAGTGGGGAATTATGCTTCAGACCCCAAGGAGGTAGGGGAGATACTAAATGAATACTTTGCATCGGCATTCGCAAAGGAGAGGGATGTGTTGACTCGGAGTGTCTCGGAGGGGAGTGTTGACCCATTAGAGAAAATCTCCATTACAAGGGAGGAATATAAAGACTGACAAATCCCCAGGGCCTGATGGAATCTATCCAAGGCTGCTCATGGAGACGAAAGATGAAATCGCTGGGCCTCTGACGCAAATCTTTGTCTCGTCACTGGACACAGGTGAGGTCCCAGAGGATTGGAGGATAGCTGATGTGGTCCCGTTATTTAAGAAGGGTAGGAAGGATAACCCAGGAAATTATAGGTCGGTGAGCCTGACGTCTGTGGTAGGGAAGTTGTTGGAGAAGATTCTTAGAGATGGGATGTATGCGCATTTAGAAAAGAATAAACTCATTAACGAAAGCGATAGTCAGCATGGTTTTGTGCGAGGGAGGTCATGTCCCACTAAACTGGTGGAGGTTTTTGAAGAAGTGACGAGAATGGTTGACGAGGGAAGGGCCGTGGATGTCGTCTATCTGGACTTTAGTAAAGCGTTTGACAAAGTCCCTCATAGTAGGTTGGTGCAAAAGGTTGTATCTCATGGGATAAAGGGGGAGGTGGCTAGATGGGTGGAGAACTGGCTTGATCACAGAAGACAGAGGGTGGTAGTGGAAGGGTCTTTTTCCGGCTGGATGCCTGTGACTAGTGGTGTTCCGCAGGGCTCTGTATTGGGACCTCTGCTGTTTGTGATTTATATAAACGATCTGGAAGAAGGTGTAACTGGGGTGAACAGTAACTTTGCGGACAACACGAAAATGGCTGGACTTGCAGATAGTGAGGAACATTGTCAGAGGCTACAGAAGGATAGAGATAGGCTGGAAATTTGGGCAAAGAAATGGCAGATAGAGTTCAATCCAGATGAATGCGAAGTGATGCATTTTGGTAGAACTAACGTAGGGAGGAGCTATACGATAAATGGCAGAACAATAAAGGGTCTAGATACGCAGAGGGACCTGGGTGTGCAAGTCCACAGATCCTTGAAGGTGACGTCACTGGTGGAGAAGGTAGTGAATAAGGCATATGGCTTGCTTGCCTTCATAGGATGGGGCATAGAGTATAAAAGTTGGGGTCTGATGTTGCAGTTGTATAGAACGTTGGTTCGGCCGCATTTGGAATACTGCGCCCAGTTCTGGTGGCCACACTACCAGAAGGACGTGGAGGCTTTAGAGAGAGTGCAGAGGAGGTTGACCAGGATGTTGCCTCGTATGAAGGGCTTAGTTATGAGGAGAAATTAGGTAAACTGAGGTTGTTCTCACTGGAAAGACCGAAGATGAGGGGTAACGTAATCGAGGTGTATAAAATTATGATGGGTATCGATAGGGTGAACAGTGGGAAGCTTTTTCCCAGGTCGGAGGTGACGATCACGAGGGCTCACGGGCTCAAGCTGAGAGGGGCGAAGTATAACTCAGACATCAGAGGGACGTTGTTTACACAGAGGGTGGTGGGGGCCTGGAATGCGCTGCCAAGTAGGGTGGTGGAGGCAGGCACGCTGACATCGTTTAAGACTTACCTGGATATTCACATGAGCAGCCTGGGAATGGAGGGATACAAACGATTGGTCTAGTTGGACCAAGGAGCGGCATAGGCTTGGAGGGCCGAAGGGCCTGTTTCCTGTGCTGTACTGTTCTTTGCTCTTTGCATAGTTAGGGTGAACGGTGGGAAGCTTTTTCCCATGCCGGTGGTGACGTTCACGAGGGGTCATAGGTTCAAGGTGAAGGAGGGGAAGGTTTAACACGGATATCAGAAGGACGTATTTTACACAGAGGGTGGTGGGAGCCTGGAATGCGCTGCCGGGCAAGGTGGTGGAGGCGGATACACTGGGAACCATTAAGACTTATCTGGTGAGCCACATGAACGGAGTGGGAATGGAGGGATACAAAAGAATGGTCTAGTTTGGACCAGGGAGTGGCGCGGACTTGGAGGGCCGAAGGACCTGTTCCTGTGTTGTTTTGTTCTTTGTAATATTGTGTAATCAATGTTGTGTAATCAATATTGTGTAATCAATGTTGTGTAATCAATGTTGTGTAATCAGTATTGTGTAATCAATGTTGTGTAATCAATGTTGTGTAATCAATGTTGTGTAATCAGTATTGTGTAATCAGTATTGTGTAATCAATGTTGTGTAATCAATGTTGTGTCATCAATGTTGTGTAATCAATGTTGTGTAATCAGTATTGTGTAATCAGTATTGTGTCATCATTATTGTGTAATCAATATTGTGAATTGAAGGTATTTGACCCAGATTATTTTAACGTGCGTCACTGAACACAGTACTTTAATTTAACAGCAAAGTTCCTTTTCTGACTGTCGATTCTGGGCAGTGGTTCGAGAATCGCCATTTTGTTATGAAATAAGGGACCTTCTGTTTCCACTGTCTGTTCACTTTGTGAGGTATAACTTTATCAAAAACAGGAAATACTGGAAAATCTCAGTAGGTCTGACAGCATCTGTGAATCATAGAATCCCTATAGTGCAGAAGGAGGCCATTTGGCCCATCGAGCCTACACCAACAACAATCCCACCCAGGCCCTATCCCCGTAACCCCACATATTTACCCTGCTAGTCCCCCTGACACTAAGTGGCGATTTATCATGGTCGATCCACCTAACCTGCAGATCTTTGGACTACGGAAGGAAACCGGAGCACCCGGAGGAAACCCACACAGACACGGAGGGAATGTGCAAACTCCACACAGACAGAAGAGAGAATAGAGACAACGCTTTGAGTCTGACGAAGGGTCATCCAGAGTTGAAACATTTGCTCTATTCTCTCCCCACAGATGCTGTCGGACCTGCTGAGTTTTTCCAGCATTTCCTGTTTTTATTTCAGATTCCAGCATCCGCGGTATTTTGCTTTTATCTTATTGTTCATCAAAGATGTTTACAGATTAAAGTTTATTTATTGGTCACAAGTAGGCTTATATTAACTCTGCAATTAAGTTAATTTTGTTGAAAAGTCACTTGTTGCAAACGAGCTGCCAGAGGCAGTAGTGGAGGCGGGTACAATTTTACCTTTCAAAAAGCATTTAGACAGTTACATGGGTAAGATGGGCTGCACGGTGGCACAGTGGTTGGCACTGCTGCCTCACAGCGGCAGGGACCCGGGTTCAATTCCAGCCTCAGGTCTCTGTCTGTGTGGAGTATGCACATTCTCCCCGTGTCTGCGTGGGTTTCCTCCGGGTGCTCCAGTTCCCTTCCACCGTCCAAAGGTGAGCAGGTTAGGTTGATTGGCCATAGCAAATTGCCCCTTAGTGTCAGGTGGACGAGCATGATAAATGCGTGGGGTTACAGGGATAGGGTCTGGGAGAGATTGTGATTGGTGCAGACACGATGGGCCAAATGGCCTCCTTCTGCACATGAGGGATTCTATGATTTCTATGGGTATAAAGGGATATGGGCCAAATGCGGGCAATTGGGGCGAGCTTATTGGTGAAAACGGGGATGTGTGGACAAGTTGGGCCAAAGAGCCTGTTTCCATGCTGTAAATCTCTATGAATCGACTGTGAAAATCCCCAAGTCGCCACACTCCGGCACCTGTTCGCATGTACTTAGGGAGAATTTAGCATGGCCAATGCACCTGACCAGCATGTCTTTGGACACGAAGGGGCAATTTAGCATGGCCAATGCACCTGACCAGCATGTCTTTGGACACTAAGGGGCAATTTAGCATGGCCAATCCCCCGAACCTGTACACCTATGTACACTAAGGGCCCGATTTTACCATTTTGATTCCAAGCGCTGAATATGGACGCAATTCAGATCCGACTTGGAAATCTGTTCTCCGGGGGCCCCATACGCACTTACCCTGGAAAAAACATTGTGAGTGTGAATCGCTCTGTGGGCGGGGCTTCTCGCTCTCGAAACGCTGCAACTCCGATCGGAGCTCTGAACTGCGCGTGCGCAGTGAGAAATACATCTGAAATGGGCGCCCCTGTCACATCGCTCCCGGGCAGCAACAAGCGGATAAAGTGACCGGGGAGCGAAAAGTGGGAGTGATGGCCCCCACAGACATCGTCCCACCCCACAACATAACTATCCCCCTTTACACCCACCTCCCCCACTGCCCAGACCGATCGCGACCCCCCCCCCACCGATCACCCGCAGAATGGCAACAGCAACCCTCACACCCCTGCCCCCTTCACCAGAGAATGATCTGATCCACCTCCCTCCCCTCCCCCCATGACCAGAGAATGATCTGATCCACCTCCGGCCTCCCGCACCCACACCCCCTCTCCCCCCACCACTGATCTGAGTCAGAGAGCCGCCAGAAGCTCTGATCTTACCTCCTCAGAGCTGGACTGCCCGAAACAGACCTTTGCCGAGCACATCTGTTCCGCGCCGAATCTGGACGGGCGAACGCGATGGTAAGGGGGGAAATGCAGGTAAGATTGGGCATCCAGCTCATTAACTCAATTTAAATGCATCACCCATTTCGGGCGCGGTTCGGATCGCGGCCATTTTCGGGCCTTGGTAAAGTGGACATCTGCACGGATTGTACTAATCGCCTCACACCTGACTTTACCAAGTTTTCGCGCCCGTTAAGGCAATTTAACATGGCCAATCAACCGATCCTCCATATCTTTGGACACTAAAGGGCAAGTTAGCATGGTTAATCCACCTATCCTTCTCATCTTTGGACACTAAGGGGCAATTCAGCATGGCTAATCCACCCAACCTGCACATCTTTGGACACGACATAACCTGCTGTTCTGAGGCTTTATCCCGCTGGCAAATCAGACCATGAGGCCCTTAGTGTGGTGTAACATAACCGATGTGTCGTGCCAAAATCTGTATTGTTCATTCTCAGTGTGTGGGCATTGCTGACTTTAGTGTCCATCCTTGGAAATTCATCGTTGGAGCTTTCTTACAACCACAGGGCTGACTCAGTCACTTCAGAGGACAGTTGAGTCAACCACATTGGTGTGGGGCTGGAGTCACGCAGAGCTGAGCCTGGGTAAGGACCTCTCCCGAAGTACATCAGTGAACTGGTCAGATTTTTACAACAACCCATCAACTTCACCGCTATTTTCACTGACTTATTTCCACATTTTACAAACTGAATTCAAATGTTTAAAGCCCCGTTCTCTGGCCCAGCTCAACACGAAGGTGCCCTAAAATCCTCTTATTCTGCTCACACTCTGTACCCCCAACATTAATAAATCTTCATATTCAGAAATAGATTGATCCTTCGTGGGGTGTCAGAGCGCCAGGGACCCGGGTTCGATTCCTGGCCTCGGGTCACTGTCTGTGTGGAGTTTGCACGTTCTCCCCGTGTCTGCGTGGGTTTCCTCCGGGTGCTCCGGTTTCCTCCCAAACTCCAAAGATATGCAGGTTAGGTGGATTGGCCATGCTAAATTGCCCCTTAGTGTCAGGGAGACGAGCTAGGGTAAATGCATGGGGTTACAGGGACAGGGCCAGTGCAAACTCGATGGGCTGAATGGCCTCCTTCTGCACTAGAATTCTATGATTCATCGTGGCATGAGTGCTATATTTAGCATGGCCAATCCACCTAACCCGCACATCTGTGGACACTAAGGGGCAATGTAGAATGGCCAATCCACCTAACCCGCACATCTGTGGACACTAAGGGGCAATGTAGAATGGCCAATCCACCTAACCTGCACATCTGTGGACACTAAGGGGCAATGTAGAATGGCCAATCCACCAATCCAGTACATCTGTGGACACTGAGGACACTTTAGCATTGCCAATCCACCTAACAGCACGTTTTTCAGACTGTGGGAGGAAACCGGAGCAGCCGGAGGGAACCCATGCAGACATGGGGAGAACATGCAGACTCCGCACAGACAGTGAGGCAAGCCGGGAATCGAACCTGTGTCCCTGGTGCTGTGAGGCAGCATAGCTAATCCAATTAGCCAGGCAGCAGGTTATATTAGTCTTGGCTTTCTGCAATGTGATCGGATTCATTGAACTGTCATGATTTTTTCACTATCTGTTTAAATTTCCAAGGATTATCACATTAAAAGCATCTTAGGGAAATGTCTGAGTGAATAACCCATCGCCCCCATGACTGTTTTGGAGGAGTTGAATAACAGGAACTGAACTGAAGGATGTTTTTCTTACCATAAAAGTCAGATCCATAACCTGATGTGAAGAAGACAGATTTATGTTAAATCTTGGATAAAATTATTTCCAAATGAACATGCTTAAAGATGCCTTAAGAACAAAGAAAAGTGCTGCACAGGAACAGGCCCTTCGATGTTCACTCTCCCATGTATCTCTTGGAATGGGATTGTTTTTGCAGTGTAAACAAGTGCTGATTGTATCGGGAGGTTTAACACTCAAGCATCAGTCAATAAGTATAAAGGTTATTTATTCGTGTCACAAGTAGGCTTACATCAACACTGCAATGAAGTTACTGTGAAAATCCCACAGTTGCTACACTCCGGCGCCTGTTTGGTTAACACTGAGGGAGTATTTAGCATGGCCAATGTATCTAACCAGCACTTCTATGGGACTTTGGAAGGAAACCGGAGCACCCGGAGAAAACTCATGCAGACACGGGGAGAACGTGCAGACTCCACACAGACAGTGAGGCAAGCCGGGAATCGAACCCAGGTCCCTGTCGCTGTGAGGCAGCAGTGCTAACCACTGTGCCACTGTAGTGGGAGTGGTATAAAGCAGCCTATCAGGAATCACAGTGTAGAACAATGTAGGGCATCTTACGGGAAAGGGGCAGCAGATTTAAAACAGACATGGGGAGAAATTACTTCTCTCAATGGGTGGTGAATCTGTGGAATTCATTACCTCGGAGTGCGGTGGATGCTGGGACATGGTAAATTTGAGGAGACAGACAGAGTTTTAATTAGTAATGGATTGGAGCATGGGCTGGGGGGCGGTGTGGGGGGGGTGCTGTCTGGTAATGGGAAGGGGGGGTGCTGCGTATTATCGTTCTTGTTGCGCCCCTGATAGTTAAGGGTTTACCCGGCGATTGTCCAGAAGGCCTATTCTACTGGAGAATTGTGCTGTGCCTGCTACCATCTGACAAACTGATTTCAATCCCTGACATCAGATCATAGTTACAATGAAAACATTAGGAGGGGGAAAAAAACTCTTGTAACTTTGGATTTGATTTTAAAGGCGCAGACGGTGCCCCGGATGGGACAGCCCCACACGCCCTACCCTCACCCCCACCCCAAATAAACACCCCACTCCCCTCGGTATTCCATGTTCATCCAGCAGAAGGGACTCTTCAGTTCTGGGCAATAAAATGAAACAAAACTTACTCCAACTTGTAAATCAGACAAAACGTTTCAATAATGAAACTTCATTCCTCCAACACTCGAGGCCTCACCCTGGGCCATTCCAAGCTCCCACCATCCCCAGCAGCTTCTCACTTATACTGAGTCAGCTGGTCAGCTGACCACCACATTATTTTTCTCATTGGTTACATAATTTACTGGGTCAGCTGACCCTTACAGCTTGTTCCCATTGGTCACTGCAACAGATCCAATGTGGTTCTATTGGTTGTTACATTGGTTCCATTCTAACATGGAAGCGGCACGGTAGCACAGTGGTTAGCACTGCTGCTTCACAGCTCCAGGAACCTGGGTTCGATTCCCGGCTTGGGTCACTGTCTGTGTGGAGTTTGCACATTCTCCTTGTGTCTGCGTGGGTTTCCTCCGGGTGCTCCGGTTTCCTCCCACAGTCCAAAGATGTGCGGGTTAGGTTGATTGGACATGATAAACGTGTCCTGGGATGCATAGATTAGAGGGATTAGTGGGTAAAATATGTAGGGGTATGGGGGTAGGGCCTGGGTGGGATTGTGGTCGGTGCAGACTCGATGGGCCGAATGGCCTCTTTCTGTACTGTAGGGTTTCTATAATCTTCTATGATTCCACTCAAACCCGCCTGTCCCATCACCTGATCCCCACCAACCCAACCAGTCTGAACCCATCACTTCCCGGTCACTCCATGACCTCAGCAACACTCAGAGAATCATAGAATCACACGGCGCAGAGGAGGCCCTTCGGCCCATCGAGTCTGCACCGATGCATGAAATGCCTTGACCTGCCCACGTAATCCCGCTTGCCAGCACCTGGTCCATAGCCCTGAATGTTATGGCTGTGCCAAGTGCTCATCCAGGCACTTTTTAGAGGATGTGAGGCAACCCACCTCCACCACCCTCCCAGGCAGCGCTTTCCAGACCGGCACCACCCTCTGGGTAAACGGATTTTTCCTCACATTCCCCCCTAAACCTCCTGCCCCTCACCTTGAACCCATGTCCCTCGTAACTGACCCTTCAACAAAGGGAAACAGCTGCTCAAAGAACAAACAACAATACAGCACAGGAACAGGCCCTTCGGCCCTCCAAGCCCGCGCCACTCCCTGGTCCAAACTAGACCATTATTTTGTATCCCTCCATTCCCACTCCGTTCATGTGGCTATCTCGATAAGTTTTAAACATTCCCAGTGTGTCCGCCTTCAGCACCTTGCCCGGCAGCGCATTCCAGGCCCCCACCACCCTCTGTGTAAAATACGTCCTTCTGATATCCGTGTTAAACCTCCCCCACCTCACCTTGAACCTATGACCCCTCGTGAACGTCACCTCCGACCTGGGAAAAAGCTTCCCACCGTTCACCCTATCTATACCTTTCATAATTTTATACACCTCTATTAGGTCACCCCTCATCCTCCGTCTTTCCAGTGAGAACAGCCCCAGTTTATCCCTGCTCCTTATCCACTCTGTCCATGTTCCTCATAATCTTGAACATCTCGATCAGGTTGCCCCTCAGTCTTCTCTGCTCCAACGAAAACTGCTCAAGCCTATCCAACCTCTCTTTATAAAACCTTGAGATAGAGGAACAGATTTCGGCCATTCGGCCCATCGAGTCTGCTCCGCCATTCAATCATGGCTGATATGATTCTCATCCCCATTCTCCTGCCTTCTCCCCTTAACCCTTGATTCCTTTATTGATCAAAAACCTATCTATCTCTGTCTTAAAGACACTCAATGACCTGGCCTCCACAGCCCTTTGTGGCAACGAATTCCACAGATTCACCACTCTCTGGCTGAAGAAATTCCTCCTTATCTCCATTTTGAAGGATCGTCCCTTTAGCCTGAGGTTATGCCCTCTGGTTCTAGTTTTTCCTACGAGTGGAAAAATCATCTCCACGTCCACTCTATCCAGGCCCCGCAGTATCCTGTAAGTTTCAATAAGATCCCCCTGATCCTTGTAAACTCCAACGAGTACAGATCCAGAGTCTTCAACCGTTCCTCATACGACAAGCTCTTCATTCCAGGGATCATTCTTGTTAACTTCCTCTGGATCCTTTCCTAGGCCAGCACATCCTTCCTTAGATACTGGGCCCAAAACCACTCACAATGCTCCAAATAGAGCCTTATACAGCCTCAGAAGTCCATCCCAGCTCTTGTATTCCAGCCCTCTCGACATGAATGCTAACATTGCATTTGTCTTCCTGACTGCTAACTGAACATGTAAGAAAAGCTTGGACGGGTTCATGGATGAGAGGGTGTGGAGGGATATGGTCCAAGTGCAGGTCAGTGGGACTAGGCAAAAAATGGTTCGCCACAGACAAGAAGGGTCAAAAGGCCTGTTTCTGAGCTGTAATTTTCTATGGTTCTATGAACCTACACGTTAACCTTAAGAGAATCTTGAACAAGGACTCCCTAGTC
This sequence comes from Mustelus asterias, assembly GCF_964213995.1. Lineage (NCBI taxonomy): Eukaryota > Metazoa > Chordata > Chondrichthyes > Carcharhiniformes > Triakidae > Mustelus > Mustelus asterias. The sequence continues at coordinate 267,899 of NW_027590311.1, read as the reverse complement.
ACTTTGTGCTTCTGATTGCCGAAGCATTTCCCCAATTAGAAAATAGTCTATGCCTCCATTTCTCCTTCCAATGTTTATAATCTCACATTTTTCCACGTTATATTCCATCTGCCACTTCTTTGCCCACTCTCCGAGCCTATCCAAGTCCTTGTGCAGTCCCCCTGCTTCCTCAATACTATCTGTCCCTCTGCATATCTTTCCATCATCTGCAAACTTGGCAACAGTGGCTTCATTTCGTTCTTCCAAATCGTTAATGTGTATTGTGAAAAGTTGTGGTCCCAGTACCGACCCCTGAGGCACACCACTAGTCACCGGCTGCCATCCTGAAAAAGACCCGTTTATCCCCACTCTCTGCCTTCTGCCAGTCAACCAATCCTCTATCCATGCCAGGATCTTATACTTAACACCACGGGCACCTAACTTATTTAAAAGTCTCCGATGTGGCACCTTGTCAAAGGCCTTTTGGAAATCCAAATAAATCAGGTCCACTGGCTCTCCTTTATCTAACTTCCTTGTTACCTCTTCAAAGAACTCTAACAGATTTGTCAGACATGATCTCCCCTTGACAAAGCCGTGCTGACTCAGTCCTACTTTATCATGCACTTCCAAGTACTCTGCGATCTCATCTTTAATAATGGACTATAAAATCTTGCCAATGAACGAAGTCAGTCGAACCGGCCTATAATTTCCCATCTGCTGCCTCTCTCCCTTCTTAAACAGCGGTGTTACATCAGCTAATGTCCAGTCCTCTGGTACCCTCCCTGCCTCCAGTGATTCTTTTGCTTTGATGCTGTCCTTTGCTTTCCTCGTCAGCCATGGAAGCTTCGTCCTCTCTTTAGCAGGTTTCCTCCTCCTTGGGATGAATTTCTGTTGTGCCTCCCGAATAACCCCCACCCCCCCCCCCCCCCCGAAAACTCCTGTAATTGCCGTTCCACTGTCTCCCCTGCTCGGCTCCCTTTCCAATCAACTCTGACCAGCTCCTCCCTCATGTCCTTGTAGTTATCTTTATTTAATTCAAATACCTTTACATCTGAATCCAGTTTCTCCCTCTCAGACTGCAGGGTAAATTCTATCATATTGTGGTCACTGCTCTCTCAGGGTCACTTCACCTTCAGTTCCCTAATCAAATCTGCCTCATTACACATCACCAACTCCGGAATTCCCGTTTCCCCAGTGGGCTCTGTCACAAGCTGCTCCAAAAAAGCATCTCTTCGACATTCCACAAATTCATTTTCTTGGGACCCACTACCTCCCGGATTTTCCCAGGCCACCTGCATATTGAAGTCCCCCATAATTATTGTAATATTGCCTTTTTATGTGCCTTTTCTACATCCAGATTTATTTTCTGCCCCTCATCCTGACTACTGCTTGGAGGCCTGTACATAACTCCCATCAGGCCTGTACATAACTTCTCCTCAACTCTACCCACAGAGTTCCTCTGCCTTCTGATCCTGTATCGCTTCTTGCTATTGATTTAACGCCATTCCTTACGAACAATGCAACCCCGCCCCCTTTGCCCATCTGCCTGTCCTTCCAATAAGACACCTGTCCTTGGATATTTAGATGCCAGCCCTGATCCCCTTGCAGCCACGTCTCTGTGATGCCCACAACATCGGAGCGGCCAATTTCAATGTGCGCAACAAGCTCATTTACCTTGATTGATATACTGCACGCATTGAGGTACAACAGCCTCAGTCCCGCATTGAGGTCCAACACCCTCAGTCCCGCATTGAGGTACAACACCCTCAGTCCCGCATTGAGGTACAACACCCTCAGTCCCGCATTGAGGTCCAACAGCCTCAGTCCCGCATTGAGGTCCAACACCCTCAGTCCCGCATTGAGGTACAACACCCTCAGTCCCGCATTGAGGTACAACACCCTCAGTCCCGCATTGAGGGACAACACCCTCAGTCCCGCATTGAGGTACAACACCCTCAGTCCCGCATTGAGGTACAACACCCTCAGTCCCGCATTGAGGTCCAACACCCTCAGTCCCGCATTGAGGTACAACACCCTCAGTCCCGCATTGAGGTACAACACCCTCAGTCCCGCATTTAGGTCCAACACCCTCAGTCCCGCATTGAGGTACAACACCCTCAGTCCCGCATTGAGGTCCAACACCCTCAGTCCCGCATTGAGGTCCAACACCCTCAGTCCCGCATTGAGGTACAACACCCTCAGTCCCGCATTGAGGTCCAGCACCCTCAGTCCCGCATTGAGTTCCAACACCCTGAGTCCCGCATTGACCACCTCCCTTCTCATTCCTGTCACCTTTCTTTTGCTCTGCCTGAGGTTAGATTCCTGCCACCTTCTATACTCTCTGTTCTATTATGTGGGAGGCCAGGGAGGCCTGTTATCAACAGCTCCTCCGCTGATGGAGGGGACAGGGAACTCGACATTGGTTACTGACGATCGGCGGGAAGACGATCAAACGTTGGTGGGTTCATCAAGGCTTCACTCACCAGAGAGGATCTTAAAACTGGCTCCAGCCCCCAAGCATCAACCCCCAAGGGGTTGTCACTCCCCCTGATCAGGTCTATGTGAGATGGACATAAGGATCAGGAATGAACTATGGGATGTATTATATTGTAAATAAGCTGTGGATTCTGCACCAAGACTGGATGAAGTGAATCGAGAAAAATGTTCGCAAATGGTTTCAAATTCTGTTGCTGTACCGGGGGGTGTGGGGGTGGGGTGGGGAGGTGTTACTTACAGGGGAGAGTGTTATATCTGTTGGGGCTTTCTTTCAGGGAACGGGCCATGTGATCACAGGTGTGGGGTGAGCTATTGGGATCCTCCCAGATTGGGCAGTCAATATTTGGAGTGTTGTGTGAACAGACGGAATAAAGAGTTGTGTCCCTGACACCTGACTGTGGAGTCGATATTGAAGAGAATCCTCAGAACCACAGGACATAAACAAACAGTCTCGATCCCAGTGCTGTACAACTCTACCAATAGCTTCAATCCTCTATGTCCCCATCTCACACTCTCCTCAAGGTGCTGCTGACTCTGTCCCGATGTCCCGTGTCCCCCTCTCACACTCTCCTCAAGGTGCTGACTGTCAGTCCCAGTGTCCCTCTCACACTCTCCTCAAGGTGCTGACTGTCTGTCCCGATGTCCCGTGTCCCCCTCTCACACTCTCGTCAAGGTGCTGCTGACTCTGTCCCGATGTCCCGTGTCCCCCTCTCACACTCTCCTCAAGGTGCTGCTGACCCTGTTCAGGTGTCCCGGTGTCCTTCTCCCACACACTCCTCAACTCACCCTTGCCTCCTTCCAACCTCACAAGAGAAAACGCTGAGAAAGTTTGATGTGAAGCTTCTTGATCAGGTTCTTCTGTTCATAACACTGAGAGATAGTTCTATCTGATGCCTCAGATTGTACTGTACATAACGCTGAGAGATAGTTCTATCTGAAGCCTCAGATTGTACTGTACATAACACTGAGAGATAGTTCTATCTGAATCCTCAGATTGTACTGTACATAACACTGAGAGATAGTTCTATCTGAAGCCTCAGATTGTACTGTACATAACACTGAGAGATAGTTCTATCTGAAGCCTCAGATTGTACTGTACATAACACTGAGAGATAGTTCTATCTGAAGCCTCAGATTGTACTGTACATAACACTGAGAGACAGTTCTATCTGAAGCGTCAGATTGTACTGTACATAACACTGAGAGATAGTTCTATCTGAAGCCTCAGATTGTACTGTACATAACACTGAGAGATAGTTCTATCTGAAGCCTCAGATTGTACTGTACATAACACTGAGAGACAGTTCTATCTGAAGCGTCAGATTGTACTGTACATAACACTGAGAGATAGTTCTATCTGAAGCGTCAGATTGTACTGTACATAACACTGAGAGATAGTTCTATCTGATGACTCGAGCTAAGACTGTACCGTCCGTAATGCTGAGAGATTGATCCGTGTGAAGTCCTATACTAAGATTTTTCTGTCCATGAGCTGTACATAAGATCTACTACAACCTGGATTAAGCAGACTATATCAACCCTGATTGACGTTAACTTCATCTAATAACCACGGCCATGATACCCATCAGACAATAAGATATAAGAGCAGAATGAGGCCATTGGGCCCGTCGAGCCGGCTCCATCATTCAATTCTGGTTGATAAGTTTCTCAAACCCATTCTCCTGCTTTCTCCCCGTAACCCTTGATCGCTGTACCAGTCAAGAACCTATTTATCTCTTTATTAAATACAGTCAATGATCTGGCCTCCACAGCCTTGTGTGGCAATAAATTCCACAGATTCACCACCCTCTGGCTGAAGAAATTCCTCCTCGTCTCAGTTCAGAAGTAAGAAGTCTCACGGTAGCAGGTTAAAGTCCCACAGCTTTATTTGGAATCACGAGCTTTCGGAACGCTGCTCCTTCATCAGGTGAGTGGGAAACTGGTGTTGTGAGACTTCTTACTGCGCACACCCCAGTCCAACACCGCCACCTCCACATCACATTTCTAAAGGGCCATCCCTTCCCTCTGAGTCTGTGCCCTCGGGTCCAAGTCTCCCCAACTAATGGAAACATCTTCCCCAAGTGCACTCTATCCAGGCCTTTCATTATTCTGTAAGTTTCAATGTTATCCCCTTCCTCATACTTCCAAACTGCATCGAGTATGGACCCCCAGTCCTCAGACGCTCCTCATGCGTCAAGTCTTTCATTCCCCGGATCATTCTTGTGAACCTGCTCTGTACCCTCTCCAAGGCCAGCACATCCTTCCTTAGATACGGGGACCATAATTGCTGACAATATTGTGAATGCGGTCAGACCAGTGTCTTATAAACCCTCAGCAGTACACCCCTGCTTTTGTATTCTCGTCGTCTCGAAATTAACACGAGCAGAGTGATCTCTGCTATATCGAATTAATATTGACCCTACATTATTTCCAACTTTCCATCCCTCCCTGACCCTCAACACCCCATTGAGGCTGTAACTGTTCTACGTTGGGTATAAAAAGTGTTGGATTGAATGGGGTTAAGTGAAGCTGTTTGTTTAGTGACTGGAATTGATGTGAGTCTCCATGGATCCGATTAGTGTGCCTGGAGGGATTCCCCTCTTCTATTAATAAGGGATTCCGTTCAATGTGTTGTCCCATTGAGTCAGCGGGAGCGGCAACTCCGACACCAACAGAGATCAGCGGCTGTGGAGAGAGAGGGAGGGAGCGGATTGATCAGAATCTAGGAGCAATGGATTGGAGTCTTCCAACAATGGATCAGAACAGAGTCAGAGAGTCATAGAGGTTCACAGCAGGGAAACAGGCTATTCGGCCCAACTTGTCCATGCCACCCTTTTTTTTAAACTCATAAACTAACCCCAATTGCCCGCATTTGGCCCATATCCTTCGTTAGCCACGTAACTATCTAAATGCTTTTTAAAAGACAAAATTGGACCCGCCTCTACTACTCCATCTGGCAGCTTGTTCCAGACACTCACCACCCTCTGTGTGAAAACATTGCCCCTCTGGACACTTTTGTATCGCTCCCGTCTCACCTTAAACCTGTGCCCTCCAGAATCTGAGAACAATGAACCGGAATGTTCCAACAATGGATCAGAATCTGGGAACAATGGATTGGAATCTTCCAACAATGGATCAGAATCTGGGAACAATGAACCGGAATGTTCCAACCAAGGACAGGAGTTTATTCTTTTGGATTTCTCGGTTTACTGCTGATGATTGGTGGTTGACATCAGCTGATCGGACTCAATATCTACTGAACGCGATTCAATGTTTTTACTATCCCCTCCTGGCGATTGTTGGTGTTCCGGGTAAGTCTCTGGCTGGAATTGGACCGGCCCGACCGCCACGGGAATCGGAGCAGGCGAGGGGCGGAGAATGGGAAGGTCTGTTGAACACGGGTGGGATTTTGCAGCTTGGGGAAGAGTGAGGCTGGAAAGTCCCGTCCCCGGTGTCCAGTTCCTAATTCTAGAAAGGCTGTTTAACTGTATTGATTTTCTTGTCATTTCCTGTACTGGGTTTGCTGCTCTTGTTGAATCTCTGTATCCGGTTATTAATTCTTTCAGCCACTGACAATTGTCTCAGTGTCTATGGGCTGGGGTGTCTTCTGTATGCTGTGACTTTCCATAGACATGTGAACTCAAACACTATTCCTTCGTGCGTAAAAGATTGAGACAGAATCCTTCTCTGCATATAACACCAGTTCACCCACCCAATCACCAGGCCGCAGAATCAATTTTATTGGTCATATCTGCACAGCAGGATCTCACAGACAGAACACATTTCATTAAATTTGAAATTTATTCATCAGTGTCACAAGTATGCGAACATTAACATTTCAATGAAGTTACTATAAAAATCCCCGAGTCACCACACTCCAGCGCCTGTTCAGGTACACTGAGGGAGAATTTAGCACGGCCAATGCACCCAACCAGCACAACTTTCAGATAGTGGGAGGAAACTGGAGCACCCGGAGGAAACCCACGCAGACATGGGGAGAACATGCAGAATCTGCACAGACAGTGGCCAAGCCTGCAATTGAACCAGGACCTCTGGTGCTGTGAGGCAGCAATGCTATCCCCTGTGCCACCACAATCTCTCCGAGAGCAACAGGAACACAAACACACAGACACACCCAAAACGCACATACATTAATACACACATTTGTTGATAGAAGCAATCAGATTTAGACACTTACTCCCACTCACACACAAATTCAAGAAGCAAAATTGCTGCAACACTCCAGAATAATGCACACTTAGGAACACTCGTCAGGTACTCTGTTGCTCACACACAAACACGCACACACACACATGCATACTGGTACAGACAATATAGACACACGCAACACACAGAAGGTAGGGGGGCAGGATAACAGCTACTCCCTGTCCATTGATGGTGGGGTGATCAAGTAAAACCGCGTGACAGCCTGGAACTCAGGTCCACGTCCCATTTCTCACCTCTTGCAACCTTCCCCGGCAATGGATAAACAGCGGATTCAGTCTCCTGCCCATTTCCGGCAAGAGGCTGAATAAATTATTTCAATTTATTTTAAAACAAATTTAAATGAAATTAGTGAGCCTGGGATGGAATTGTGCGCCACACTTGCCTTTGCAGCCTCACCGGGAGAGGTTGGGTCCGGTGAGGAAAACAGCTGGCTACATGTATGAGGACGAGTCATGATGACCTCGCCGGGAGAACTGAAGGCCATTGAGGGCACTGGGCAAGGTCGAGGGCAACGGTAGGTGCCCCTTGGGCAATGCCCACCGGGCAGTACCAGGGAATGGGGCATGAGGTGGTGGGGTCTACAGGGGCGGAGCCTGAAGGTAGCGGGGCCGACACTGAACGTAGTTGCTGGGTCGGAGATGGTCCCGTTACCACTCTGCCCGCTGTCTGTGGGGTGGAGTGGTCCCCGCTGCCACTCTGCACGTGATTGGTGTTGGTAGTGAGGGGGTCTCGGTGCCTCTCTGCATGCACAGTGGGGTAGGGAGGGGGTCTCGCTGCCTCTCTGCATGCACAGTGGGGTAGGGAGGGGTCTCGCTGCCTCTCTGCATGCACAGTGGGGTAGGGTGGGAGGTCTCGCTGCCTCTCTGCATGCACAGTGGGGTAGGGTGGGAGGTCCCGCTGCCTCTCTGCATGCACAGTGGGGTAGGGAGGGGGTCTCGCTGCCTCTCTGCATGCACAGTGGGGTAGGGAGGGGTCTCGCTGCCTCTCTGCATGCACAGTGGGGTAGGGTGGGAGGTCTCGCTGCCTCTCTGCATGCACAGTGGGGTAGGGAGGGGGTCTCGCTGCCTCTCTGCATGCACAGTGGGTTAGGGTGGGTCTCTCTGCCTCTCTGCATGCACAGTGGGGTATGGAGGGGTGTCGCTGCCTCTCGGCATGCACAGTGGGTTAGTGAGGGGGATCTCGCTGCCTCTCTGCATGCACAGTGGGGTAGGGAGGGGTCTCGCTGCCTCTCTGCATGTACAGTGGGGTAGGGAGGGGGTCTCGCTGCCTCTCTGCATGCACAGTGGGTTTGGGAGAGGTGCCCTGCTGACACTCTGCATGCAATTGGTGTGGGGGAAGGGGCGGTGATTGGTCCAGGTTGTGGGCAGGGGGCTGGGTCTATATCTGGTCGGGGGCTGCTCAGAAAGAGCTGAGGACCCCCGGACTACCTGGGGGCAGCTGCTGTGTTGAAGCGAGCTGCAGCAGCAGAGAGCTGACAGATGTCTCTCTCAGACCAGGCAGCTCACTGCTGGCTGCAATCGCGCATTTGCAACCAGATAGGTTTGGGAGGTGGTCGGTATCCCCGCCAGCGCTGTGAGAGCTGCAAGTGATGGGGCCACTGCTGTGGGAGGCCTAACAGCCATCGAGTTTTAACAGCACGAAATGAGGCCCTTCGGCCATTATGTCTGAACTGGTCATCAAACAGCTATCCAATCCAATCCCATTTTCCAGCACTCGATCCACAGCCTTGTCATAGAGTTTACAGAATGGAAACAGGCCCTTCGGCCCATCTTATCCATGCCGCCCTTTCTTTTTAAACCCCTAAACTAATCCCAATTGCCCACATTTGCCCCATATCCCTCTATACCCATCGTGCCCCTTTAACTATCTAAACGCTTTTTAAAAAATAAAATTTTACCGCCTCTCCTACTGCCTCTGGCAGCTCGTTCCAGACACTCACCGCCCTCTGTGTGAAAACATTGCCCCTCTGGACACTTTTGTATCTCTCCCCTCTCTCCTTAAACCTATGCCGTCGAGTTTTAGACTCCCCTACCTTTGGGAAAAGATATTGACTATCGAGCTGATCTGTGCCCCTCATTACTTTATAGACCGCTATAAGATCACCCCTCAGCCTTCCACGCTCCAGGGGAAAAAGTCCCAGTCTATTCAGCCTCTCCTTATAACTCAATCCATCAAGTCCCAGTAGCATCCTAGTAAATATTTTCTGCACTCTTTCTAGTTTAATAATTATATGCTCTGGCGTTTGAGTTGCTGATCTAAATGCCTCTTGTGGTTGTTCCCGCTTCTACCATCCTTTCAGGCCGTGAGCTGCAGATCCCTGCACCCTGTGGATGGAAATATTTTCCCTCCAATCCACACAAAAATCTGCCCTTTACCTTAAATCCACGCCCCTCTGGTTATTGACACCTCTACTAAAGGGAAAAGGTTTCTTCCTATCCGTGTGCCACATAATTGTGTTCATATCACTCAGTTCCCCCCGCCCCCCCCCCCCGCCCCCACCTGAAAGCATTCCCCACCACCACCCACTACACCCACTCCACCTCCAGCCGTCTCTGCTCTAAGGTAAAAAACCCAGCCTAACCAGCCTCTCCTCATAGCTGAAACTCTCCAGCCCAGGCAGCATCCTGGTGAATCTCCTCTCCACCGTCTCCAGTGTAATCACATCCTTCCTGTAGTGTGATGACCAGAGCTGCACACAGTTCTCTTGCTCTGGTCTAACCAGCGTTTTATAAACTTCCATCATCACCTCCCGGCTCTTATATTCTATGCTGCGGCTGCTAAAGGCAAGTATCCTACATGTCGTCTTCACCACCTCATCTACCTGTCTTGCTGCTTTTAAGGATCCACATATCTGCACCCCAAATTCATTCTGGTCCTCTGCACTTCCTCACCCTCGACCGGACATGGTGCATTTCCTTGCCCGGATAGTCGTCCCAAATGCATGGCCTCACATTGGTCAGGTGTAAATTACATTTGCCCATTTGCCCAGCCTTTCAGTTTCCTCAGCACGGTGGCACAGTGGTTAGCACTGCTGCCCCACAGCGCCAGGGACGTGTGTTCCATTTCTGGATTGGACCACATTTGTGTGGAGTTTGCACATTCTCCCCGTGTCTGCATGGGTTTCCTCTGGGTGCTCCAGTTTCCGCCCACAGTCGGAAGATTGGCCAGGATACACTGGACTTACTGTCAGGGAGAATTGCTTGGGTAAATGCATGGGGTTCAGGGGATATCACCTGGGTGGGATTGTGCTCAGTGCAGACTCGATGGGCTGAATGGCCTCCTTCTGCACTGTAGGATTCTATGATTCCTGAAATCTAAGGCTTTCCTCCTCAATATTTACCACACCACCAATTTTTGTATCATCTGCAAACTTACTGATCACACCTCACACATTCATGTCCAGACCATCAATGTACACTACAAACAGCAAGGGACCCAACATCGATCGCTGTGGAACCCCACTGAACACAGGCTTGCAGTCACACAAACAACCTTCCACCATCACCCTCTGCCACTCAGCCATTTTGAATATAATTTACCAAATTGACCTGGTTCCAATCGGAATCACTTCCTTGTTCAGTCTTCCCTATTTGTCAAAAGCTTTTCTGAAGAACACGTAGACTACATCGACTGCACTTCCCTCATCTCCTCATCCAGTCACCTCCTCAATATATTCCAGCGAATTGTTAGACATGATCTCCCCCTGTCAAAGGCACGCTGACTATTGTTCATAAATCCTTACCTCTCGAAGTGGAGATTAATTCTGTCCCTCAGGTTGTTTTCCAATCATTTCCCGAACACGGAGATGGTGATGGTGGCGTCCTGGCCGTGATCTTGGGTATCTCCAGGGCACCTTGCAGGATGGCAGTATGGCACAGTGGTTAGCACTGCTGCCTCACAGCATCAGGGATCCCATTTCAATTCCTGGGATTCCATCAGCACCAGTGAAGCTTCTTTTTAAACTTTGTTCCATTCTCACATCTCGCCTGTTGGGATTTCTCCTATTACAAGAACGTGTGGTGTTCCTCTGGAAAGAATCCATTGTGAGCAAGTCCAGTTTCTCGCAGCTCCCCAATGTCCACATTCAGCCTTGTAAATTCAGTCTCGATCACAGCCGTCCCGTCTACATCATCAACCTGCATAAGTTCATTGGTAAGGTCAGGGCACATCGTGCTGATGTTTCAGCTTGAGATGCAAAAGACTGATTTGATTTGGTTTATTATTTTCACATATAATAAATATGTGATCCAAGCCGGGAATCGAACTCAGGTCCCTGTGAGACAGCAGTGCGAACCATTGTGCCACCATGCTGCCGACTCAAGAACAGCTTCTCTGCTGCCATCTGACGTTTGAATGGACCCACATCGCATTCAGATGATCTTATTCTACACCCTAGCTCTGAGTCCAACATTACATTCTGCACTCTCTCCTTCTCTATGTTCAGGGTTACAGTGTTACAGAGTTCAGTGTTGGGCCAGGGAGATGGTGTCTGTGTACCTGTTGGGGAGGTTGGTGAACTGTAGTGTATCCAGGCAATCTGGGAGGCCGGAATTGATTCATGCCATGACTAACCTTTTGATGCATTTCATAACATTGGATATACAGTGAAAAGTGTTGTTGCTTGAGTGCCATACAGACAAAGCATACTGTACATAGAGAGGGAGAGAGGGCAGAATGTAATGTTGCAGTCATAGCTAGGGTGTAGTAAAAGATCATCTTAATGCAATGTGGGTCCATTCAAACGTCTGGTGGCAGCAGAGAAGCTGTTCCTGAGTCGGCAGCATGGTGGCACAATGGTTAGCGCTGCTGTCTCACAGGAACCTGAGTTCGATTCCTGGCTTGGATCACTGTCTGTGTGGAATTTGCACATTCTACCCGTGTCGGCATGGGTTTGCTCCGGATGCTGCGGTTTTCACCCACAGTCCAAAATGTGCAGGTTAGGTTGATTGGCCATGTTAACTGCCCATTAGCGTCCTGGGATATGTATGTTTGGGGGATTAGCAGGGTGCATATGTGGGATTTCGGGGATAGGGCCTGGGTGGGATTGTTGTCGGTGTTGACTCGATGGGTCAAATGGCCCCCTTCTGCACTGTAGTGATTCTATGATTCTATGAGTCGGTTGGTCCATGTCCTCACACATTTTTTATCTTTTTCTCCAATGGAACAAGTGGGAAGAGTTGATGTCCGTGGTGCGCTATTCCTGAATAGGCTGGTTGCTTTTGTGAGGCAACGGGAAGTTTAGACAGAGTTAATGAGTGGGAGGTTGGTTTGAGTGATGGACTGGTCTGCATTCATCAAGCTTTGAAGTTTCTTGCAGTCTTGGACAGAGCAGGAGCCATTCCAAGCTAGAATGTTATTTATGGTGCATCTGTAAAAGTTGGTGAGAGTCGCAGCTGACATGCCAAATGTCTGTAAACCTCTGAGAAAATAGAGACGTTCGGAGACTTTTTTAATGATAGGGACATCATGGAGGAACCAGGAAAGGTTTTTCGTGATGTGGACCCTAAAACGTGAAGCTCTCGACTATTTCAACTTCATCCCATTGATGTAGATCGGGGCATGTACTCCACTAGGCTTCCAGAAGTCAATTTGCTTTGTTGACATTGAGGAGGAGATTATTGTTGTCGCCCCAGTTCACCAGATTCTGTGTCTCTTCCTCCGACCCACTGCAGGTGTCATCAGCAAACTTGGAAATCGAGTTGGAGGGGAATTTGGCCACACAGTCACCAGTGTATAAGGAGTACAGTAAGGGGCTGAGGACGCAGCCTTACGGCGACCGCTGTTCAGGATGATTGTGGAGGAGATGTAGTTGATTGTCCTTAATTTTGCTGTCTATGGATTCGGAAGTTCAGGATCCAATTGCAGAGGCAGGAGCCAAGCCCAGGGCCACGGACTTTGGACATGAGTTTCGGAGGACTAATGGTGTTGCAGGCTGAGCTGTAGTTGATAAACACGAGTCTGTGTTCCAGGGTTCACTGTCGGGCCAGGGAGATGGCATTGTGGACCTGTGGTGGATGTCGGTGAACTGTCGTGGATCCAGGCAATCTGGGAAGCCGGATCTGATTCATGCCATGACTAACCTTTTGATGCATTTCATAATATTGGACATCAGAGTCACCGGACGATCGCCATTAAGGCAGCCTGCTTGGCTTTTCCTTTGGTACTGGCCTTTGTTTGAGTTTTACCTGGTGCATAGATTGGCAACCTTCCTGCCGAGAGAGGACTGATGCAGCTGCACTGGTCCAGTAGACCAACGTGGGACAGCAGTAATCGCACTGAGCATTATGGACGATAGCGATTCGCTGAACCCTGAGGCTTTCTCCCACTCTTGAAAGCAAACACTGGAAGTTGTGTTCTGTGCCAATCGAGTGTGAGATTACAATTTTTTCCTGTGTTGTGGTAACAGTGGCCACAATGCTGTGATCTCCTCTCCAGGGTACAGTTCTGTGTAAATATAATAGAGATTCCGTGCTGTCAAGGCATCAGGATCTCCCTCTGCCAATTGTTAGTATTGTCCAGAGGCAAGGGTCAAACCAGCCGTCTTTGGTCCCAGCTGTGTTGCAGGGGTTGTCAGTAAACTGTCTGAGAGACGACAGATTGCCATCTACAGGACTCCAGTCTGGATTTTCTGTCAGGGTTTACTCCCTCATCCTTGTAGCTGAGTGAGGGTCAATGTTGTGGACTCTCCGGAAAGCTCTCACCCAAATGTATACCACTGTGTTGCTACCATGGAGCAGCACGGTGACACAGTGGTTAGCACTGCTGACTCACAGCGTCAGGGAGCTGGGTTCAATTCCAGGCTTGGGTCACTGTCTGTGTGGAGTTTGGACCTTCTCCCCGTGTCTGTGTGGGTTTCCTCCGGATGCTCCTCTTTCCTCTCGCACTCCAAAAGACGTGCTGGATTTTAAAAAAAGATTTAAGTGATTTTATGTGTGTACATTCTTTTTTATTTTAACCCATCCTCAGTCCAAATGGTAACTTCTTTCCCTGAATCCTGTCTAATTTTATTCTTTATTTCCCTTCCTGACAGTGAACATAACCACAATTGTGACACTGACGAGCAGAAACTGTGGTCTGTCCAAATGTGTGACTCGTTACCTGGTGGCCATGTCAGCGGGGGATCTGCTGGTCGTTATCCTCGACCTGATATTCAGACACATTCCCATTCTTTACCAGGAACAGTTTGATTTCCTGCTGTCGCTCCCCGTGTGTAACATCCACGCCGTCCTGCTTTATGCAGCCACTGACTGTTCTGTCTGGTTCACCGTCACTTTCACCTTTGATCGATTTGTGGCCATTTGCTGCCCCAAGCTGAAGAGTAAATATTGCAGTGAGAAATCGGCGGCTGTGGTTCTGGGAACAGTGACGGTGCTGAGCTGTTTAAAGAATATTTTCTGGTATTTTATGTTATTAAATAGATATTGGCGGGCGAACGACCCCTGGTTTTGTTTGGTCACAACGGATGTGATGTTCTCTCCGGTCTGGGGAACAATCGAGTTCCTCCACTACATTCTAACCCCGGCTGCCCCGTTCGTCCTGATTCTGCTGCTCAACGTTTTCACCGTCAGACACATTTTAATGAGCAGCAGAGCCCGCAGGAGACTCCGGACTCACAGCAGTGGGGAGAATCCCAGAGACCCAGAGATGGAGAGTCGCAGGAAATCCATCATTTTACTGTTTGTTGTCTCAGCCAATTTCATCCTGTTATGGTCGACATTCATGGTTTATTCTATATGGAGTCGGATGAATAATTTGGGCTACCGGTCGTTCTGGTTACATTACTATGTTCTGGAATTTGGTTTCATGTTGCAACTCACAAGTTGTTGTACAAACACTGCCATTTATGCTGTGACACAGACTCACTTCAGGCAGCAGCTAATAAATCTGCTGAAATATCCCCTTACTGCAATTCTTCAACTCATTAGACCCTGAGAGGAAACTACAACTACAAGAGCCCTGACTCTTTCTATTGGACTTTCAAATATAAATAACAAACAGCCCCACAGAGACAGAGAGAGTGACAGATAAAGAGAGAGAGAGGGCAGTGAGAGCAAAACTGGGAGTGATAGAGAGACGGAGGTTGACAGAGAGAGGGAAGGGTACAAATACATGGAGCGTGACACAGTTTGAAAGAGTTTCTAACAGATACAGGGAGAGAAACAGAGAGAGCAAGAGAGAGAGAGAGAGAAAGAACAGCGACAGATAGGGACTCTCCCAGAGCGAGAAAAACAGGGATAGAGATTGGGGGAAATGGGGAGGGAGATGGACAGAGAATGAGAAAGGGAGACAGATGGAAGGATGTAACGAGTGAGGGAGACTAAAACGGAAAGGGAGACAGAAAGGGAGGCAGAGAGAAACAGAGACAGAGAGCGTCAGTGAATTTGAAACAGTGAGACTGAATGAGTACAATGGACACAGCAAGAGCAAAAGACAGAGCGAGGTAGAGAGAGAGAGAAAGACAGAGAAATAAGAAAAGGGGGACAGAGAAGGAGAGGGACAAGGAGAGTGAGACTGAGGGGGGAGGAGACACAGAGGAAGAGTGTAGAGAGAAGGTGAATGAGGGAGATGCAGAGAGACAGTAAGAGACACAGAGAAACAGGCGGAGAGAGAGAGAGAGAGGCATGCACAGAAAGACAGAGACAGAGAGAGAGACAGACCTAATGACTTTATCGATAACCATCAGGTAGAGTTATTGGAATATGAGCTCCCTGTTTGAGACAGTTAATGCTGTCCAATCCGGGAGCCCTGCAGATGTATATGATATGGTGTGTCTCTGTTACCGGAAGTCAGGGTGTGTACACTCTGGGTGTGGATGTGATGGACTGGTGGTTTTATCACTACACTATTAATACAGAAACTCAGCTAAAGTTCTGTGCATCCGGGTTCGAATCCCGTCACAGCAGATGGTGGAATTTGAATAAATATATCTGGAATTCAGAATCAGCTGGTGACCATAAAAGCATTGTCGATTTTTGGAAAAACCCATCTGGTTCACCAATGTCCCAGGGAAGGAAATCTGTCGTCCTTATGTGGTCAGGACTAAATGCGACTCAAAGTGGTTGACACTTAATTGTCCTCTGAACATGGGCAACTGGGGATGGGCAATAAATGCTGGCCGGCCAGTGACACCCAAGTCCCAAGTGTGAATACAAATACTTTGTACTGGGAAATTTTAAACAAACGGTAAACTGTTTCTCACAGCTGGATAAATTCCCAATCCCTCTGATCGAGGACTTAGCTTCAAAGCTGGCAGGAGGATTCTTGTTTCCAATTATGAACTTATTCACGTGCACTTATACTGACAGCTCGATGAGGATTCCCAGCGACATTCAACAATTCATACTCAGAGGAAGTTTAACATTTATAAAGTGTCAAATGTAGGCTTACATTAACACTGCAATGAAGTTAATGCCTAGTCGCCACACACTGGTGCCTGTCCGGGTAACACTGAGGGAGAATTTAGCATGGACACTGCACCTAACCAGCACGTCTTTCAGACAGTGGGAGGCAACCAGAGAAACCAGCGTAAACCCACGCAGATACAGAGAGAATGTGCAGACTCCGCACAGACAATGACCCAAGCCAGGAATTGAACCCAGGTCTCTGGCGTTATGAGGCAGCAGCGCTAACCACTGTGACACCTCGTCTACGGTGATAGTTTGGGCAAAGAAATTCCAGGAGGACCTGCATGACGGTGCGGCCCATAATATTGGCCCATATCCAGCTGTGGGCTTTATTTCTGTCCGCCCACCATTATTGATTGGAACACCTTCCAGGAGGCCGAGTCGTTCAGGTCGGTGCCTTGAGTTGGCAACGATTAACAGACACTTGTCATATTCCCAATGGAAGAGACGGTAATCATGAACTTTCTCAAAACTCTCCCAGTGGCAGCCAATAATATTCGGCTGTGGACGTAAGATTCCCCATTCCTGAATGAATTGAAGCAGCGAGTGCTGATGGGGGAATCCAAATGGCCATTACAGCCTGAATTGCACCCATATTGGAATGGCAGCGAGCAGCTGACTGTGGAAGATGGCACACGCCTTTGGGGTTAAAGAGTGTCATCCTGAGCCAGGGTCACCATCCCATGGTGAACTTTACCATGGCCACCCAGGAGTGGCAAACTGAAGATCCTCCAAGTTGCCATGTCTGGTGGCCAGGTATGGATACGAATATTTGCCCGTTGGTCAGTGTTGACAATATCAACAAGGGCAGAAGTACCACCAATTACTACTCTTCACACTTGGGGATGGCCAGGACATCCGTAGACGTGGCTGCACACGGAGATCATGGGGTCTATGTTCCTGAAATGGTAGATGCTGATTCAAAATGGATGGCCGTACACAGGGTGAGTTACTCAAACACAAGGACAAGAGTGGAGAAACTTCACACCTCTTTCATGACACCCGGGATCCCGGAAATGTTAGTTTCTGAAAATGGACCACTCTTCATCAGCCAGGAATTTGTGCATTAGATGAAGTTGGACAGAATTTGACACGTTAGGACAGTGTCATATTACCCATCATCCAACGGCCTGGCAGAAAGAGCGGCCCAAACAGTAAAAGCAGGTTCAAAATACCATCCCTCAGTCTCTTTGGACACCAAACCATCCAGATTTCATCTTCAATTACAGAACGACACCCCTCAACCTCCCCCCGACCTCCCCTCTTCAACAACTGGAATAGCCCCAGCAGAGTTGTTGATGGGAAGTTCACTCCGCCCAGTGTTAAGTCTGACCTTCTGAGGGCGGGAGCTGACACCCAGTGCCGTTCCCACCAGCCGGGAGAGGCACCTAAAGGCAGGTGATAGGTTATTGGTAAAGAATCATGGCAATGGATCCGCGTGGTTATGAGGCACGGTCGAGTCTGGAACAGGGCCAGTTTCCTATCAAGTCAGCTTGGGAGATACCATCCTATGGGAATGCTTCAATCATCTACAAGCCATGAAGCCCCAAGCCGTGCAGGAAAAATCAATTCCCAGCAGACCGGGAACTTTGGAAAGAATTCCAGGCACTCCGGCTCCTGTTCCCCATCTCCGCCAGTGGGAACCTCGGAGTCTGAAATGGACACAGTGGGTTTAGCCTCTCGATCACATTGTCACCCGATAAAGGGAACTCAGGCCACACGCTCATGGTGGAAGAGGCGAGCTCCGGTCTGCTGAACCCCACTCACTTCCGAGGCTGAGCAGCAGGAACCGGACCCAGCATTGAAACTCCAAAAAAGGCTTCCAAGGTGGTCAGCCCTCGGCGATTACTCAGACCTAGAGGGGGAGGGGGGGGCAGTGACTTCAATCAGGTTCATGAGTTGGACACGGGCAAATATAAACTACCAAACTGAGGCCTGTGAAATGTGCCCACTCAGGGAGCTCCACAGAGTGCAAGCTGCAGAGAGTGAAGCACTGAGAGCTGGGGTAAGTGTGGGAGTTTAGGGAAGTGGGTGGAGAGGTATTGCTGTGTCTTGTGTCCCTTTCCGCCCGGTCCCTTACGGCCAGGTCCAGTGTGGGTAGGTGTCGACCAGACATTACAGTTCAGAAAGTGCCGTGAGCAGATGTGTTTATTGAGACTTTCAGAAGACTTTCGACAAGGTCTCACATCGCAGACTGCCATGTAAAGTGAAAGCACATGGGATTACAGGCAATGTTTTGAGACGGATAGAAAGCTGGTTCACTGATAGAAAGCAAAGAGTTGGCAATAAATGGGCCTTTTTCTGATTAGCAGTCAGTGTCTAGTGGGGTTCTGCAGGAATCTGTGCACGGACCCCAACTGCTCACATTATATATTAATTATTCTGAAAATGGAACTAAATGTATCATCTCCAAATTTGCAGATGATAAAAGGTGTGTGAGGGTGAGCTATGAGAAACATGCAGACATGCTTCAGTGTGATTTGAACAGGCTCAATGTGTGGGCACGTGCAAAGCAGTTGCAGTAAAATGTGGATAAATGTGAGGTTCTCCACTTCAGCAGCAATAATAGGAAGACAGATTATTATTTGAATGGGTGTAAATTGAGAGAGGTGGATACTCAGCGAGACCTTGGTGTCCGTATGCATCAGTAAGTGAAAGTCAGCGCGCATGTACAACCGGCAGTAAAGAAGACAACTGTAATGCTGCCCTTCATAGGGATAAGATTGGAGTACAGGAAGAGAGATGTGTCACTGCAGTTGTACAGGGCATTGCTGAGGCCACACTTCGAGTATTGTGTGCAGTTTTGATTCCTGGGATGGCAAGTCTGTGATATGAAGAGAGACGAAGGCGGGAAGGGCTTTCTTTATTCATTGCAGTTCATTAGAGTGAAACATATATTATTGGACCATGTTTAGACAGGGTAGATTCAGAAAGAATGTTCCTGATGCTCAGGGGGTTGAGGACTAGGGTTCATGGTTTGAGGAGAAGCATCAACCTTTTAGAACAGAGGTGAGGAGAAATTTCTCCACTCTGATGACCTATGGACTTCGCTACCACAGAAAGTAGCTGAGGCCAAAACCTTTCGTGATTTCAGGAAGAAATTATGTATCGCTCTTGGGGCTAAAGTGCTCACGGGATGTGGGAGCAAGGGATGGTCAGGATATTGAAGTTGATGATGATCCATGATCAAACTGAATGTCGGAGCTGGGTCGAAGGGCCGAATGGCCTACTCCTGCTGTTCCAATATTTCATTGTTTCTCTGATTGTGAAGCTGAGGTGAGTCTGTACACGGTGTGAACCTGAACATGATCCGAGTCCGAACCTTGTGTGAATCTGAACAGCGTCTCTGTCTGAACCTGGGTGGGTCTGAACCTGGTGCGGGGCCTCTCGACATGATTGCCAGTATTCCACTTGCCTTCCTAACTGCCGATTGAACCTGCAGGTTAACCTTTAGATAATCTTGAACAAGGCCTCCCAAATTCCTTTGTGCATCTGATTTCCGAAGCATATCCCCATTTAGAAAATAGTCTCTGCCTCCATTCCTCCTTCCAAAGTGCATAACCTCACACTTTTCCTCATTGTATTCCATCTGCCCCCTCTTTATCCACTCTCCTAACCTGTCCAAGTCCTTCTGCAGCCCTCCTCCTCCCCCTCCCCCCTCCCACTTCCGCAATGCTCCCTGTCCCTCTGCATATCATTGTATCATCACCAAACTTAGCAACAGTGCCTTCATTTCGTTTTTCCAAATTATTAACGTGTATTGTGAAAAGTTGTGGTCCCAGCACCGACCCCTGAGGCGCACCACTTGTCACCGGCTGCCATCCTGAAAGAAGATCCCTTCATCCCCAATCTCTGCCTTCTGCCAGTCAGCCAATCCTCTATCCATGCCAGGATCTTACCCTCAACACCATTGGCACTTAACTTATATAACAGTCTCCTATGCTGCGCCTTATCAAAGAAAGATCACCACCAATGCCACCACAATTTCCTCAGCTATGTCTTTAAGAACCCTGGGGTGTACTCCATCCGGTCCAGCTGTTTTATCCACCCACAGACCTTTCAGTTTCCCCAGAACCTTCTCCTGAGTGATGGCCACTACACCCACCTGTGTCCCCCGACTCTCCTGGAGCTCTGGCATCCCACTGGTGTCTTCAACCGTGAAGACTGATGCAAACTATTCAGTTCCTCTGTCATTTCTTTGTTTCCTATTATTCCTTCTCCAGCCTCATTTTTCAGTGATCCAATGGGTATTTTTGCCTCTCTCTTAACTTTTATATATTGGAAAACCTCCTCCTCTCCTCTTTTATAATACAAGCTCGCTTACACTCATATTTCATCTTCTCCCCTCTTATTGCTTTTTTAAGTTGTCCTCTGCTTGCTTTCAAAAGCTTCCCAATCTTCTGCCTTCCCACTAATCCTTGCCACTAAGGATGCTTTCACTTTTGTGTTTTTGCTGTCCTTGGCTTCCCCGTCAGCCATGGATTCCTCGTCCTCCCTGTGGCATGTTTCCTCCTCCTTGGGATGAATTTCTGTTGTGCCTCGCAAATAACTCTCAAGAACTCCTGTCATTGCTGTTCCACTTTCTCCCCTGCTCGGCTCCCTTTACAATCAACTCTGGCCAGCTCCACCTTCATGTCCTTGTAGTTATCTTTATTTAATTCAAATACCTTTACATCTGATTCCAGGTTCTTCCTCTCAAACTGCAGGGTAAATTCTATCATATTGTGGTCACTGCTCCCTAAGGGTTCCTTCACCTTAAGTTCCCTAATCAAGTCTGCCTCATTACACATCGCCAAATCCAGAATTGCCTGTTCCGTAGTAGGCTCTGTCACAAGCTGCTCCAAAAACCCTCTCTTAGACATTCCACAAATTCCTTTTCTTGGGATCCACGACCTATCTGATTTTCCCAGTCCACCTTAGAATCTTAGAAACCTACATATTGAAGTCCCCCATGATGATTGTAACATTGCCTTTTCTATCTCCTGATGTATTTTCTGCCCCTCATTCTCTCACTATCCTCATCCCTACCCTCAGACTGTACTTTACCCTTTACCTCCGCCAATCAGACACGATGTTTACATTTGAAGGCCAGTTTCCAATATTCAAAGTCTCTCTATTTTTCCCTTGCCTCCTTTTTCCCTTTTGCCTGTAATTCAGATTGATTCAATTATTTTGCTTGCTGTTCCTCCCTTTCCTTTTCTTTTCCCTGTAATTCAAATAGTTTTAATTATTTTTTATATTGAGTCACTTTCATTTGTAACTGAATTTCCAACGATTCTGACTGAGCTTCTGACAATTCCAAATGTTGTGCTATTGCCACAATTATCTCTCCTTTCTGTACTCTGTCAGGCAATGTCAACTGGAATGTGTTTCCAATTCCAAAAGCTTTGCTTTCGTCACTATCTGTCAGGTAACTTGCGTGACTTCCTCCACCCGCAGAAACTTCTGAGCCTCTGAAAGAGACATTAATCCAAACCACACTCCCTATTTAAACTGGAATACAACACCTGAAAAGAAAACACAAATCTGCTCAGCGCTCACTGTCTTTGAGTTCACTAATCCCAAATCAATCAAGAAATACAGGTTTCAATCCCGGAGCCCCCAGTTGTTCTCAGTCAGGTTGGATACTCCCAGTTGTTCCATGAAGCTCGAGTGACCTGTAACTCTTTACCTTGAATCTGGCTCGAAGGAGCACGAGAGGTTTCACTTCAGGTGGGAGTGAACTGACCCACGAGGAACTCTTATTCAATACAAAGTTTAATTAAGAATATTGTTGACATGTGTAGTAAGACAATTAGCAAGAACTTTTAACAATTACAAACAAGAAACACAACAACCACAATAATGTACAACTCTGAAGGAAATATCTCTGGTGTGTTCCAACCAAAGCCAACATCCAATCCACAAAACCCTCCAAATCACCACAATACAGCAGAGGTTAATGCCGAATTATTACACGTGTCCAGCCTCCTGGGCTGAATGCTCAAAATCCCTTGAGAAACTCAGCAGAGGTTGCAGTCGAGTCTGTTTCACAAAACACAGCCTTTTCAAAAGAGAAGGACAGGGAGAGGGAGAGAGATTGCTTCTGAGCTTGCTGCTAAACTGCTTCCCAAAACTAAACTAAAAGACCAAAAAAAAACCACCACCTGACTGCCACAGCTGATCTACACCTCCATGGAAGCTGCACGATTTAAACAAAATTGCTTAAAGGTCCACTCACATGACAACATTAACACTCTCACTCTCAACTCAGCACTCCCCATTACCCCAACACTCTCTCTCTCACACCAACACTATCCTGTCACTTCAACACACTCCCTCACCTCAACACCCCCCCCCCGCTCACCTCAATACTCCCCTTCCCCTCTCTACACAATCTCTATCACACAGACATTACACCCTTTCTCCTCAACACTATCCGTCTCGCTTCTAAGTTCTCCCTCTCACATTTACATTGTCCCATAGAGGGTTAACATCAATTCCTCTCACCAGAACACGCGCTCTCAATTCAACACTCCCCCAATCAACACAACTCTCCCCCTCTCACCTTAACATGTTCCCCCAATCACATCAATCCTCCCGCTCACCTCTACATTACCCCACGCACCACAACACTACCCATCTCATCTCGACGCTCCTCACCTCAAGATCCCCAAGATATGAATTTCCCGTCCCACACCGCATGGGAGTCGGAGCAGATGGGCACAGACCGTGTCAAGATCCAATTACCTCTGGTGGGATTATCCGAATTTGGGGAGAGCGCGGGGCCAAATCCTACACTCTGTTTCACATCAACATTCTCCCTCTCTCATACCAGCTCTCTGTTCCCATCTCAGCACTCTGTCTCGCCTCAGCTCCCGCCATCTCATTTTAACTTTCCCCCTCACCTCAACAAACTCCCCCTCATCTCAATACACCGCCTCTCAACTCATCACTCTCCCCCTCACTTCCATAATAAACTTTCACTCCACACACAGCCCCCCCCCCCCACTCCACACAACTCAAACATCCGCCCGCTGTCCCTGCCCTGGGTGTGTTTGCTGGGGAAATTGCAGATGGAGTTTTATCTTGTGTTTCCCCGATGCTACACCTGTCCCTGCAGATGCAGAAATAACCTGATTCTTATTGGAACCAGGTATTTAGGAACAGCAGTGACCGCACTCTCCTTTCACAACCTGCACAGATACATTACTGAATTGCTCTGATTGTCAATACACATCCAGGTGCACGGCTAACCTCATCCCTACTGCCTTTACCTTCCAGGTGTATCACCGACTTCGTTCTTATTACCAACTGAAACAGATACATCACTGACCTCACTCTTATTGTCGCTACTGATTCCCTGCGACCCCCGCGTTACAAAACGAATAAAGGCAACACAGCAGCAGCGTCACACAAACTGTCTCAAAAACCTTCAGCTCCTTCAATCATTCTGATCCTGGGCTGATCTCAACAACATAAAGTTTGAATGCAGAATGTAAGTTTGTTCCTCCACGAATACACTTGGATTAAATAATTGCGGAACAGAGCATCTATTTCAGGTCAAGCAGAGGTGGCAGTGTGGGAGCATGGTGCTAAATATCAGAATTATCTGTATCAATATCTGACTGCTCAGAGACCGGAATTAAAATAAATATATTCACTGCATGTGAAACATGTATAAAATGATATGCATTACAAAGTTACTGCTGGTGTTCAGTGACTGGAACTAATGTTATTCACCTTGAGATCTCTATAAATGTACCTCTTCTGTTCTGTACAGTCAGTTGGAGAAACGGATTTCGAAATGTTTTTCAATTAGATTGCATAAGATCTCCACATGCATTTTCACAAATTCCCTCAATAAATCCCCAGCTGAATTTAACAAGGCAATCCCCACCAATTGAATTCTGGTTTTCACTCTGCGTGAGATGTCAGCACCACCGGGAATGTCACCCCGCTTGGTTAACGCTGACACACAGACTCACTGTTACTGGGAGATATTGCAAAGTGTTCTTGTGTTGGATCGGGTCATCTCACTGTCCCAATACTGCAAACAATCACAATATGGAACGGGTTCTCACTTCTACACGGGACAATTATTCCCCATTTGGCATTGATTGCAATCAGTTGATCAATCTGATTTACTTAACTGGGGCAGTTTTCACCTGGCCTTCATCAATCGAGAGATTGAGTTTCGGAGTCCGGGGATAATGATGCAGCTATATAAGACCCTCGTCAGACCCCACTTGGAGTACGGTGCTCAGTTCTGGTCGCCTCATTACAGGAGGGACGTGGAAATTATTGAAAGGGTGCAGAGAAGATTTACAAGGATGTTGCCTGGATTGGTTGGCATGCCTCATGAGGATATGTTGAGAGAGCTCGGTCTTTTCTCCTTGGAGAGATGAAGGATGAGAGGTGACCTGATAGAGGTATAAAAGATGTTGAGTGGTATAGATCAGGTGGACTCACAGAGTCTTTTTCCCAGGGCTGAAATGGCTGCTACGAGAGGACACAGGTTAAAGGTGCTGGGGAATAGCTACAGAGGAGATGTGAGGGGTAGGTTTTGCACTCAGAGGGTGGTGGGTGAGTGGAATCGGCTGCCGCCAGTGGTGGTGGAGGCAAACTCGATGGTGTCTTTTAAGAGACTCCTGGATGAGTACATGGGACTTAATAGGATTGAGGGTTCTAGGTAAGCCTGTATATAAGCCGAGGTAGGTAGGGACATGACCGGCGCAACTTGTGGGCCGAAGGGCCTGTTTGTGCTGTAGCTTTTCTATGTTCTTTACAACAGAAAATGTTTGCAATTCATTCATTCGAATTCCCAAGTGTCTGAACTGTATTTAGGAAAGATCTGAAGGAGTATTTCACAAAACTATAACAACAAATTAACAGAAGACAGTTATTATGAAAGCACGTGTGGAAAATATCATTATCAGTGAGGCTGCCCTGGGATTACTTCATGGACAGTGATGGAAACGTGTTTGATACAGAAGATACACGTCCCTTTTATCAGCCTGTTTGAATTGGCAGTGCAGCAAGACCATACACTTTACCCAGTGCTGTCCCTATCCTTGGAAATGTTCAATGGAAGCACAATTTACAGGAACCCAATGGCAAATACAGAAACATGGTTCAGAATGGGGTTCGACACAGAGTAAACACCCTTTGCAGTCAACTATTCAATGGGACACTGCAGAGTGAGCTTTGCTCTGTCTGCAATCCCGTGTGTAACTGTTCTGGGAGGGTTTCAGAGGTCAGTATCAAGAGGAGATGTATCTGTATTGAACTTTTCTTTACCCATACATGGGATTTTTTTCTGGCAATATACAGGGAGAGCAGAACTATATGTATCTCTGTGTCCACCTGCGCTCGAGTTCCTGATAGGACAGTGTGGAGAGATTTTCTGTGGACCTTACCCTGTTCTGCTCTTGCTCAGGTCTTTAGTGTTTGGACAGTCTATGCAGACATTTTTTGTGCATCTCACCCTTGCTACCCCTTCACTGGAGTTCTTGGTGAAACAGTGTGATGGGAGGTTTCTGGAAATCTCAGCCTGAGCTGCATCTGAACTCTCACTAGTTGCATCTGTCTTTGGAGAGTTTGATGGGGACATTATAGAGGGAGATTTATTCTACATTTAACGACGTACTGTCCCTATCCTGGGTATCCTGGGAGTGCTTGATGAGGACACTGGAGAGAGAGGTTTATTATGTATCTACCCCCCCACCCCGGCCAATGCTGTAGCCGTTCTGGGTGGTGCAGAGGGAATTTTACCGTGTGAATGTTTGATGGGCACAGTCTTAAATTTACTCTGTGTCTATCCCCATGCTGTACACGTCCTGGGAGTGTTTGATGGGGACATTGATGAGGGAAATTTACTCTGTATCTAACCCCGTCCAGTACCTGTCCTGTACGTTGCCCGTCTCCCAAGTTAGCATGGCTAATCCAACTAACTCCCACATCTTTGGAGTGTGGGAGGAAATGAGAGCACACAGAGGATTCCCACGCAGACAGGGGAGAACGTGCGCACTCCACACAGAGAGTGACCCGAGGCTGGATTCAAACCCGGGTCTTTGGCGCCATGAGGCAGCAGCGCCAACCAGTGTGTTACAGAACCTCACCCACACCACAAAATTCCCCCCTCACCTCCACACTCCCACTGTCACCTCCACACTCCCACTGTCACCTCAACACTCCCCCTCTCGCCTCCACGCTCCCCCCCGCTCGCCTCCGCGCTCCCCCCCGCTCGCCTCCGCGCTCCCCCCCGCTCGCCTCCGCGCTCCCCCCCGCTCGCCTCCGCGCTCCCCCCCGCTCGCCGCAGCGCTCCCCCCCTCTCCCCCTCTCGCCTCAACGCTCTCCCCCTCTCGCCACAACGCTCTCCCCCTCTCGCCTCAACGCTCTCCCCCTCTCGCCTCAACGCTCTCCCCCTCTCGCCTCAGCGCTCCCCCCCTCTCGCCTCCGCGCTCCCCCCCCTCTCGCCTCAGCGCTCCCCCCCTCTCGCCTCAGCGCTCTCCCCCTCTCGCCTCAACGCTCTCCCCCTCTCGCCTCAACGCTCTCCCCCTCTCGCCTCAGCGCTCTCCCCCTCTCGCCTCAGCGCTCTCCCCCTCTCGCCTCAGCGCTCTCCCCCTCTCGCCTCAGCGCTCCCCCCTCTCGCCTCAGCGCTCCCCCCCTCTCGCCTCAGCGCTCCCCCCCTCTCGCCTCAGCGCTCCCCCCCTCTCGCCTCAGCGCTCCCCCCCTCTCGCCTCAGCGCTCCCCCCCTCTCGCCTCAGCGCTCCCCCCCTCTCGCCTCAGCGCTCCCCCCCCCTCTCGCCTCAACGCTCTCCCCCTCTCGCCTCAACGCTCTCCCCCTCTCGCCTCAGCGCTCCCCCCCTCTCGCCTCAGCGCTCCCCCCTCTCGCCTCAACGCTCTCCCCCTCTCGCCTCAACGCTCTCCCCCTCTCGCCTCAACGCTCTCCCCCTCTCGCCTCAACGCTCTCCCCCTCTCGCCTCAACGCTCTCCCCCTCTCGCCTCAACGCTCTCCCCCTCTCGCCTCAACGCTCTCCCCCTCTCGTCTCAACGCTCTCCACCTCTCGCCTCAACGCTCTCCCCCTCTCGCCTCAACGCTCCCCCCCTCTCGCCTCAACGCTCCCCCCCTCTCGCCTCAACGCTCTCCACCTCTCGCCTCAACGCTCTCCCCCTCTCGCCTCAACGCTCTCCCCCTCTCGCCTCAACGCTCTCCCCCTCTCGCCTCAACGCTCTCCCCCTCTCGCCTCAACACTCTCCCCCTCTCGCCTCAACACTCTCCCCCTCTCGCCTCAACGCTCTCCCCCTCTCGCCTCAACGCTCTCCACCTCTCGCCTCAACGCTCTCCACCTCTCGCCTCAACACTCTCCCCCTCTCGCCTCAACGCTCTCCCCCTCTCGCCTCAACGCTCTTCGCCTCAACGCTCTCCCCCTCTCGCCTCAACGCTCTCCACCTCTCGCCTCAACGCTCTTCGCCTCAACGCTCTCCCCCTCTCGCCTCAACGCTCTCCACCTCTCGCCTCAACGCTCCCACCTCTCGCCTCAACGCTCCCCCCCTCTCGCCTCAACGCTCTCCCCCCTCTCGCCTCAACACTCCCCCCCTCTCGCCTCAACGCTCTCCCCCTCTCGCCTCAACGCTCTCCCCCTCTCGCCTCAACGCTCTCCCCCTCTCGCCTCAACGCTCTCCCCCTCTCGCCTCAACGCTCTCCCCCTCTCGCCTCAACGCTCTCCCCCTCTCGCCTCAACGCTCTCCCCCTCTCGCCTCAACACTCTCCCCCTCTCGCCTCAACGCTCTCCACCTCTCGCCTCAACGCTCTCCACCTCTCGCCTCAACACTCTCCCCCTCTCGCCTCAACGCTCTCCCCCTCTCGCCTCAACGCTCTTCGCCTCAACGCTCTCCCCCTCTCACCTCAACGCTCTCCCCCTCTCGCCTCAACGCTCTTCGCCTCAACGCTCTCCCCCTCTCGCCTCAACGCTCTCCACCTCTCGCCTCAACGCTCCCCCCTCTCGCCTCAACGCTCCCCCCTCTCGCCTCAACGCTCTCCCCCCTCTCGCCTCAACACTCTCCCCCTCTCGCCTCAACGTCCACCCCTCTCGCCTCAACACTCCCCCCCTCTCGCCTCAACGCTCTCCCCGTCTCGCCTCAACGCTCTCCCCCTCTCGCCTCAACGCTCTCCCCCTCTCGCCTCAACACTCTCACCCTCTCGCCTCAACACTCTCCCCCTCTCGTCTCAACGCTCCCCCCCTCTCACCTGTCCACACTGTCTATCTCACCCTCTGCTATACCTGCACTGGAGATTCGTGTTTGGACAGTGTAGAGGGAGACAGTTTGTGTATCTGGGCCTGTGCTGCATCTACAATGAGGGTATTTGATGGGAGTGTAGAGGCAGCTTATCCTTGTAAATGTCTGATGGGCGCAAGCTGACGGATATCGAGCCTGAAGGTTGCCTGACTAAGTTGAACCTTCACTTTAGCAGCCATGAGACCGCCTGGTCACACAGTTAAGATGGGGTGGGAGTGACACTGGACCTCTGTAGCTGACATTGGAGTGTTTGATGGGATGTTGCAGATGATGTTTGCTCCGTGTTTAAGGGCTGTCACCGTTCCCTCCGCACTCTGGCTGGCAGCGTGAGGGGACAGACTGACTTCACACCTAATCCCTGCAGTAAATAACCTGGGAGTGTTTGTTGGATCAGTGTGTATTGATATAACACCATGTTGTTCCCCTCTCATCTGAAAGCTCCCTCCTCACATCAACATACTCCCTCTCACCTCAGTAACCGCCTCTCACCTCAACTCCCACCGTCCACAGCAACACCCCTCACCTCAACACTGAACCTCTCACCTCAAAATTCCCCTTCACCTCAACACTCTCTCTCTCACCCCACTCACATCAAAAATAGGATTGACCTTGTGAGTTCCTTCAATCTTTCTGATTCTCGGCTGCCATCAACAGCATAACGTTTCACTGTGCACCGTCCGTCTGTTCCTCCAGAACAAAGAACAATAAAGCACAGGAACAGGCCCTTCGGCCCTCCAAGCCCGTGCCACTCCCTGGTCCAAACTAGACCATTCTTTTGTATCCCTCCATTCCCACTCCGTTCATGTGGCTGTCTAGATAAGTCTTCAACGTTCCCAGTGTGTCCGCCTTCACCACCTTGCCTGGCAGCGCATTAGAGGCCCCCAGCACCCTCTGTGTAAAATATGTCCTTCTGATATCTGTGTTAAACCTCCCCCCCCCTTCACATTGAACCTATGACCCCTCGTGAACATCACCACCGACCTGGGGAAAAGCTTCCCACCGTTCACCCTATCTATGCCTTTCATAATTTTATACACCTCTATTAAGTCTCCCCTCATCCTCCGTCTTTCCAGGGAGAACAACCCCAGTTTACCCAATCTCTCCTCATAACTAAGCCCCTCCATACCAGGCAACATCCTGGTAAACCTCCTCTGTACTCTCTCCAAAGCCTCCAGTAGTGTGGCGACCAGAATTGGACACAGTAATCCAAATGCGGCCGAACCAACGTTCTATACATCTGCAACATCAGACCCCAACTTTTATACTCTATGCCCCGTCCTATAAAGGCAAGCATGCCATGTGCCTTCTTCACCACCTTCTCCACCTGTGACGTCACCTTCAAGGATCTGTGGACTTGCACACCCAGGTCCCTCTGCGTGTCTACACCCTTTATGGTTCTGCCATTTATGTATAGCTCCTCCCTACATTATTTCTACCAAAATGCATCACTTCATATTTATCAGGATTGAACCCAATCTGCCATTTCTTTGCCCAAATTTCCAGCCTATCTATATCCTTCTGTAGCCTCTGACAATGCACCTCACTTTCTGCAAGTCCTGCCAATTTTGTGTCGTCCGCAAACTTACTGATCACCCCAGTTACACCTTCTTCCAGATCGTTTGCATAAATCACAAACAGCAGAGGTCCCAATACAGAGCCCTGCGGAACTCCACTAGTCACAGGCCTCCAGCCGGAAAAAGACCCTTCCACTACCACCCTCTGTCTTCTGTGACCAAGCCAGTTCTCCACCCATCTAGCCACCTCCCCCTTTATCCCATGAGATCCAACCTTTTTCACCAGCCTACCATGAGGGACTTTGTCAAACGCTTTACTAAAGTCCATATAGACGACATCCACGGCCCTTCCCTCGTCAACCATTCTGGTCACTTCTTCAATAAACTCCACCAGGTTAGTGAGGCATGACCTCCCTCTCACAAAACCATGCTGACTATCGTTAATGAGTTTATTCCTTTCTAAATGCGCATACATCCTATCTCTAAGAATCTTCAACAACTTGCCCACCACGGACGTCAAGCTCACCGGCCTATAATTTCCCAGGTTATTCTTCCTACCCTTCTTAAATAACGGGACCACATTAGCTATCCTCCAATCCTCTGGGACCTCACCTGCGTCCAGTGACGAGACAAAGCTTTGCGTCAGAGGCCCAGCGATTTCATCTCTCGTCTCCCTGAGCAGCCTTGGATAGATTCCATCAGGCCCTGGGGATTTGGCAGTCTTTATATTCTCTAACAAACCTAACACTTCCTCCCTTGTAATGGAGATTTTCTCCAACGGTTCAACACTCCCCTCCGAGACACTCCCAGTCAACACATCCCTCTCCTTTGTGAATACCGACGCAAAGTATTCATTTAGGATCTCCCCTACTTCTTTGGGCTCCAAGCATAATTCCCCACTTTTGTCCCTGAGAGGTCCGATTTTTTCCCTGACAACCCGTTTGTTCCTAACGTATGAATAAAATGCCTTGGGATTCTCCTTAATCCTGTCTGCCAAGGACATTTCGTGACCCCTTTTTGCCCTTCGAATTCCCCATTTCAGTTCCTTGCTACTTTCTTTGTACTCCTCCAGAGCTCCCTCTGTTTTTAGCTGCCTGGACCTAACATATGCCTCTCTTTTCTTTTTGACCAGTCCCTCAATTTCCCTGGTTATCCACGGTTCTCGAATCCTATCCTTCTTTTTTACAGGCACATGCCTGTCCTGTAGCCCTAACAACTGTCCCTTAAAATACTCCCACATGCCAGATGTGGATTTACCCTCAAAGAGCCTCTCCCAATCAAGAGCTGCCAATTTCTGCCTAATCCCACGAAAGTTAGCCTTCCCCCAATCCAACACCTTACCCTTGGGACACCACTCATCCTTTCCCATCACTATCCTAAAGCTAATAGAATTGTGGTCACGATTTGCTACATGTTCCCCTACCGAAACTTTGAAGACCTGACCGGGCTCATTCCCCAGTACTAGGTCCAGTATAGCCCCCTCTCTAGTCGGGCTATCTGCATATTGTTCCAAAGAACCCTCCTGTACGCATTTTACAAATTCCTCCCCATTTCAGAGTCCCAGCTCTCAGCGATTTCCACTCTATACCAGGGAAATTGAAGTCTCCCACTACAACAACCCTATTTTTCCTGCACCTATCCAGTATCTCCTGACATATCCGTTCTTCCACTTCCCTCGGGTTGTTAGGGGGCCTGTAGTATAGCCCCAACATAGTGACTGCGCCCTTCATGTTTCTAAGCTCCACCCAGAGTGACTCGTTACACGACCCCTCTGAATTGTCCTCCCTCTGCACCGCTGTAATATGCTCTCCAACTAATACTGCTACTCCCCCACCTCTTTTGGCCCCTCCTCTGTCTCGCCTAAAACACTTGTACCCCGGAATATTCAGCTGCCAGTCCTGTCCCTCTTTCAACCAAGTCTCTGTCACGGCAACCACATCCAAATCCCTCGTGAGCATTAAGGCCCTAAGTTCGTCTGTCTTACCTGCTACGCTCCTTGCATTGAAGTATAAGCACTCCAGACCTCCAGGCTCAGTGAGGTCGTCCTCCCCCAGAGTGCTCTTCTTCTTTGCCAGCTTTGTCCCAGTCCCAAGTTCGTCCCCAGCCTCTACACTTGTAGACCTAATATTTTGATCCCCACCCCCCTGCCATACTAGTTTAAACCCCCCCCGAACTGCACTAGCAAAACTCCCAGCCAGGATATTCGTGCCCTTTCAACATAGTTGTGACCCGTCCTTCTTGTACAGGTTCCATCCTCTCCTGAAAACTTCCCATTGATCTAGGAAAATGAAGACCTCCCTCCTGAACCAGTCCTTTAGCCAAGCATTCAATTGTACTAACTCCCTATTCTTAGCCTCACTGGCACCAGGCATCGGGAGCAGCCCGAAGATGGCCACCCTGGAGGCCCTACTTTTTAGTCCATTTCCCAACTCCCTGAATTGCTCTCGTAGGATCCCCCTGCTCTTCCTATCTACGTCATTTGCATCAATGTGTACAATGATATCCGTTTCTTTATCTTCCCTTTTTAAGATGCCTCCTATCCGCTCGGTGACATCCATTTCCCCAGCACCAGGTAGGCAGACTACCATCCTGGAGTCCCGTTCGCAACCACAGAATCGCCTGTCTGTGCCTCTAACCGACGCATCCCCCACCACTATTGCTCTCCTAACCCCTCTCTTTCCTTTCCAGGCCACAGAACCTGACTCTGTGCCAGTGACCTGGTCAGAAATACCCGAGTGTTAAATAATTTCTGAACAGGGCACGAATATCCTGAATAGGGGCGGCACGGTAGCACAGTGGGGGGCGGCATGGTAGCACAGTGGTTAGCACTGCTGCTTCACAGCTCCAGGGTTCGATTCCCGGCTCAGGTCACTGTCTGTGTGGAGTTTGCACATTCACTTCGTGTCTGCGTGGGTTTCCTCCGGGTGCTCCGGTTTCCTCCCACAGTCCAAAGATGTGCGGGTTAGGTTGATTGGCCATGCTAAAAATTGCCCTTAGTGTCCTGAGATGCGTAGGTTAGAGGGATTAGCGGTTAAAGATGTGGGGATATGGGGGTAGGGCCTGGGTGGGATTGTGGTCGGTGCAGACTCGATGGGCCGAATGGCCTCTTTCTGTACTGTAGGGTTTCTATGATTTCTATGATTTCTATAGCATCTATTTCAGGTCAGGGAAAGGTAGCGGCGTTGAAGCATGATGCTAAATACCAGCATTAACTATACCAATGTCTGATTTCTCCATGTCCCGTGTTATATTGAATTGGATGAGAATTTAGGAGGCATGGTTAGTAAGTTTGGAGATGACATCAGAATTGGTGGCATAGTGGACAGTGAAGGTTATCTCCGATTGCAATCGGATCTTGATCAATTGGGCCAGCGGGTTGACAAATGGCAGATGAAGTTTAATTTAGATAAATGCAAGGTGATGCATTTTGGTTGATCGAATCAGGGCAGGATTTACTGAGTTAATGGTAGAGCGTTGGGGAGAGTTACAGAACAAAGAAATCGAGAGCGGGGGTGAGGGAAAAACAGACATTGACAGCAAAACAGAGGTGTGGGTTGAAGTGAGGAGGTGGGATGAGACACAGGTTCTGGGGGGTGTCCAGTGTGGGGTCAGTGCCCAGCTCCCTGTCTCTGGAGAAAAGCCTCAGTCACAGCCCTCTGGGATTCCCAATTTACAGAAATAAACAACTAAATAAACAAATAAATAAATGTTGGGAGGCTGATTTTAAAAAGTCTCCAAGGAATGGACACAGCTTGTTCCCAGTTTAAAGAGGGGAGTTTATCTCTTTCTGTGACTGAGATGTTGTCCATTCAGACTCGGAATATACGTGGCGTTCAGCGTCTGGGTGGGAGGATTACACCAGGCATGAAGCTGGGAGAATTAAATTTCTCCCCTTTGTCCCGTCCGGATATCGTCAAATTATTGCCCATGGGATCTGGCTGTGCATCAATAACCAGCTGCCTTTCCTGAACTCCAACTTGTAAACACGCAAATTTAAAATGGAACTGACTGTAAAACATGTGAGGGATGAGGGAGGGAAACGTTCCCAATTCCAGAGTCCTGACTGTGTTTTTAGAAGGGGTGGTGCCAGGGGCAGGGGCTCAGGACAGGGGATTACTATCACTGCCTCTGTCACTCCAGCTTTCCGGGCTGGAGAGAATTGTTGTGTTTCACTGGAGTGGAGCGAATCCTGCTCTTTGCCCCAAGGTTGAATGCAGCCTCTGTGACTAGGCCACAATTCAAGCCCGAAATGCAGCAGAAACAGATGGAGAGAGAGACAGACAGAGTGAGGGGAGAAATGAGGGGGACATAAAACAGCTGGATGTGGTGGGTTAAACTGAGGCGGTTAGTGGGAGCAGGGCTTCAATGAGGGATAGACTCTGCATTTTAATTCTGAGGGCCCGTTGGGGCGTGTCTCAGTCTCTTTGCCTCTGCCTCCATCTCTGCCTGTTGCAGTCTCTTTGTCTCATTCTCTCTCTCTCTCTGTCGCTGCCTGTAAACATTTTCTCAATTGTAAAATCTTTGCAAACTAGATGCCTGTCAGTTTCGACATTACAATCATGCAGGAATTGAGAGAGAGAGCTCCACTATGAGAAAGGCTGCACTGAAATTTAAAATTCCCATTATTTTTGGGATCTTCGTATGCACAGGGTGAAAACTCCACACAGAGTGACCAAAGGTGGGAATGGAACGTGATTCACTGGCGCTGTGAGGCAGCAGTGCGAACCATGTGGCACCGTGCCCTTGAACGAAATGGCTTGCTCGGCCATTTGGGAGGACAGCTGAGAGTCAGCCACGTTGCTGTGGCTCTGGAATGACATGTAGACCAGACCAGGTAAGGACGGCAGATTTCCTTCTCTATGGACATTACTGAAGCAGGGGGAGGGTGAATGGGTGCAGAGAGAAATGGAGAGTGAGAGGGAGTGAGAGTGACAGGGAGAAAGAGGGAGACAGCGAGTTCCAGGCTCCCACCACCCTCTGTGTAAAACAACTTGCCTCGGACAACTCCTTTAAACCTTCCCCCTCCACCTTAAACCTATTCCCCCGAGTAATTCACTCTTCCACCCTGCGAAAAAGCTTCTGACTATCCACTCTGTCCATGCCCCTCATAATCTTGTAGACTTCTATCAGGTCTCCCCTCAACCTCCGTCGTTCCAGTGAGAACAAACCAAGTTTCTCCAACCTCTCCTCATAGCTAATGCCCTCCATACCAGGCAACATTCAGAAAAAACTTTTCTGTACTCTCTCCAAAGCCTCCACATCCTTCTGTTAGTGTGGTGACCAGAATTGAACACTATATTCTACATGCGGCCTGACTAAGATTCTATAAATCTGCAACATGATTTGCCAATTTTTAAACTCAATGCCCCGGCCGATGAAGGCGACCATGCCGTATGCCTTCTTGACGACCTTCTCCACCTGCGTTGCCACACAGTGACCTGTGTACCTGTCAAATTCAACAATAAACTAAAATGTAAAAAAGACAAACAAATTCAACAACAACAAACCCAACATTGAAAACCACGAATAAATTCAACAACAACCCCAACATTGAAATCCCAAATGCCTTCTTGACTACCTTCTCCACCTGCGTTGCCACTTTCAGTGACCTGTGCACCTGTACACCCAGATCCCTCTGCCTTTCAATACTCTTAAGGGTTCTGCCATTTACTCTATATTTCCGATCTGTACTGGACCTTCCAAAATGCATTCCCTCACATTTGTCCGGATTAAACTCCATCTGCCACCTCTCTGCCCAAGTCTTCAACCAATCTATTGAAGATAGATCGCCCCCTGCAATCCCTCACCCGCATCCCCTCCCCGAGCCCCACCGCTTCCTCCACCTCTGCCCCACCCCCCCACGCCTGCAAACCCTCCCCCATGCAACCGCTGCCCCGCAACGCCTTATTCCCTCCCCTACAACCCTTCTTCCGCAACCCCTTTCCCCAACCCCCGCAAACCCTCCCCACTCCAACCACTCTCCTGCCACCCCTGCCCCGCAACCCCTCACCCCCTGCCCCTCACTCCCACAACTACTCACCCCATCCCCCCAACACCTCGCCCGCTTCTCCGCAACCCCTCACTCCACAACCTCTCCACCCGCAACCCCTCACCCCCTGCCCCTCACCCCCATCCCCCGCAACTACTCACCCCATCCCCCCCAACACCTCGCCCGCTTCTCCGCAACCCCTCACTCCACAACCTCTCCACCCGCAACCCCTCACTGCCTGCCCCTCACCCCCATCCCCCGCAACTACTCACCCCAACCTCTCTCCCCCGCCCCCTCAATACCAATTGAGTCTAATCAATGTACTTGGACTATCAGCGACCATACCTTGTGTATTGATGTGTTTGTCCAGAAGCTTCTTCAATCAGAGAGTCCCTGCCTCCAGCAGCCACTCAGGCAGCGAGGTCCAGATTTCCAACACAGTCTGCTCAACATTCTGTCCCCACATCCCCTCTGAAACACACTCACCTTTAACCTCTGCCCTTTGGTCAAACCCAGACCAAGATGGCACTGGGCATGCGCTCTCCCCACATTGCCCCTCACAAAGATGGCACTGAACATGCGCTCTCCCCACATTGCCCCTCACAAAGATGGCACTGAACATGCGCTCTCCTCACATTGCCCCTCACAAAGACGGCGGCGGTGCAGGCGCACAGCCCCGCTGTAAACATGGCGGCGGTGAACTCGGGGCAGAAACGGGGAACAATACTGGGCTCCCGCTGGGTACAAACGGGGAACCGGCGATTTCATTCTCTGAGTTTCCGCTGGACACAAACCTGGTTATGAATCCTCTCCGCCCACCCGCCGGACCATCGCTCCCCCGAGCCGCCATTCCACTCACTGACATCATACCCATTGCCATCCCGCACACTGCGCATGCTCCACTCCCAGCCCCGCCCCTCATTCACTCCGATTGGTTGGAGGACCAGCCCCTCCCGCTCGGTCCTCCAGTCTCGCCCCCTTCTCCTCCTATTGGTCCGGAGCTGCCGTCAATCAGCCGGGCATTGTGACTGTGTGAGATGGTGGGCGGGGCCACAGCACCAGGTTAAAGGTCAACAGGTCTATTTGGCAGCACAAGACACGAGCTTTCGGAGCACTGCTCCTTGATCAGGGGAGTGGGAGATGTGTTCACAAACAGGGCCGACAGAGACACTAACTCAATTTACACAATAACGGTTGGAATGTGAGTCTTCGGGGAAGCGTTCTCCAAGGCTGCCTTCACCACACACGACAGCGCAGAGTCACTGCGCAGAGACTGATAGTCAAGTTCCACACACATGAGGACGGCCCCAACCGCCATCTTGGGTTCATGTCACACTATCTGGATGATCTGGATGAGGAAGTGGAGGGATGGGTTGGTAAGTTTGCCGACGACACGAAGGTTGGTGGGGTTGTGGATAGTCTGGAGGGATGTCAGAAGTTACAGAGGGACATAGATAGGATGCAAGACTGGGCGGACAAGTGGCAGATGGACTTCAACCCAGATAAATGCGTCGTGGTCCATTTTAGCAGGTCGAATGGGATGAAGGAGTACAATATTAAGGGAAAGACTCTTAGTACTGTAGAGGATCAGAAGGACCTTGGGGTCCGGGTCCATAGGACTCTAAAATTGGCCCTGCAGGTGGAGGAGGTGGTTAAGAAGGCGTATGGTGTGCTGGCCTTTATCAATCGAGGGATTGAGTTCAGGAGTCCGGGGATAATGATGCAGCTATATAAGACCCTCGTCAGACCCCACTTGGAGTACTGTGCTCAGTTCTGGTCGCCTCATTACACGAAGGATGTGGAAAAGATTGAAAGGGTGCAGAGGAGATTTACAAGGATGTTGCCTGGATTGAGTGGCATGCCTTATGAGGATAGGCTGAGGGAGCTCGGTCTTTTCTCCTTGGAGAGACGTAGGATGAGAGAAGACCTAATAGAGGTATATAAGATGTTGAGAGGCTTTTTCCCAGGGTGGAAATGGCTGCTATGAGAGGACACAGGTTTAAGTTGCTGGGGGGGGGGGGGGGGTAGGTACTGGGGAAATGTTAGGGGGAAGTTTTTCACACAGAGGGTGGTGGGTGAGTGGAATCGGCTGCCGTCAGTGGTGATGGAGGCAAACTCAATAGGGTCTTTTAAGAGACTCCTGGTTGAGTCCATGGGACTTAATAGGATGGAGGGTTATAGGTAGGCCTAAAAGGTAGGGTTATGTTCGGCAAAACTTGTGGGGCCGAAGGGCCTGTTTTGTGCTGTAGTTTTCTATGTTTCTATCTGTAACCCCCACGACTTGCCTGGCCTTGCAGAATCTCACTAACTGTCCTGTCTGGAGACAATACACATCTTTCACCGCTGCTCTACCCTCTCTCCACTCACATTGTCTGTACCTTTCAGACTTGCTTACCTGTAAAGACTCGCATTCCAACCGTTATAATGCACTGGCTAAAGCCAAACACAGTAAGAAGTTTAACAACACCAGGTTAAAGTCCAACAGGTTTATTTGGTAGCAAAAGCCACACAAGCTTTCGGAGCTCCAAGCCCCTTCTTCAGGTGAGTGGGAATTCTGTTCACAGACAGGGCAGATAAAGACACAGACTCAATTTACATGAATAATGGTTGGAATGCGAATACTTACAGCTAATCAAGTCTTTAAGATACAAAGAACGAGAGTGGAGAGAGCATCAAGACAGGCTAAAAAGATGTGTATTGTCTCCAGACAAGACCGCCAGTGAAACGTTGCAGGTCCAGGCAAGCTGTGGGGGTTACAAATAGTGTGACATAAACCCAATATCCCGGTTGAGACCGTCCTCGTGTGAGCGGAACTTGGCTATCGTTTTCTGCTCAGCGACTCTGCGCTGTCGTGTGTCGTGAAGGCCGCCTTGGAGAACGCTAACCTGAAGATCCAAGGCTGAATGCCCGTGACTGCTGAAGTGCATAAACATGAGGAGAGAAACAGTCAGTAACACAGGGTGCTGGGGGAGAGGGGTTACTGAATTACAGTGTGAGGGAGCTGCATTAACATCAGTACAGACACAGTCAGTAACACAGGGTGCTGGGGGGAGAGGGGTTACTGAATGACAGTGTGAGGGAGCTGCATTAACATCAGTGCAGATTCAGTCAGTAACACAGGGTGCTGGGGGAGAGGGGATACTGAGTGACAGTGTGAGGGAGCTGGTTTAACATCAGTGCCGATACAGTCAGTAACACAGGGTGCTGGGGGGAGAGGGGTTACTGAGTGACAATGTGTGGGAGCTGGATTAACATCATTAGAGACACAGTCAGTAACACAGGTGCTGGGGGAGAGGGGTGACTGGGTGACAGTGTGAGGGAGCTCTACTAACATCAGCAGAGATACAGTCAGTAACACAGGGTGCTGGGAAAAGGGGTTACTGAGTGACAGTGTGAGGGAGCTGGACTAACATCAGTACAGACACAGTCAGTAACACAGGGTGCTGGGGGAGAGGGGTTACTGAGTGACAGTGTGAAGGAGCTGGATTAACATTAGTACAGATACAGTCAGTAACACAGGGTGCTGGGGGAGAGGGGTTACAGAGTGCCAGTGTGAGGGAGCTGGATTAACATCAGTACAGATACAGTCAGGAACACAGGGTGCTGGCGGAGAGGGGTTACAGAGTGACAGTGTGAGGGAGCTGGATTAACATCAGTGAAGACACAGTCAGTAACACAGGGTGCTGGGGGAGAGGGGTTACTGAGTGACAGTGTGAGGGAGCTGGATTAACATCAGTACAGATACAGTCAGTAACACAGTGTGCTGGGGGCGAGGGGTTACTGAGTGACAGTGTGAGGGAGCTGGTTTAACATCAGTGCAGATACAGTCAGTAACACAGGGTGCTGGGGGGAGAGGGGTTGCTGAGTGACAGTGTGAGGGAGCTGGTTTAACATCAGTGCAGATACAGTCAGTAACACAGGGTGCTGGGGGGAGAGGGGTTGCTGAGTGACAGTGTGAGGGCGCTGGATTAACATCAATAGAGACACAGTCAGTAACACAGGTGCTGGGGGGAGAGGGGTGACTGAGTGACAGTGTGAGGGAGCTGGATTAACATTAGTACAGATACAGTCAGTAACACAGGGTGCTGGGGGAGAAGGGTTACTGAGTGACAGTGTGAGGGAGCTGGATTAACATCAGTACAGATACAGTCAGTAACACAGGGGCTGGAGTAGGGGGGCGACTGAGTGTCAGTGTGAGGGAGCTGGATTAACATCAGTACAGATACAGTCAGTAACACAGGGTGCTGGGGGAGAGGGGTTACTGAGTGACAGTGTGAGGGAGCTGGATTAACATCAGTACAGATACAGTCAGTAACACAGGGTGCTGGGGGGGAGGGGTTACTGAGTGACAGTGTGAGGGAGCTGGATTAACATCAGTACAGATACAGTCAGTAACACAGGGTCCTGGGGGAGAGGGGTTACTGAGTGACAGTGTGAGGGAGCTGGATTAACATCAGTACAGATACAGTCAGTAACACAGGGTGCTGGGGGAGAGGGGTTACTGAGTGACAGTGTGAGGGAGCTGGATTAACATCAGTAGAGATACAGTCAGTAACACAGGGTGCGGGGGAAGAGGGGTTACTGAGTGACAGTGTGAGGGAGCTGGATTAACATCAGTACAGACACAGTCAGTAACACAGGGTGCTGGGGGAGAGGGGTTACTGAGTGACAGTGTGAGGGAGCTGGATTAACATCAGTACAGACACAGTCAGTAACACAGTGTGCTGGGGGGAGAGGGGCTACAGAGTGACAGTGTGAGGGAGCTGGATTAACATCAGTACAGATACAGTCAGTAACACAGGGTGCTGGGGGAGAGGGGTTACTGAGTGACAGTGTGAGGGACCTGGATTAACATCAGTACAGATACAGTCAGTAACACAGGGTGCTGGGGGAGAGGGGTTACTCAGTGACAGTGTGAGGGAGCTGGATTAACATCAGTACAGATACAGTCAGTAACACAGGGTGCTGGGGGAGAGGGGTTACTCAGTGACAGTGTGAGGGAGCTGGATTAACATCAGTACAGATACAGTCAGTAACACAGGGTGCTGGGGGAGAGGGGTTACTCAGTGACAGTGTGAGGGAGCTGGATTAACATCAGTACAGATACAGTCAGTAACACAGGGTGCTGGGGGAGAGGGGTTACTGAGTGACAGTGTGAGGGAGCTGGATTAACATCAGTACAGATACAGTCAGTAACACAGGGTGCTGGGGGAGAGGGGTTACTGAGTGACAGTGTGAGGGAGCTGGATTAACATCAGTAGAGATACAGTCAGTAACACAGGGTGCGGGGGAAGAGGGGTTACTGAGTGACAGTGTGAGGGAGCTGGATTAACATCAGTACAGACACAGTCAGTAACACAGGGTGCTGGGGGAGAGGGGTTACTGAGTGACAGTGTGAGGGAGCTGGATTAACATCAGTACAGACACAGTCAGTAACACAGTGTGCTGGGGGGAGAGGGGCTACAGAGTGACAGTGTGAGGGAGCTGGATTAACATCAGTACAGATACAGTCAGTAACACAGGGTGCTGGGGGAGAGGGGTTACTGAGTGACAGTGTGAGGGAGCTGGATTAACATCAGTACAGATACAGTCAGTAACACAGGGTGCTGGGGGGAGAGGGGCTACAGAGTGACAGTGTGAGGGAGCTGGATTAACATCAGTACAGATACAGTCAGTAACACAGGGTGCTGGGGGAGAGGGGTTACTCAGTGACAGTGTGAGGGAGCTGGATTAACATCAGTACAGATACAGTCAGTAACACAGGTTGCTGGGGGGAGAGGGGTTACTGAGTGACAGTGTGAGGGAGCTGGATTAACATCAGTACAGATACAGTCAGTAACACAGGGTGCTGGGGGGAGAGGGGCTACAGAGTGACAGTGTGAGGGAGCTGGATTAACATCAGTACAGATACAGTCAGTAACACAGGGTGCTGGGGGAGAGGGGTTACTGAGTGGCAGTGTGAGGGAGCTGGATTAACATCAGTAGAGAT
Source organism: Mustelus asterias (assembly GCF_964213995.1). Lineage (NCBI taxonomy): Eukaryota > Metazoa > Chordata > Chondrichthyes > Carcharhiniformes > Triakidae > Mustelus > Mustelus asterias. The sequence continues at coordinate 226,019 of NW_027590311.1, read as the reverse complement.
ACAGTCAGTAACACAGGGTGCTGGGGGGAGAGGGGTTACTGAGTGACAGTGTGAGGGAGCTGGATTAACATCAGTACAGATACAGTCAGTAACACAGGGTGCTGGGGGAGAGGGGTTACAGAGTGACAGTGTGAGGGAGCTGGATTAACATCAGTACAGATACAGTCAGTAACACAGGGTGCTGGGGGAGAGGGGTTACTGAGTGGCAGTGTGAGGGAGCTGGATTAACATCAGTACAGACACAGTCAGTAACACAGGGTGCTGGGGGAGAGGGGTTACTGAGTGACAGTGTGAGGGAGCTGGATTAACATCAGTATAGATACAGTCAGTAACACAGGGTGCTGGGGGAGAGGGGTTACTGAGTGACAGTGTGAGGGAGCTGGATTAACATCAGTGCAGATACAGTCAGTAACACAGGGGTCTGGGGGAGATGGGTTACTGAGTGACAGTGTGAGGGAGCTGGATTAACATCAGTACAGATACAGTCAGTAACACAGGGTGCTGGGGGGAGAGGGGTTCCTGAGTGACAGTGATGGGGAGCTGGATTAACATCAGTACAGATACAGTCAGTAACACAGGGTGCTGGGGGAGAGGGGTTACTGAGTGACAGTGTGAGGGAGCTGGATTAACATCAGTACAGATACAGTCAGTAACACAGGGTGCTGGGGGAGAGGGGTTACTGAGTGACAGTGTGAGGGAGCTGGATTAACATCAGTACAGATACAGTCAGTAACACAGGGTAGTGGGGGAGAGGGGTTACTGAGTGACAGTGTGAGGGAGCTGGATTAACATCAGTACAGATACAGTCAGAAACACAGGGTGCTGGGGGAGAGGGGTTACTGAGTGACAGTGTGAGGGAGCTGAATTAACATCAGTACAGATACAGTCAGTAACACAGGGTGCTGGGGGAGAGGGGATACTGAGTGACAGTGTGAGGGAGCTGGTTTAACATCAGTGCAGATACAGTCAGCAACACAGGGTGCTGGGGGGAGAGGGGTTACTGAGTGACAATGTGTTGGAGCTGGATTAACATCATTAGAGACACAGTCAGTAACACAGGTGCTGGGGGGAGCGGGGTGACTGAGTGACAGTGTGAGGGAGCTGTACTAACATCAGTAGAGATACAGTCAGTAACACAGGGTGCTGGGAAAAGGGGTTACTGAGTGACAATGTGAGGGAGCTGGACTAACATCAGTCAAGATACAGTCAGTAACATAGGGTGCTGGGGGGAGGGGTTACTGAGTGACAGTGTGAGGGAGCTGCATTAACATCAGTACAGATACAGTCAGTAACACAGGGTGCTGGGGAAGAGGGTTACTCAATGACAGTGTGAGGGAGCTGGATTGACATCAGTCGAGATACAGTCAGGAACACAGGGTGCTGGGGGAGAGGGATTACTCAGTCACAGTGTGAGGGATCTGGATTAACATCAGTGCAGATTCAGTCAGTAACACAGGGTGCTGGGGGAGAGGGGATACTGAGTGACAGTGTGAGGGAGCTGGATTAACATCAGTACAGACACAGTCAGTAACACAGGGTGCTGGGGGAGAGGGGTTACTGAGTGACAGTGTGAGGGAGCTGGATTAACATCAGTACAGACACAGTCAGTGACACAGGGTGTTGGGGGAGAGCGGTTACTGAGTGACAGTGTGAGGGAGTTGGATTAACATCAGTGCAGATACAGTCAGTAACACAGGGTGCTGGGGGAGAGGGTTTACTCAGTCACAGTGTGAGGGAGCTGGATTAACATCAGTACAGATAGTCAGTAACATAGGGTGTTGGGGGAGAGGGGTTACTGAGTGACAGTGTGAGGGAGCTGGATTAACATCAGTACAGATGCAGTCAGTAACACAGGGTGCTGGGGGAGAGGGGTTACAGCGTAACAGTGTGAGAGAGTTGAATTGACATCAGTGCAGATACAGTCAGTAACACAGTGTGCTGGGGGAGAGGGATTACTGAGTGACAGTGTGAGGGAGTTGGACTAACATCAGTACAGATACAGTCAGTAACACAGGGTGCTGCGGGGAGAGGGGTTACTGAGTGACAGTGTGAGGGAGCTGGATTAACATCAGTACAGATACAGTCAGTAACACTGGGTGCTGCGGGGAGAGGGGTGACTCAGAGACTGTGCGAGGGTGCTGAATTAACATTAGTAGAGATACCGTCAGTAACACACGGTGTTATGGGGAGAGATTGAGCAGATTGGGTTTGTACTCGTTGGAGTCTAGAAGGCTGAGGGATGATCTTATAGAGGCCTATAAGATAATGAAAGGGCTGGATATGGTAGAAGTGGAGGGAATGTGGTGATATAAACAGGGCCTAGTTTTAAGGCTGATTAAATTGGATATCCTAAATTGAAGAATTGGGCACATTGAAATCAAACACAGTCAAACCGCAGGCAGGCCAATTGTACAATACACAAATGTGTCTGGGCCTGACCCATCAACCACCCATCAAAGGTCGTTACACTCTACTTGAGACTTAGCAGGAGATCATGGCACCTCATTGAAATGCATCGGTCTATTGTTAGAAGCCCAGATCGGGCCAGACTTTCTGTCACCAAGAGATCCTGTAGAAAGCTTACCTGATAACAAGTTTAACAACATGGAGATGGACACCTGGGGGGCGGACCCTGGTGTCCTGTCAGGCAGACATCAAGAAACCCACTGGGTATTGGAACCCCCTCCTGGGACCTCAGAGTAGTGTGAGGTAACGCATTTAGAAAAGGCAAATAAGCCGATGAAATACACAATAAATGGATGGATTGGGGAAAGAGAGGCCAAAGAAACAGAGATATGTTGGAATCCAGGACAAGCTGCATATACAGAATATTGGTCAAGGCATTAAATGTAAGAAGTTACATTAATCTTATCTTCTGTCTGCAAAAAATCCCTGTCTCTTCATTTCTGTGTAGTCTGTGTAATTTCTATCCCTGATCCTCTGCATCAATGAGATAGAAATTTCTTGCAACTTGCTGAAATGAAACAAATTGGAAATGTGATTGTCTCCCTTTTCAGTGAGGCTCACAGCTTTACCCTCTGTGTGAAAGCTGCTGCCCATCCTCGGCATGGAATTCAATTTAAACATTCCCCACTTACTGCAGAGAAGGGAGCGGCCCCATTCCAGGCATCAAATTCAACCAGTTTGACAACCTGCTGCTAATTCAACTGTCAACAAGTTTCATTCGAAATTTTACTTTAACTCTTCTTGTTCCAGAGATGTTCAGTAAATCAGTCAAATGATAAGAAACAAATTCCAACTGGGACTTCGGAACTTTGAGCAAACATTGATTTCCTGATATTTGTGGTTTCACCCCAGAGCCCAGGAGCCAGTTCCTTGTCAATGAGCTGAGAGAAGGACTGTTTCTGTACATGGAGATTAACCATTTAACTTCCAAACTGAATGATCTCTGAGCAACAATGGCTGCAGCTGTTGGGCAATGAGCACGAACACTCCAGTTACATTTATTATTGTAAACCAGCAACTGAGACACCAGATTCTGGCCCAATGGAGTTATTCAAGATGATGCTCAGAATTTCATTAACTCAGGATGACAAGTGAAGTGAATCAATGGCAGGTCATCGTCAACTGTCCTTATCGAGGATGACATCTACTCAGGGTAAATGGAGTTAAGATGCAGATGAGGCAAAATATAATTAATTAGAGGAATAGGCTCAAGGGGCAAAATAATTGCCTCCTGTTACTGTATTTAAATGTTGGTTGAATAATGAAGTGTGAAACTTCTGGAGGATTTGCACCTCCCTTTTAATCAGTTGAACTTGGATTGTTTATTTCAGATGGTGCAACATTTTTATTCAGAGAGTGATCAGATAATCGGTTTCAAAGGGCAAACTTTAGAAACCATAGTTTGGCAAAAACACTTGCAATGGTCCATCCTGTGCCATTTATAGAATCAAGCCCCTAAACTTACTGATAGTTTTATTCTGGGTTCAACCAAAATCTTTGAACAAGAAATTTGCTATCGAGTGGTTTTATATATACATATTTGGAAATTACTGATTTATAACCTGATCCAATATGCTGAGGATTCTAGATCGGATCCACGAGATTAAATATCAATTTTAATGTCAAATTGATAACAGTAAGACAGGTGAGAGCAGTGTGCTCTCTAACACTGCTTCCAGCTCTCCATCTCTGTTGGGCGAGTACCACTGGTTCTCCTGCACCCACCTGGCAGGACAAGACAACAACTCAGGTTGTTGTTTTACTGTGTGTCAATTACAGACAGTGTGGGCCTCCAAATGAAAAGAGAGAATCGAGCCAAAGTTTTGAGTCAGGATGACCCTTCATCAGAACTTTTATTTTAGCTCATACTTTAACACCCTAAGGCATTCTATAAAAATGTGAAGAGTAAAAGGATGAGACATGAAGGTATAGGGCCTATAAAACGTGAAGGCGGGAAAATCAGTACGGAACCAGTAGAAATGGCAGAGGTGCTTAATGAGAATTTTGTCTCGGTTTTCACAGAGGAGAAGGACATGGGTGGATGTACTGTGGGCTTGCGGTGGACTGAAAAGATTGAGTATGTGGACTTTAACAAAGAGGTTGTGCTGGAATCTTTGAATGGCATCAAGATAGATAAGTCGCCGGGTCCGGATGGGATGTACCCCAGGTTACTGTGGGAGGCGAGGGAAGAGATTGCAGAGCCTCTGGCGATGATCTTTGCATTGTCGATGGAGACGGGAGAGGTGCCGGAGGATTGGAGGATTGCGGATGAAGTTCCTATTTTCAAGAACGGGAATAGGGATAGCCCAGGAAATTACCGACCGGTGAGTCTAACCTCAGTGGTTGGTAAGCTGATGGAGAAGATCCTGAGGGACAAGATTTATGAGCATTTGGAGAGGTTTAGTATGCTCAAGAATACTTAGCATGGCTTTGTCAAAGGCAGATCGTGCCTTACGAGCCTGGTGGAGTTCTTCGAAAATGTGACTAAACACATTTACAAAGGGAAAGCGGTAGATGTGGTTTATATGGATTTTAGCAAGGCGTTCGATAAGGTCCCCCATGCAAGGCTTCTAGAAAAAGTGAGAGGGCATGGGATCCAAGGGGCTGCTGCCCTGTGGATCCAGAACTGGCTTGCCCAAAGGAGGCAGAGAGTGTGTATGGATGGGTGTTTTTCTAAATGGAGGTCGGTCACCAGTGGTGTGCCCCAGGGATCTGTTCTGGGACCCTTGCTGTTTGTCATTTTCATAAATGACCTGGATGAGGAAGCGGAGGGATGGGTTGGTACGTTTACCGACGACACGAAGGTTGGTGGGGTTGTGGATAGTCTGGAGGGATGTCAGAAGTTACAGAGGGACATAGATAGGATGCAAGACTGGGCGGAGAAGTGGCAGATGGACTTCAACACAGATAAATGCATCGTGATCCATTTTGGCAGGTCAAATTGGATGAAGGAGTACAATATTAAGGGAAAGACTCTGAGTACTGTGGAGGATCAGAAGGACCTTGGGGTCCGGGTCCATAGGACTCTAAAATTGGCCCCGCAGGTGGAGGAGGTGGTTAAGAAGGCGTATGGTGTGCTGGCCTTTATCAATCGAGGGATTGAGTTTAGGAGTCCGGGGATAACGATGCAGCTATATAAGACCCTCGTCAGACCCCACTTGGAGTACTGTGCTCAATTCTGGTCGCCTCACTATGGGAAGGATGTGGAAAAGATTGAAAGGGTGCAGAGGAGATTTACAAGGATGTTGCCTGGATTGAGTGGCATGCCTTATGAGGATAGGCTGAGGGAGCTCGGTCTTTTCTCCTTGGAGAGACGTAGAATGAGAGGAGACCTAATAGAGGTATATAAGATGTTGAGAGGCATAGATCGGGTGAACTCTCAGAGGCTTTTTCCCAGGGTGGAAATGTCTGCTACGAGAGGACACAGGTTCACGGTGCTGGGGGGTAGGTACAGGGGAATTGTTAGGGGGAAGTTTTTCACACAGAGGGTGGTGGGCGAGTGGAATCGGCTGCCGTCAGTGGTGGTGGAGGCAAACTCAATCGGGTCTTTTAAGAAACTCCTGGATGAGTACATGGGACTTAATAGGATGGAGGATTATAGGTAGGCCTAAAAGGTAGGGATATGTTCGGCACAACTTGTGGGGCCGAAGGGCCTGTTTTGTGCTGTAGTTTTCTATGTTTCTATGTTTAAGTTTCCTGACCTACTAGCTGTAATTGAATTAGAATTTGACTGTATTTAATTCTTTGAAATCAGGAACACAGAGAGACTAAGTGAGTTGGTAAAGCTACAGCACAAAAAAACCCTGCAAATCTATGAATAGTCAGTGTGAGGCCATCCACTTCAGTTCTGATGTTCTAGTAACAGCTAACTGCATTCTGATGTTCCAGTGCACAGTTAGCTGCGTTCTAATTCAGTAGTTCCAGTGCATTTAGTTACAGGAGCTAAGTTCAGACAGAATTGCCCCACTCCCATGAAGCACCTCAGCACAGCTCTGTGCAGTCAGGGTCAAGTGTGGGTCAAGACTGGCAGGCCCCTGTCACATTAGGATCTTCTTTGGGGTATGGATTTCTGGGGACACTATCCCTAGGGGGCACCGCAGGGGTGATCAGTGCCAGTAATAGGAATTTCTTCATATGTGGACTTACCATCTTAGGAAACAACACCCTCCAAGCACTGGGTGCAATTGACCAAGAACTCGCAGAACTCAGACTATACACACAGCAAACGAGATATGCAGTAGACTATCAGCTAGCCAGACAAGGAGGGGTATGCACCATCATCAAAGGAAAATGCATCACATATGTACACGACGAGACATTAAACATAACAGCAGCCAGGTCCGGGATACAAAAGCAATTGGATAGCTTTAAACAGGGATTTACAGGGACTGATGGGTGGTTAGGGTGGCTGTTTAACACAGTTTGGGGAGCATACATTATGAAGGGATTAATTTTAGTAGTAGCCATCCTGTTCACACTCTGCCTGGGCCTAACCTGTATTAAAGTGATATGTGCAAATATTGCATCAAGAATGCTACCCACTGCCAGTATCCAGATGCAAGAATTTAACCACACCACAGAGGAAGAGGAACAACGGCAAGGACGACATCTGTACAAGTCACTGTACCTCTCAAGATCGTCCATGGGGGGTCAGCCATGAATGGGACCCCCTGGACGAGAGGAGGGACTGAAGTAGGCCATTTTCCAAAAGCCATATTTTTATTATCTCATCAATATTCACCTCATTAAACATATTCATTTATTGGACTGATTGGCACCATTCATAACGTGCCCACAATGCAGAGGGGAACACCCGAATGGACATTCGTTTAAATCCCCCTCTGCACAGCTGAGAGACCTTTCATTTCAAAGCCGACAAAAGATCATTGTTCTGCCCAGCAACAGCACGAAGCTGCATTTTAAACCGGCCTTTGGCCAGAAGATCGGGATATCTGCGAGTCAAGGCCTGGAGTGGGTTATATGGCATAACCGGACTGTCAATAAAATATTACAGGAATAAAATGGCCAAGGCAGGCAAAGAAACTTAATAAACTAGGATAAAAAGAATAAGAGATTAGATTAAATCCCCCTACACACAGCAGGACAAAATGACATTAACACCTAATCTCGCAAGCATAGAATACAGACACAAAACAGTAGAGGTCGATTTAGATAAGGGGACACATCGAGAGGATAATGGGAAACACATTAAAACACGGGGGCAAGAACAGGCAGTCCCATTAACACGGACACACACCATACAGATGCAAATTGACAACTCTCTCCGGGAACTTCCTGACCAGACAGGCCATTTTATAAATATTGTAAAAATGTATGAGCAAATGTTCCCGCTCGAATTTGGATTCCTATAAATATCCAGAGCAAATGTATAACTATTGAGATCAACGTGGCCAAGCACTGTTTCTAAGCTGGCTACAGGGGTCTCCCTGGGTTCCCAGTAATTGTACATGAAAGAAAAACGCTTTGAACCTTGCCTTGCGACTCGACTTCCTTGAATGCACTGGTACAAGGGACTTTTCCCTACAACAAGATAGAGAGAGAGTAACAGAGAGAGGGAAGGAAAGGAATGGAGTGAGAGTCACAGAGAGGGAGAGGAAGTGATTGAGATAGAGTGTGTTCGGCAGAGTTCCTGCAATGCTGAGTACAATGGCCTTTTAAAGTACCACGCAGAACACAACAAATAGGAGCAGAAGTGGGCCATTCTGCTCCTCCCATTGATAAGATCATGGCTGATCTGACTGTGGCCTGAACTCTACTTTGCTGCGTGTCTCCCCATAATGCTCAACTCACTCTCTGGGGAAAGTGGTTAGCACTGCTGCTTCACAGCGCCGAGGACCTGGATTTGATACCCGGCTTGGGTCACTGTCTGTGCGGAGTTTGCATGTTCTCCCCGTGTCTGTGTAGGTTTCCTCCGGGTGCTCCGGTTTCCTCCCATATTCTGAAAGACGTGCTGGTTCGGTGCATTGATCCGAACAGGCGCCAACTAGAGGAATTTCACAGTAACTTCATTGCAGTGTTAATGTAAGACTGACTTGTGACCAATAAATGAATTTTAACTTTGACTTCTAAACACTAACCACCCCCTGAGAGAACAAATTATTCCTCCTCATCTCCATCTTTAATGGGAGCTGTATGAATTTTAAACTGTGCCCTCCCTGATACTAGATTCCCCCATGTTGGCCCTGTTCTGTGATAATACAGATGTTTAAAGATTATTCAGTAGTTCTTTAAGGGTAGCAGACACAGGGAAAAAAGAAGTGACTCTGTACACAACAGCTATATTTCAAGGGTATATATATGAGTGGGCAGTAATCTTCTCTCAGAATCAGACAGATTGTGGGTTCAGCTCAGAGCCTCAAATACTAGGCCCTCAGCATCGATCAGAGACTCCGAACACAGCATGATGGGAGAGCGGACAAAGGAAACTGGTGTTGAATTTGTGAGCCTTGCTTTGTGGAAAGCTTTAGTGCTTGGGGAGAATGTCAACTTCTGAATGGACCTACCATATATTAAGCTGATCTTTCTCCACACCCTATCGGTAACTGCAACACTATATTCTGCACCCTTTCCTCTCCTTCTCCCCTGTGTACTCTATGAACGGTATGTTTTGTCTGTATAGCGCACAAGAAACAATACTTTTCACTGCATCCCAATACAAATCAATCAAATCAAATCAAATTAACACGGTGAAGTTTGGACCCTGTGGGGTGACAGTTGTCTGAATACAGATTCTATCTTATTGTAACATTCAGGTACCACGTGTACTGAGCTCACCAGCGTTCTGTCTGTATTGTGTCAATCCAGTCTTGAAATATCCACTAATATTGCTAATTCTGCCAAAACAGAAACAGAAAGAGTGTTTGAATTCTCCGTGATTAGTCCCCTTAATGATAAACAACATGGTGGATGAGAGGGATAGAGAGAGAGAGGAAGAGATACAGAGTAACAGAGAGGTCGGGAGAATGAGAGAGAGCAATGCAGAGAGTAACAGTTGTCTGAATACAGATTCTATCTTATTGTAACATTGAGCTACCACATGTACTGAGCTCACCAGCATTTGCAGAAGCCATTATATAAATACTGTTCTGTCTGTATTGTGTGAATCCAATCTTGAAATTTGCACTCATGTTGCTAATTCTGCCAAGACAGAAACAGAAAGAGTCTTTGAATTCTCCGTGTTTAGACTCCTTAACGGTAAACAACATGGTGGATGAGAGGGATAGAGAGGGAGAGGGAGAGAGAGAGATGGAGCGATGCAGAGTAACAGAGAGATAGGGAGAGGGAGCAATGCAGAGAGTAACAGTTAGACAGTGAGGAATAGAGATTAATTCAGATGGATAGTGAGTGTCAGGGGAGTCCGAGACGCTACATAAACAAGGTAAAGATTTGAAAATGGAGGAGTGTTTCTTATCCACTTATAAAAGATAATCCACACTCACACCACTCACATTTCACACTCTCTGCTCAGTCCTGTGTTGGGGGGTGTTGAGTGTCGGATCAGTGTTTGCTTTTCTCAAACCGCACTGATATTCCCAACAAGGGCAAGAGGTTTCAGTGTTTAAAAATGTAAACATTTAAAAGCAAAACTAGACCGGATTTGGTTAAATCTCATGGGATCCAGGATGTGGTGGCCAAATGGATACAAAATTGGTTGATGACAGAAGACAGAAGGTGGTTGTCGAGGGTTGTTCTATTTTCAAACTGGAGGCCTGTGACCAGCCTCAGGGATCGGTGCTGGGTCCCCTGCTATTTGTAATTTATATTAATAATTTAGATGAGAATTTAGGAGGCATGGTTAGTAATTTTGCAGATGACACCAGGATTTGTGGCATAGTGGACAGTGAAGAAAGTTATCTCGGATTGCAACGGGATCTTGATCATTTGATCGAGTGGGCTGATGAATGGTGGATGGAGTTTAATTTAGATAAACGCAAGGTGATGCACTTTGGTAGATCGAACCAGCGCACTACTTAGTTAGTGGTAGGGCATTGGTGAGAGTTATAGAACAGAGATTTCGGCGTACAGATTCATAGCTCCTTGAAAGTGGAGTCACAATGGATAGAGTGGTGAAGAAGGCGTTCCACATGCTTGGTTTCATTGGTCAGAATACTGAATGGGATTTGGGACATCATGTTGAAGTTGTACAAGACATTGGGTAAGGCCACACTTGGAATACTGTGTACTGTTCTGGTCACCCTATTATACCAAGGATATTACTAAACTAGGAAGTGTGCAGAAAAGAACTACTGGGATACTGCAGGGTCTTGATGGTTTGAGTTATAAGCAGAGGCTGCAAAGACTGGGACATTTTCTCCTGGAGCATAGGAGGCTTCGGGGTGGTCGAACAATGGCCTCGCTGGATTCACTCTGTCCTTTCAGATTCAGTCTCACAGGCCTGGCTGTGTTCACTGTGTCCTTTGAGATTCAGTGTCACAAGCCTGGCTGGGATCACTCTATCCTTCGAGATTCAGTGTCACAGGCATTGCTGGGTTCTGTCTGTCGCTTGAGATACAGTCCCACAGGGCTGGCTGGATTCACTCTGTTCTTTAGGATTCAGTGTCACAGGCCTGGCTGGGTTCAGTGCCAGGTTCACAGGAGTGCCCGTGTCAATTAGTAGTTCCCTCTCGCTCGATTTGAAGTCCCAACTATCTCAATTTGGAGTGCCCCCTATCTCGATTGCGAGTGACCCTCTAACGATTATGAGTGTCCCATCTTGATTTGGAGTGTCCCGATCTGCAATAAGGGAGCCTTCTATCTCGATTAGGAATGCCCCCCTGTTTAGATTTGGACCAGTGACTATTTCAGTGAGGTGTGCCCCCCGTCATTTCTGAGTGTCCCCGGTCAATTAGGATCGCTGCCTACCTCGATTAGGTCTGCCCCTCCCTCGATTAGGAGTGCCCCGTATCTCGAATGATGGAGCCTTCTATATCATTTCGGGGTGCCTCCTATTTAGATTTGGAGCAGCGACTAATTCAATTAGCAGTCCCCCCCCCCATCGCCATTGGCAGTGCCCCCCTCCCCGTCGCCGTTAGCAGTGCCCCGCCGTCGCCGTTAGCAGTGCCCCCCTCCCCCGTCACCGTTAGCAGTGACCCCTCCCCCCATCGCTGTTAGCAGTGCCCCCCCCCCCCCATCTCGATTGGGACCACGCCGTATCTCGAATAAGAGAGACTTCTATCCCGATTAGGTGTGCTCCCATTTAGATTTAGAGCAGTGACAGTTTCAATTCTGAGTGCCCGCATATCAGCTCGCACTGCTCCTGTCAATGAGGAGTGCCCAGGTGAATCACAAGTGCCCCCAATTTCCGTTTGGAGTGCCCACATCTTGATTACATGCGCCCTTATCTCGATTAGAAGGCCATGGACCAAATCCTGAGTGGAATGACAGGAGTCCAGACTTACCTGGATGAGATCTTGCTCATGGATTCGACTATTTTCCCAGTACTTGGAGAATACCTTAGAGGTTGCAGGAGCACGGCCTGCAAATCAAGAGAGAAATATGAGTTCTTCAAGGACTCCATTGAATGCCTGGGTCATGAAATGGATTGCACAAGGCCCAAGATGGAGGTCATCATGAAAGCCCCAAGACCAGACAATGTGTCCCAATTCAGGTGATTTTTGGGTCTAATTGTTGTACCTGTTAATCTCAGATACTTTCAACCAGTTTACTTACTCCAAGGTTTTATCCCGGTGCCCTTATTTGCAAGGTGGAGAAAGGACAAACACAAGTAAAGATTCAACAAGTTTATTAAATAACACTATTAACCCTTAAATTACCCACATAAAACAAGAGGATACCCCAGCAGATTCAAGTATACTACCCGTAAAGATGGCTTGGTTAAACTGCAGGCCCGATTCTCTGAGTCCCCCTGGTCTGTCGTCACGAAGGTGAGTCTCGATGGCCGCTTCTTCCTTCCTTCTCTGGTCAGTCTTCTGAATGGTCATGGCTGTCTCCCCTGTCGAGTCTTCGCTCCTTGTGCCTCTGAGTGTGTCCCTTTATCCCCAGCCTGCTTGCCTTTCCAGAAACTTCTCTGGCTTCTGGCCAATGAGGTCCCAGGAGGGGGTTCCAATACCCAGTGGGTTTCTTGATGTCTGCCTGACAGGACACCAGGGTCCGCCCCCCAGGTGTCCATCTCCATGTTGTTAAACTTGTTTATCAGGTAAGCTTTCTACAGGATCTCTTGGTGACAGAAAGTCTGGCCCGATCTGGGCTTCTAACAATAGACCGATGCATTTCAATGAGGTGCCGTGATCTCCTGCTAAGTCTCAAGTAGAGTGTAACGACCTTTGATGGGTGGTTGATGGGTCAGGCACAGACACATTTGTGTATTGTACAATTGGCCTGCCTGCGGTGTGGCTGTGTTTGATTTCAAAATGCTCAATTCTTTAATTTAGGATATCCAATTTTATCAGCCTTAAAATTAGGCCCTGTTTATATCACCACATTCCCTCCTCTTGATCCAATGAGCGTCAGCGAACCGGATCACACAATCCTCACCAAACCATCTGAACAAGCAAGTACCCCGAATCTGGAGTTGACAGTATCATCCCTAACCCACAATAGTACTAACAAATTTAAATGAAGTAAAATAATTTAAAAAAAAGAATAAGCAATCGGGTATGTACAAAACAAAGCAATAAACAGTACAAAATGAAGTAAAATAATTTTAAAAAACAAGAAACAATACGTCAATTGGGTATATACAAAACAAAGCAATAGTAACACTGAGCGTAGTAGGTCAACTGGGCATCAACATAGTCATGCAGGCAACAAAGGTGATGAGCATGTGTACTGCTAATTCTTTCAAGCAAAAGTCTTGTGATCTCTGCCTGGCGATCAAATTCACTTTGTGTAATTCGCATTTCCTGTTCTGCTGCTGAACGGGCCTCTGAGACCTTTGCCTTCTTCAGTCTTGCTTTTGCTGCATCGAAATCAAGTCTTTTATTCTGCAAGAGTTTACGTTCTTTAGATATTGTTCTGTAGTCCCCTTCCAGAAAGTTTCTAAGGGGTGCCAAAAGGTTGACCTCTGACGGGTGTACTTCCATCGGGCGTGGGGTGAACCACATGTATCCGGGGTATCGTAGGCTGATCTTCTGGTCTTTGGTTGATGTGGTGTCTGTGGTTCGGTCTGCGACAAGGAGTCCCAGATAACAGGGAAGTATGTAGTTCATTCTGGGGAAGATCAAGGTAGCACCTGTTAATTCTTATTAATATCTGATTCTCTTTTCCTTTTCTTTACTAGAATGTCGTATGACTCCTCTTTTTTAGAAAATAAAACCAAAGAAATAAGTAAAGGAATAATAAAGGCCCAATCGTGTCATACGAAGGGTAGTGGGGTAAGGAGTTTGCAGAGCGTGAAAATAAAATGTTGGGTATATGGCACGTGTCCTTGTTGTTGGAGGACTCTGGCACAGTATAACAATAGATTCTTCATCTCACAACCAAACTGTGGTGTGTTGGAAGATTATGACGCAGTATAATGTGGGCAGATAAGAAACCCTTTTCAATTGGGTGATGCGTGGAGTGGACGGATAAAGCTATTTACAATTTGGACTGTGATGTCCTGATTCTTTCTCAGTGGAGAGAACCTATATGGGCGGGCTTTGGCTGCCAGGTACCCACTGCATTACCACCTCTGGTAGTGAGCGCCGGATCAAACGGTTCTGGGAGTCCCGGTACCAGGGGCGCCACAGGGGGTAAGGTTTGCGGGTTCCCCATCCTTTCCATCGGGGTCCCCTGGGCCGGGGTTTTATTCATGAAGCACTGTAAATTGGGGTGGGGACCGAGGTTGCGTGTGCTGTTCCTGGGGATACTGGGTGGGGGTTGATAACCTGGGGTACAGGTTGTGGACCGTGGTTTAGGTCCGGTGCTGTGGGGTGGGGGTTGATAACCTGGGGTACAGGTTGTGGACCGTGGTTTAGGTCCGGTGCTGTGGGGTGGGGGTTGATAACCTGGGGTACAGGTTGTGGACCGTGGTTTAGGTCCGGTGCTTTGGGGTGGGGGTTGATAACCTGGGGTACAGGTTGTGGACCGTGGTTTAGGTCCGGTGCTGTGGGGTGGGGGTTGATAACCTGGGGTACAGGTTGTGGACCGTGGTTTAGGTCCGGTGCTCTGGGGTGAGGGTTGATAACCTGGGGTACAGGTTGTGGACCGTGGTTTAGGTCAGGTGCTGTGGGGTGAGGGTTGATAACCTGGGGTACAGGTTGTGGACCGTGGTTTAGGTCCGGTGCTGTGGGGTGAGGGTAGATAACCTGGGGTACAGGTTGTGGACCGTGGTTTTGGTCCGGTGCTGTGGGGTGAGGGTTGGGACTTCCTTGTGGCTCAAAGACTCCTTCCAGGGTGACATGGTTTTGGTGAAAATTTTGCTGGGAGCCGAATGCCTTCATTTGGTTCACATGATACCACCCGGCTTTCTTGTGGTCTACCATGACCTTGTAAACCGAGGGGCTGGCCTTGTCTACCACTGGATAGGGGCCGGCATATTTGGGGGACAAGAACGTTCCTGGCTGGAAGACTCTGAGCATTATCTGTTGCCCAACCTCATATTCGGTGGGTTTTACCTTATCATCAAAATAGGCCTTCCTTTGCTGCTTCTGTTTGCCTATCTTAACGGCTGCAGCCTGTTGTGCGGCCTGTATGTTTTCTAGAATGGCTCTCACGGCATTTTCGTGGGTGAGGGCCGTGACTTCGGGCCCGGACAGATCCTGCCCGAGTAAAGGTTCAATTCCTCGCATAGGTCGCCCGGTCATGAGGACATGGGGGTTAATCCGGTGGAACTAGATACGGAATTCCGCACTATCATTAATATGAATGGAAGGACTTTGTTCCAGGAGTGATTGTTCTGCTGAACGGTCTTACGGATCATATCTTTGAGGGTACGGTTCATCCTCTCTACTACACCGCTAGATTGGGGGTGGTAAGCAATGTGGAATTTTTGCTTTATCCCCAACAATTCCATTACACGTTGCATTACCTGGGCAGTGAAGTGCGTGCCCTGGTCTGAGTCGATGCTGCGGGGAAGGCCCCACCTCGTGAATATGTGCTGCACTAGGATGTCAGCCATGACCTTGGCTGTGTTTGTGTGCGTTGGAAAAGCTTCCACCCATTTACTAAAAGTGTCTGCGATGACCAGGGTGTATTTGTAATCTCCCACTCCGGGCGGTAGGGGACCAATATAGTCAGTCTGGAGATTTGTCCAGGGACCTTCCACAGGGCGAGTCTGCCTCAGTTCCCCTTTGTGGGCATATTTATCAGGATTGTTCAGTGCACAGATGATACAATTATCAACGTAATGCCGCACATCCTGTTCTAGGTTTGGCCACCAACACAATCCTTTGATTCGCTCACTTGTAGTTCCTGCCCCTTGATGGCCCTGGACATGGTGGTTTTGGAAAATGATTTGGTTACGGTCCCTGGTTGGGACCACATATAAGCCGTCCTTAAGGACAAGCCCATCCTGGACCGATATTGCGTCTCGCCATTTTTCAAAGGAGGCGGGTTTTGCCCCTTCCTGAATTTGTTTCAGGTCCTGGTCACTGCTCTGGGCTTGTTTTAGGTCTTCAACCTTGGTCTGGCTAACAGTCACAGCTTCAATTCGCTCTGTAACTATTGGTTGCCAAAATTCTCCCTCTCCAGCACCCTGTTTGGCTAATTCATCTGCCCTTATGTTCCCAAGTGGGGAGGTGCGGTGGTGGGCCTTTACTTTAATTATACCATACTCCCGGTCTTGGGCAGCCTGGAAAATAAATCTTAACAGTGGGGCTGATGGTAGAGGTTTCCCCATCTGCTGATATGAATCCCCTTGCTTCCCATCGGGGCATGGAGTCTGTTAAACTGTTGCAGACATACATACTATCGGAGTGTATGTCCACGGGTGTGGGGAACAGGTCAGGATGGCGGACTACGTACGCTATCACTGCCAGTTCTGCAGCTTGTGCACTCATGTGTGCTGGAAGTTTTAAGGCTCTCTCCCTCAGGGGCTTGCCTTCTTGGTCTTCCACGTATATCCCACATCCTGTCCTCCTGTTTCCCTCTTCCACCATGGATGACCCATCTACAAAAATGTTTAAACTGAATGGCAGGACTTAAACATAACAGAATAAGTTTAACCTCTTCTGCCTCATCTAGACCGTTTAAAACACGATATTGGGTAACCTGGTCAAAGAGAGCATGTGGATCCCCGGAGGGTTCAAATACTCCAATCACTTTAGCTATGTCAGTGAGCTGTGTCATGGTGTATGGAGTTACATAAGTCACATTGTGGTTCTGTCCGTCCTGTCGTTGGGTGGTGACCGGATTCATCGGTACAGGAACCGGATTAGTGACTGGGCTTTTTGAACGAGGAGCTGAGACTGAGTTTCCCCAGGTGGGGGCTTGATTAGGTGGTGCCGTTCGTTCCACTACTGGGAAGGGAGGTGGGGATCCCCAGTCGGCAGTGACGCTAGCTGTTGCATAATGGCAGGCATCCTCTTCTAAATCCCCCCACTCTACCCCTGGGTCACTATCCCCTGTTTCAGTCGTGTATGCACACATTACACCCCTTTTTATGCCAAGTTGTGCTTTTAAATCTTCAATCTCACGCAGGCATTTGGAGTGGTCTGTTGCGCGGGCTGTATTTACGTTTCCTGCTTGGTGCAAAACTTTTACTGCAGCCTGTAGGTCGCTGCATTTACGTTTAACTTCCTCTACCTGTTGCAGCGCAGCCTCTCTCTCACGGACAGCACGCCGTGCCCTTTGGCAGGCTTTATCACATTGAGCCTGGAATTGGCTCATGTGTATCATGTTAATCTGGTTCCTTCCTTCTCCTGTGCTTACCTCCGCTTCCAATTGTTGTGTGCGCGCGGTCTTCCACCGGGCGCACTAAAATGTGAGGATGGTTAGGTACACTATCATAAGTAGGATTCCTATTACGGCCAGTTGTGACAGAATGCGGACCCATGGGTGGATTTGGACATTTGAACCCCAATCCCAGAGGTCCTCCCATGCAGCATGACTGGCCATGATTATTTACTTTTAGGATTCGTCACTTGAGTATAGGTAAGGTACTAAATTCCCTCCCGTAGATTTTCCCCAAATTCCCTAGACTGTTCTAGTTCTGACTACACAGTTTGTCCACCTTGTGTTACAGACACCGGGTTTATGGCCCAATTAACTGGTTGAATCTGTATTAGTCCTTCACTCACTTAAGACTGGCCGTCACGTGGGGCATCTGCCCTCTTAATGCAGGCTCAGACGGAGTGTTGGAGAATACCGGGTTGAAGATTCGACTTCGGAGCAACGTATTACTTCTTATCGAAGTCCCATCTGGGGTGCCACTGTTGTACCTGTTAATTCTCAGATACTTTCAACCAGTTTACTTACTCCAAGGTTTTACCCCGGTGCCCTTATTTGCAAGGTGGACAAGGACAAACACAAGTAAAGGTTCAACAAGTTTATTAAATAACACTATTAACCCTTAAATTACCCACATAAAACAAGAGGATACCCCAGCAGATTCAAGTATACTACCCGTAAAGGTGACTTGGTTAAACTGCAGGCCCGATTCTCTGAGTCCCTCTGGTCTGTTGTCACGAAGGTGAGTCTCGATGGCCGCTTCTTCCTTCCTTCCTTGTCTGGTCAGTCTTCCGAATGGTCACGGCTGTCTCCCCTGTCGAGTCTTCGCTCCTGTGTGCCTCTGAATATGTCCCTTTATCCCCAGCCTGCTTGCCTTTCCAGAAACTTCTCTGGCTTCTGACCAATGAAGTCCCAGGAGGGGGTTCCAATACCCAGTGGGTTTCTTGATGTCTGCCTGACAGGACACCAGGGTCCGCCCCCCAGGTGTCCATCTCCATGTTGTTGAACTTGTTATCAGGTAAGGTTTCTACAGGATTTCTTGGTGACAGAAAGTCTGGCCCGATCTGGGCTTCTAACAATAGACCGATGCATTTCAATGAGGTGCCATGATCTCCTGCTAAGTCTCAAGTAGAGTGTAACGACCTTTGATGGGTGGTTGATGGGTCAGGCCCAGACACATTTGTGTATTGTACAATTGGCCTGCCTGCGGTTTGACTGTGTTTGATTTCAATGTGTCCAATTCTTTAATTTAGGATATCCAATTTTATCAGCCTTAAAACTAGGCCCTGTTTATATCACCACACATGGGTGACCAGGCAACAGCCTGATAGAATAGGAGAACTTTCCATGTTCAAAACTGTTGGAATTCCAATGCTCACACAGTATGAAAGGGAACCTGTTGAAGGAGGGGTGCAGTCACAGTGAGACTCCTGAACAATTACAATCTCTCCATCTCCCATTCATATCCAATATCCCATTTACCATTTCTGCAGCAGATTGGGAACACCGACTCGTTCACAGACTAATGGACTCAAAAATCGTCTATCATGTAACCATGATCCTTGCAGACTCCCAGTGAGGTGTCTGTATTAAGGGCAGGTTGGAAAGCATTAACCATCAGAGAGGAAACATCACCTTCATAAAATGGAAAGTTATGGAAATATTAGAGTTAAGTTACGATCTGAAACATTTAATTAAAATTGGTGCTTGTGAAGCGAGGTTTCCAATTACTTAATTTCAATTCCTGCACAAACCTTGACTGAAACTGTAAAGTAAGTCTAACAATTCAGCAAAGATGGTATTTTAATGCAACTAACATTTCTCTCTGTTCTCATTGAAGATCTCCAACAGAAACACAAGGAGACACTCCGGGTACAAACTGAAACACTGAGAGTGAACACTATCCTCATAAAGGAGAAGGTTAAGATTTTCCAGCTGGTTGATCGATACGCTGAGCTAACGGTTATTTTTACTGTTCGAGATCGGACACTTGTCGAACATGAACTGCTGGCTAGAGGCCGAGACCATGAAGAATGGAGAGAGAAACATCTCCGGAAAGAACTGGAAAAAATCCGAAGTGATCAATTGTTTCAGAGCAGCTTTTCCCAGACGGGCAGTTTGCTGCAAAAAATTAGGAGATTATTCCACCAATCCCATTCAAGATCCAAATCTGGGAGTTCAGCAGCAGTGAGCGGAGTGCCGGGAATTGGAAAAACAACAATGGTACAAAAGATTGTTTATGACTGGGCCACTGGGAAAATATACCCACACTTTCAATTTGTTTTCAGTTTTAAATTCCGGGATTTGAACACTATTAACTGTAGAATAAACCTGAAGAATCTGATATTGGATCAATATCCCTACTTTGGGAATATTCTGGGAGAGCTCTGGAAGAACCCAGAGGGATTGCTGTTTATATTCGATGGTTTGGATGAATTCAAGGACAGGATTGATTTTGCCGACAATCGGAGAAATACAGAACCTCAGTCCATGTGCACAGATCCCGAATGCTGGTGTGAAGTGTCTGACATTGTGTACAGTTTAATACAGCACAAGCTGCTCCCAGGATGTTCAGTGCTTGTGACCAGCCGCCCCACTGCATTACATTTATTGGAAAAGGCTGACGTCAGTGTCTGGGCTGAAATCCTGGGATTTGTTGGCGATGAACGGAAGGAATATTTCAACAAGTTTTTTGAAGATCAGACGGTGGCAGCAGCTGTTTTCAAACACGTGGAGGAGAACGAGATCCTGTACACCATGTGTTACAACCCTTCCTAGTGCTGGATCCTCGCTCTGTCACTGGGTCCCTTCTTTACACAAAGAGACAGGAAACGGCAGCAAGTTCCCAAGACCATCACCCAACTATATTCCTACTATATTGACAACATTCTGAAAAACCATTGCCGAGAGATTGAAAACTCCCGTGATGTGTTACTGAAGCTTGGTGAGATGGCCTTCACAGGAGTCTCCAAGAAGAAGATTGTGTTTAGGAATAAAGATTTGATTGAGTACAATCTACAACCTTCCCAGTTCCTGTCTAGATTCCTGATGGGACTTTTAGAGAGAGATGGTTCTGCCCAGAGTGTGGTTTACACATTCCCACACCTCACCAACCAAGAGTTTGTAGCTGCACTCACACAAGTGGTGTGGGAACATCTTTTTTACTCCTGTAACCTTTCTAGAGTGAGTTAGTGAGTGAATGTGAGACTGCGAAGTAGCATTAGTTTCTTGGTTATTTAGCTTTTTGTTTTTTTAAAATTGTTTTTGATACTAAAATGGAAATAAATGAACATGATCTGAGCCATTTTATGCTGCAGGGTGACATAGATTGGGACCGGAATATTGAAGGGTACAAGATGTTTGGGAAGGACAGGGAGTGAGGAAAAGGTGGAGGAGGACTAGCTCTATTAATTAATGATGGTGTTAACACAATAGAGAGGGATGGACTAAGCTCAGGAAACCTGGATGGAGAAACGGTTCAGGAAGAAATTTATGAGAAACGATAAAGGGAAGAAGTCTCTTGTGGGATTGACAGGCCCCTAAACAGTAACCACACAGTAGGAACAAGGTATAAAGGAGTTTGTCAGAAAGAGATGGTGATTATCATTCCGGATTTTATTCTAGATAAAGACAAAAATCAGAGGGACAAAGGTAGCCTAGGTGAGGAATTGATAACTATTTTCAGGATAGTCTATTAGAACAACATGTTTTGCCACCTACGAGGTCAGGCCAAACTTGACCTGGGAAAGTACACAAATAAGGATTAATTAATGACCTGATAGTGGAGGCACCCTGAGATAACAGCCATCATAATGCGATGGAATTTAGCATTCATTTTGAGGGAGGATCTGAGTCTAATATTCTAAACTGAAATAAGTTTAATATTTCACAGTCCACAGACTAGATATATTCAAACAAGAATGATAAATTCCCGGGGAGGGCCAACCCTCTGTGGTTAGTTATAACAGATAAAGACAGTATCAAAGTTAATGATAAAACATATTTGAGTGACAGATCAGAAGATTTGGCAGATTATCAAAAATAGTAAAGAATGACTGAAAGATGAACAAGGAGGGGAAGTTTAGAGTTCAGTAGAAAGCTCGTCACAAATCTGAAGACAGATGTTGAGAGTTTCCACAGATATTTTTAAACAGAAATGACTGAAAGTGAGTGTTTGTCCACAGAAAGTGAGCCTGTAGAATTAATAATGGAAAATAAGGATATGACATGCGAATTGAACAGATACTTTGAGTTGGTCTTTACAATCGAAGAAACAAGTAACACCCACCCTGCCCTATGATGTTGAGGGACCTTGTTTTAGTTATGTCAAAGTCCTCCAATGATTGGATATGATGCTTAAGGTGGAGGGTGGTTGTTTTCCATGTGTTTCCATGTTTTCCATGCAGTTCTTACCATGTTTATATGTTCACTCCAATGCCTGCATAATGTTTAAAATTGTGTACATATGTTGTTACTGAGAGTTTTTGAAATTAAAGGGGAGGAGTGTTATATATGTCGTTTGGGGTGTTATGCCCCTTTAAGAGACCGGGATAGGTGACCCAGGGAACAAGCTGGGGAAGCAGTATTAGAATGACTATGCAACTATTAAGACGTTAAGTAAACTGTTCCTTGTTTTAATTATACTGACCTAAATGGTTGTCTTTTTATTGTTTATAATTAGATGCAAACATAATAGTTGGGCCTGGGACACTACCCTGAGGAACTCCTGCAGTGATGTCTTGGAGCTGAGATGACTGAGCCCCATAACCACAACCATCTTCCCATGTGTCAGGTTTGACTCCAACCAGTACAGAGTCCCTTTAAGAAGCACTGTCTGTGATCTTTCCCCATCATTCTGTAACTCTCATCAGAAATTAGTTTACAACAAGATTCTGAACTTTTACTTCAATCCTAGAACCCAAATCTATCCAATACAGCACGGTGATAGTGCCACACAGCACTCACTGTGAAGGTGGGACTTTATCTACACAAGGAGTGTGCAATGGTCACTCCTACCACTGCTGTCATGGAGAGATGTATTTGTGGCAGGCAGGTTGGTGAGGAAGAGGTCTTGTATGTTTTCCCTCTTGTTGTTCCCTTCACTTGCCACAGACACTCTGTGTCCTTTAGCACTCGGCCAGCTCAATCTGTGTGTGTGTGTGAGAGAGAGAAAGAGGAGGCTGTGTGTGTGTGTGTGAGAGAGAGAGAAAGAGGAGGCTGTGTGTGTGTGAGAGAGAGAAAGAGGAGGCTGTGTGTGTGTGAGAGAGAGAAAGAGAAGGCTGTGTGTGTGTGTGAGAGAGAAAGAGGAGGCTGTGTGTGTGTGAGAGAGAGAGAAAGAGGAGGCTGTGTGTGTGTGAGAGAGAAAGAGGAGGCTGTGTGTGTGAGAAAGAGGAGGCTGTGTGTGTGAGAAAGAGGAGGCTGTGTGTGTGTGAGAGAGAGAAAGAGGAGGTTGTGTGTGTCTGAGAGAAAGAGGAGGCTGTGTGTGTGTGAGAGAGAGAAAGAGGAGGCTGTGTGTGTGTGTGAGAGAGAAAGAGGAGGCTGTGTGTGTGAGAGAGAGAGAAAGAGGAGGCTGTGTGTGTGTGAGAGAGAGAAAGAGGAGGCTGTGTGTGTGTGTGAGAGAGAGAGCTGGTATGTTTGTGTGTGAGAGAGAGAGGTGAGGGACTGGAGTCAGTGTGTGTGAATTGTCAGAGTGTGTGTGTGTCTGTGAGATAGAGTGGAGTCAGTGTGAATGTCTGTGTGTGAGAGAGAGAGAGACAAGAGTTGCAATGTGTGTGTGAGTGAGAGTGTGAATGTGTGAGAGATAGAGGAGAGCTGCTATCTTTATGTGTGTGTGAGAGAGGAGTGAGATTGGGATCAGTTTGTGAGCATACATGTGTGAGAGAAAAAATGTCTGTGTGTGTGATAGAGAGGTGAGCGCATGTATGTGACAGAATGAGGGATGTGAGTGAGAGGGATTCAGTGTGTATGGCTGTGTGTGTGTGTGTGGAATAAAGAAAGAGGTGTGTCTGTGTGAGAGAGAGATGACAGAGTTAGTGTGGGGGGGGCCAGTCCGTGCTGCGCGCCGGGTTGGGTAGGGACACTGGGGATCAGCTTGTTAGTGTGTGTCTGTTTGTGTGTGAGCAAGGAGGAGAGTCTTTCTTTATATCACACACACACCCCTATACACAGAATCTCTCCCCCTCTCTCACTCACACCCATCATTCTGACTCACACATGGAAGCACTCAACTCTCTATCACACACACACACACTTTGTTTCTCTCACACATGTACGCTCACACACTGATTCCAATCTCTCTCCTCTCTCACACACACACACACAGAGATATCAGCTCTACTCTGTCTCTCACACACACACACTCTCCTTTCACACTCTCCCTCACACACATTGCAACTCTTGTTTCTCTCTCACACACATTCACAGTTTGTGTGTGTGTGTGTGTTAAGAGGAGAGTGTGGCGTGTGAGGGATAGTGTGGAGCGCTGTGTTTGTGTGTGAGAGAGAGGAGTCTGTGTGTGAGCCTGTATGTGTGAGCGAAACAAGATGTGTCTGTGTGCGTGAGAGAGAGAGAGGAATGTGGGTCTGTGACATAACGTTTCAATGTTTGTTGTGTGTGTGTAAATGCAAGACAGAGAAACGAGTTAGTGTGTGTGTGTAAGAAAGATGTAAAACATACTACCGTGCAAAGGGACCTGTGGGTCCTTGTGCATGAGACGCAAAAGCCCAGTCTGCAGGTACAACAGGTGATCAAGAAGGCAAATGGGATGTTGGCCTATATTGCGAAGGGGATAGAATATAAAAGCAGGGATGTCTTGATGCACCTGTACAGGGCATTGGTGAGGCCGCAGCTGGAATACTGTGTGCAGCATTGGTCCCCTTATATGAGGAAGGATATATTGGCATTGGAGGGAGTGCAGAGAAGGTTCACCAGGTTGATACCGGAGATGAGGGGTTTGGATTATGAGGAGAGGCTGAGGAGATTGGGTTTGTACTCGTTGGAGTTTAGAAGGATGAGGGGGGATCTTATGGAGACTTATAAGATAATGCGGGGGCTGGATAGGGTGGAGGCGGAGAGATTCTTTCCACTTAGTAAGGAAGTTAAAACTAGAGGACACAGCCTCAAAATAAAGGGGGGTCGGTTTAAGACAGAGTTGAGGAGGAACTTCTTCTCCCAGAGGGTGGTGAATCTCTGGAATTCTCTGCCCACTGAGGTGGTGGAGGCTACCTCGCTGAATATGTTTAAAGCGCGTTTGGATGGATTCCTGATCGGTAAGGGAATTAAGGGTTATGGGGATCAGGCGGGTAAGTGGTACTGATCCACGTCAGATCAGCCATGATCTTATTGAATGGCGGGGCAGGCTCGAGGGGCTAGATGGCCTACTCCTGCTCCTATTTCTTATGTTCTTATGTTCTTATGTCTGCGTGACAGAGATAGACAGGTGTGTATATCTAGGAAATTGGATCAGGAATTGGCTAGCGGATAGGAAACAGAGGGTGGTGGTTGATAGTAAATATTCATCATGGAGTGCGGTTACAAGTGGTGTACCTCAGGGATCTGTTTTGGGGCCACTGCTGTTTGTAATATTTATTAATGATCTGGATGAGGGTATAGTTGGGTGGATTAGCAAATTTGCTGATGACACCAAAGTCGGTGGTGTGGTAGACAGTGAGGAAGGGTGTCGTAGTTTGCAGGAAGACTTAGACAGGTTGCAAAGTTGGGCCGAGAGGTGGCGGATGGAGTTTAATGCGGAGAAGTGTGAGGTAATTCACTTTGGTAGGAATAACAGATGTGTTGAGTATAGGGCTAACGGGAGGACTTTGAATAGTGTGGAGGAGCAGAGGGATCTAGGTGTATGTGTGCATAGATCCCTGAAAGTTGGGAATCAAGTAGATAAGGTTGTTAAGAAGGCATATGGTGTCTTGGCGTTTATTGGTAGGGGGATTGAATTTAGGAGTCGTAGCGTTATGTTGCAACTGTACACAACTCTGGTGCGGCCGCACTTGGAGTACTGTGTGCAGTTCTGGTCCCCACATTACAGGAAGGATGTGGAGGCTTTGGAGAGGGTGCAGATGAGGTTTACCAGGATGTTGCCTGGTATGGAGGGGAGATCCTATGAGGAGAGGCTGAGGGATTTGGGATTGTTTTCGCTGGAAAGGCGGCGGCTAAGAGGGGATCTTATTGAAACATATAAGATGATTAGAGGTTTAGATAGGGTGGATAGTGATAGCCTTTTTCCTCTGATGGAGAAATCCAGCACGAGGGGGCATGGCTTTAAATTGAGGGGGGGTAGTTATAGAACCGATGTCAGGGGTAGGTTCTTTACCCAGAGGGTGGTGAGGGATTGGAATGCCCTGCCAGCATCAGTTGTAAATGCGCCTAGTTTGGGGGCGTTTAAGAGATCCGTAGATAGGTTCATGGACGAAAAGAAATTGGTTTAGGTTGGAGGGTCACAGTTTTTTTTTTTAACTGGTCGGTGCAACATCGTGGGCCGAAGGGCCTGTTCTGCGCTGTAATGTTCTATGTTCTATGTTCTATATATCTATGTGTGTGTGTGAGAGAGAGGAGTGAGTGAGTGAGAGGAGGAGTGTGTTTGTGCATGTCTATGAGATAGCGTGTCTGTGTGAGAGAGACACAGGATAGGAATGTGTGGGTGTCTGTGTTGGAGGGATTACAGAGTGTGTGTTTGTGAGATAGAGTGAGTGTGAGAAAGAGGAGTGTGTATGTGTGTGAGTGTGTGTGTGTGTGTGTGTGAGAGAGAGATAGTGTGGAGTGCGTGTATGTGAGAGAGAGTAATGTGTCAATTTTTGGCATGTGTGTGTAAATGTAAGATAGGGAGGGAAGTGTGTGTGTGTCTGTCTGTGTCTGCGTATACGTGCATATTTCTGTGAGAGAGAAAGAGGAGGATGTGTGTGTGTGAGAGAGAGCTAGTATATTTGCGTCTGAGAGAGAGAGATTTGAGGGACTCGAGTCAGTGTGAGAGAGAGTGTGTGTCTGAGAGAGAGTGTACGTGTGAGAGAGAGAGAATGTGAGAGAGTGTGTTTGTCTGAGAGATTGTGTGGAAGAGAGCGAGAGTGTGTGCGCATCAGTGTGCATGAGAGTGCGTGCGTGAGAGTGTGTGCATGAGAGAGAGCGTGTGAGAGAGAGATCGTGTGTGAGGGAAAGCATGCGTGAGAGAGAGAGTGTGTGTGAGAGAGAGTGTGTGTGAGCGAGAGTGTGTGTGAGAGAGAGCGTGTGTGTGTGAGAGAGATCTGTGTGCATATGACGGAGTGTGTGTCTGCATGTCTGACAATGCGTCCGTGTGAGATAGAGTGTGATAGAGAGAGTGTGTGTGCGTGTGAGAGTGTGTGCATGTGAGAGAGTGTGCGTGTGAGGGAGAGAGTGTGTGCGTGTGTGAGAGAGAGAGCGTGTGCGTGTGAGAGAGAGTGTGTGAGAGTGTGAGTTTGTTTGAAAGAATGTGTGAGAGTGTGTGCGTGTGGCAGTGTGGGTGTGAGAGAGTGTGTGCCTGAGAGAGTGTGTGTGTGTGAGTGTGTGTGTGTGAGAGAGAGTGTGTGTGTATGTGAGAGTGTGTGTGTATGTGAGAGTGTGTGTGTGAGAGAGTGTGTGCGTGTGAGAGTTTGTGTATGTGTGAGACTGTGTGTGTGTGTGTGTGTGTGTGTAAGGGAGTGTGTGTGAGTTAAAAAATGTGTGTGAGGGTGAGCGTGTGTGTGAGAGAGATGTGTGTGCATGTCTGACAGTGTGTCCATTTGTGAGAGAGTGTGAGAGTGTGTGCGTGAGTGTGTACATGAGACAGTGTGTGCGAGAGAGTGTGTGCGAGAGAGTGTGTGCGAGAGAGAGTGTGTGCGAGAGAGAGTGTGTGCGTGTGAAAGAGAGTGTGCATTTGAGAGAGAGAGTCTGTGAGAGTATGAGTTTGTCTGAACGTGTGTGGGAGAGCGTGTGCGGGTGTGCATGTGACAGTGTGGGCGTAAGAGAGTGTGTGCCTGAGAGTGTGTGTGAGAGTGTGTGTGTGTGAGAGAGAGTGTGTGTGTGAGAGAGAGTGTGTGTGAGAGAGTGTGTGAGGGAGAGTGTGTGTGAGGGAGAGTGTGTGTGATAGAGTGTGTGTGAGTGTGTGTGTGTGTGAGAGCGTGTGTGTGTGAGAGAGAGTGTGTGTGAGAGAGAGAGTGTGTGTGAGAGAGAGACTGTGTGTGAGAGAGTGTGTGTGTGAGAGAGAGTGTGTGAGAGAGAGTGTGTGTGAGAGAGAGTGTGTGTGAGAGAGAGTGTGAGGGAGAGTGTGTGTGAGGGAGAGTGTGTGTGAGGGAGAATGTGTGTGATAGAGTGTGTGTGTGTGTGTGTGTGAGAGAGCGTGTGTGTGTGTGTGTGAGTGCGTGTGTGTGAGAGAGTGCGTGTGAGAGAGAGAGATCGGTGTGCTTGTGACAGGGTGTGTGCATGTCTGAGTGTGTCCATGTGTGCGTGAGAGAGTGTGTGCGTGGAGTGTGTGCGTGAGAGCATGTGTGCGTGAGAGCATGTGTGCGTGAGAGCATGTGTGCGAGAGAGCATGTGTGTGCAAGAGAGCATGTGTGTGAGAGAGAGCACGTGTGTGAGAGTGCATGAGCGTGTGTGGGCGTGAGAGAGTGTGTGAGAGAGAATGTGTGAGAGTGTGTGGGAGAGCGTGTGTGTGTGTGTGTGAGAGAGTTTGTGTGTGAGGGAGAGTGTGTGTTAGAAAGAGGAGTGTGTGTGCGTGTGTGTGTGTGTGTAAGAGAGAGAAGTATCTCTGTGTGTGCATCTCTGTGTGTGCAATGTAAGAGTGTGTTTCTGTGTGTTTCCATGTGAGGAAGTTGGAGGTGTTTGTGAGTGAGTGATAATGTTTTGGATAACTCTCACTCTGAGGGTTCACATCCACCCTCATTGCCACACACCAACACACACTCACACCCGCTGATATTGGGAGTGAGACGGACAGACACACACTCTTCCCCGAATGGTCATCATTATTTATTACTCATGTTTTAACATTATCAATTTATTGCTTCAAAATTGTTTGTTCATTGCCCAGCAAGATGTTTCTGTTTATATCTGAGCTTTATTTTTGAACTCATGTTTAATGTTGTGCCAATCTTTTTCTTTCCAATATCTGTTCATCGGCCCGTTGAGTGAGAAAATAACTGAACCTGGCTCTACACAAGAAGGTTGGGGCAGCCGGTAACCACTGGACCAGAGGAGGAGATTGCAGGTTTCTCACCTTCCTTTCTCAGACGGGCTGGAACAGAGATAATGAAGACACAGAAACATACGCTGACCATCCTCCAGAGGAGCTGCTAGATCTTGGCTGGCTCTTTGCTGACAGAGTTTATGAGAAGGAAGTTGTTGCAGAAACAAGTGATCCGCTGGAAGAGGAGCTCCTGGTTCTTTGTCTCCACTGTCAACGCAGACGCAATCTCTCTGGTCTTGAGGAGTTTGCTCCAATTGCTGAAGGAGTCATGGGAAAGATCAGCGGCCAGATGGCAGCAGTGGCCAGAAGCTGCTGTCCCACTCCACCAAGGTGTTTGTGCCCCAGGAAAAGGACAAGTGAAGGCAAATGTCCACAACTGGCGGCAAGAGAGCAAGAGCACTGTTGGAGATTGAAGACTCGGGGGACAGTGACCCCCGGGGGGTGGTGGAGGGGGTGGAGGGGAGAGGAGCTGGACACAAACTACAAAATACAGGAGGGAGGGGAGTTACATTCGTATTATCTGTGATTTTCATTTACAATTAGCTTGATTCTGTTGTCTGGTCTGCGCTAGTTTTAAGTTAAATCTGTTCCACATGTGACGTGTTTTATATGCTATTGAGTCTTGTAAATAAAAGGTTAATCCTGCTGCTCAGTAATTGGTGCGAATATTCCTCATTTTACAACCTGGATAACTGTATTTATTCACAATTAAGTGCTATTAAAGTCAGTTAATAATCTGATTCATGTGTGTTTTCTCGTGAAGTTTGATTAAATCAGTCTATATTTCAACAATTGCCGACCTAAATTCTCAATGGAATTTCACAATTCACTCCCTTTCATTTGAGTTGTTAGATTCACTCAACCTGTGATGTGAGACATGCAACTCCGCCTGGGAGTTCACTCCCTCCCGCTGCAGCTTGACAGACATGTCCATCGTTATGGTGGGGAATGCGGAATAGTCTGTATTTTGTCGAGTGTTCGCCGAGGTTCACGACACCAGACGGCAGTTTCATGGTCACCTTACACAACGTAGGTTCCGGAATAATGACCATGAAATCGCCGTCTCGTGTCAAAAGCAAACTATTTGGTCCAATACAAACCTCACTCCCCAACCTCTCTATCCCCCTCCCCAGCAACTACCTGAAGCTAAATTAATGTCACAACATTGCTGCCATCTTTTACCCAAAACTTAGCTTCAGACCCTGTCCCTCTATATTTAGAATACAGTAAGAAGTTTAACAACACCAGGTTAAAGTCCAACAGGTTTATTTGGTAGCAAAAGCCACACAAGCTTTCGAGGCTCTAAGCCCCTTCTTCAGGTGAGTGGGAATTCTGTTCACAAACAGAACTTATAAAGACACAGACTCAATTTACATGAATAATGGTTGGAATGCGAATACTTACAACTAATCAAGTCTTTAAGAAACAAAACAATGGGAGTGGAGAGAGCATCAAGACAGGCTAAAAAGATGTGTATTGTCTCCAGACAAGACAGCCAGTGAAACTCTGCAGGTCCACGCAACTGTGGGAGTTACAAATAGTGTGACATGAACCCAATATCCCGGTTGAGGCCGTCCTCGTGTGTGCGGAACTTGGCTATCAGTTTCTGCTCAGCGACTCTGCGCTGTCGTGTGTCGCGAAGGCCGCCTTGGAGAACGCTTACCCGAATATCAGAGGCCGAATGCCCGTGACCGCTGAAGTGCTCCCCAACAGGAAGAGAACAGTCTTGCCTGGTGATTGTCGAGCGGTGTTCATTCATCCACCGACCTCCTCAGAAGACAAACACGGGACACAGTGGACAGAGTACCCTTCGTTGTCCAGTACTTCCCCGGAGCTATATTTAACCATATATATATTTAACCAGCCCGTCTCTGACATCTCCTCCAGTCACACAACCCTGTGAGATGTCTGCACCGCTCTAATTGTGGCATCATGAGCGTTCCACATGCAACATGACTTGCATCGATAAACTCTCATCTCCAACATTTCAATTGAAATTTCAAAGCTCAATGGCTTTGAAGCCGAATGGTCCAGATTGCCATGGCCTTCAATGTGAACAGGTTGTTAGTGATGTCACTACAGAGGTTGCCTAGGAAACAATGACTGAACACAGGGGGTGAATGTGAGAAGCTGAAGTTTCCACTTGAAGACATTCCCAGTGTCTCTGAGCAGCTGAACTGGGGAAGCCTTTGGGCAGAGACTGTGCTGCTGCTATTGCCCTTCCCGGCCACCAGGCGTCTCTGTAACGCTCCCGGGGGCTGCCTGTGCGCATGTGCGGGGCGGGAATGCTCCCAGAGGTCAGCGCGCGGGACGCCGCCGCATTGATGCCGTTTCCCCTGGCAACCGCAAGGTGGTCGCCGCCGTCGCCTCCCTTGGCAAGGGAATATGGCCGCTGGCCGTCTCCCTTGGCAACGCAAAATGGCCGCCGGCGGGGGGGGTGTCATTGCGGCGCGTGCGCAGTGAGGTCTGTCTGCAGCCATTGTCCAGGTTGCCCCCAGTGGATGGGGTTGGGATTGTGCAGCAGATGGAGCAACAATCCCAGTTTCAATAGGGGGACAGAAGCTGCAATGCTGCCCCCTGTTGGTCACTTCTCCCAGTCTCAGCATTGCAGAGTGTTTAAACAAGAGTGCATTGTCACAGCAGCACCTTCACCTTCAGTTTCACTTTATTTATTAGTCTCAGAAGTAGGCTTACATTAACACTGCAATGAAGTTACTGTGAGAATCCCCTAGTCGCCCACACTCCGGCGCCTGTTCGGGTTACACTGAGGGAGAATTTAGCA
The DNA here is from genome assembly GCF_964213995.1 of Mustelus asterias. NCBI lineage: Eukaryota > Metazoa > Chordata > Chondrichthyes > Carcharhiniformes > Triakidae > Mustelus > Mustelus asterias. Next base: position 194,736 of record NW_027590311.1, on the reverse strand, counting down.
CGGCCAATGCACCCTAACCAGCACATCTTTCAGACTGTGGGAGGAAACCGGAGCACCCGGAGGAAACCCACGCAGACACGGGGAGGGGACAGCCCGGGGGAAAGCTCCATTCCAACTGTCCCTGGAGTGTCAGATTAACCTGGGTCACTCACGCACCCCCGGCTAAGACTCACCTCCCTCAGACAGTGAGACCCTCCTGTATCACTCACCTTACTGTAGTCAGATACCCTCAGACTCAGCACTGGGCCCTGGGCGTGTTCTTTAAATGCTGCGATCTATCATGGAGGAAAGAGTTGGGAGGATTTTGATTTGATTTGATTTATTATTGTCGCGTGTATTGGGATACAGTGAAAAGTATTGTTTCTTGTATGCTGTACAGACAAAACATACCGTTCATAGAGTACATCGGGGAGAAGTCAAAGAGAGGGTGCAGAATGTAGTGTTGCAACATAGGTAGGGTGTAGAGAAAGATAAATCTAATATGTAGCAGGTCCATTCAAAAGTCTGAGGGCAGCAGGGAAGTTCTTGAGTCGGTTGGTACGTGATCTCAGACTTTGTATCTTTTTCCTGACGGAAGAAGGTGGAAGAGAGAATGTGTGCATGAGGTCCTTAATTATGCTGGCTGCTTTTCTAAGGCCGCGGGAAGTGGAGACAGAGTCAATGAATGGGAGGCTCGTCTGCGTGATGGACGGGGCTACATTCACGACCTTTTGTAATTTCTTGCAGTCTTGGACAGAGCAAAAACCAGACCAAGCCGTGACACAGAAAGGATGCTTTCTATGGTGCATCTGTAGAAGTTGGTGAGAGTCGTAGCTGACATGCCAAATTTCCTCAGCCTCCTGAGAAAGTAGACGTGTTGGTGGGCTTTCTCAATTATAGTGTCGGCATGGGGGGACCAGGACAGGTTGTTGGTGATCTGGACACCTAGAAACTTGAAGTTGAGACCCAAATGACAAGTTGTCATAGTGTCATAGATGTTTACAGCATGGAAACAGGCCCTTTGGCCCAACTTGTCATGCTGCCCTTTTTCTTTTAACCCCTAAGCGAGTCCCAATTCCCCACATTTGGCCCATATCCCTCTACATCTATCTTACCCATGTAACTGTCTAAATGCTTTTTTAAAGATAAAATTGTGTCCGTCTCTACTACTACCTCTGGCAGCTTGTTCCAGACGCTCATCACTCTCTGTGTGAAAAGATTGCCCCTCTGGACACTTTTGTATCTCTCCCCTCTCACCTTAAACCCATGCCCTCTAGTTTTAGACTCCCCTTTGGGAAAATATATTGACTATCTATTGTGTGTCAACCATAGAATAGCCACAGAATGAAGGAGGCCATTCAGCCCATTCAGCTGGTGTCGACTCTCTGCTCGAGCAATCGAGCCAGTCCCACTGCTCCACCTTGTCCCTGGAGCCCTGCAAATCTTTTCCCATCAGCTTCCCATCCCATTTCCTCCGTAAAGACAGCGAGGAGCAGAGAGGAAAGAGGGACTTGGGGATTGGAAGGTTTCATCTGACGTTCTTGTTGGCAGATGCTCTGTGGCGGATAAAGCTGGCAGCTTCCTCCAGAAAGCAGCACAGAGTGAATGGAAGGGGCAGAATGTGAGTGAGATGGGACACGAGAGAGAGAGAGAGAGGGGTGAAAGCTTTCTGTTTGTCAGCAAAAAGCACAATGGTGGCCCTGTGTCCTTCAGGGAGAGGCCCAGGCCTCGCTCAAAGCCTGCCCTGTCCTCTCACTCTCTGGGAGACGGCCATTTCTAACATGTTGTCCATGTTTCTGAGCTGACACTGAGACAAACACAACAACAGCAGCCACTGTCTGGACAAGTCCTCATGGAGAATGAAATGTCCAAAGCCACTTCAAAGGAAGATTGCGCGGCAGGATTTGTCCCCGAGCTGCGGAGGGAGAGATTTGGATGGATGACCAGAAGCTGGGTCAGTGAGGTTGTGTTTTAGCAATGGAGGTCCAGAGAACAGAAAAGGCCCTTCGGCCCATTGCATCTGTGCCGGTCAAAGACAAATCACCCAACTTGGCTCACGGCCTGGTAAGCCTTGGCATTGCAAATGCATAGCTAAGCACTTCTTAAACGTTCTGAGGGTCTCTGCCTCCACCACCCTTTCAGGCAGAGAGTTCCAGACTCCCACCACCCTCTGGGTGAAAAAGGTTTTCCTCACATCCCCTGTAAACCTCCTGCCCCTTACCCTAAATCTATACCCCCTGGTCATTGATCCCACCACCAAGGGGAAAGCTTTCTTCCCGTCTACTCTATCGATGTCCCTCATAATCTTATCCACCTCCATCATGTTCCCCCTCAGCCTCCTCTGCTCCACGGAAAACAACCCCAGGGTGGATTCTTATCACCGTTCAGGCCGGCAAGATTTTCCCATCCCACTGCAGTGAAAGGAGATTTGGCTGGTCACCAGATTCTCCGACCTCGCTGAGCGGGAGTGTGGCGTCAACAGGTGGTAAGATCACACCCTCAGTCTATAAAATCTCTCTTCAGTTCGAGTGGCGGCACGGTGGCACAGTGGTTAGCACTGCCGCCTCACAGCGCCAGGGACCCGGGTTCAATTCCGGCCTCGGGTTACTGTCTGTGTGGAGTTGGCACATTCTCCCCGTGTCTGCGTGGGTTTCCTCCGGGTGCATTGTCCATGCAAAATTGCCCTGAGGGTCCCACGATGTATCAGTTAGGGGGATTAGCGGGAACATACGTGGGGTTATGGGGTAAGCCTGGGTAAGAGTCCGTGCAGATTTGATGGGTCGAATGGCCTCATTCTGGACTGTAGGGGTTCTATGATTCTATGAACTAAAACTCTCCAGGCCAGGCAACATCCTGGTGAATCTCCTCTGCACCTTTTCCAGTGCTATCACATCCCTCCTATCCTGTGCATTCCACAACTGCACAATGTTTCGATGAGGGGCGGCACAGTGGTTAGCGCTGCTGCCTCACAGCGCCAGGGACCCGGGTTTGATTCCTGGCTTGGGTCACTGTCAGTGTGGAGTTTGTACATTCTCCCCGTGTCTGCGTGGGTTTCCACCGGGTGCTGCGGTTTCCTCCCACAGTTCGAAAGATGCGCTGGTTAGTTGTATCAGCCATGCTAAATTCTCCCCAAGTTGCCCAAACAGGCGCCAGAGCATGGCGACTACAGATTTTCCACAGTAACTTCATTGCAGTGTTAATGTAACCCTACTTGTAACACTAATAAACAAACTTTTAAACCTGATACTCGATTCCCCCATGTTGGCCTTGTTCTGTGATAATTAATGCGGATTTTAGATTATTCAATAGTTCTTTAAGGACAGCAGACACAGTGAAAAAAAAACATGTGACTCTTTACACAACAGATATATTTCAAGGGGATACTGCAGCCAGCTGTATCTGAGTGGCAGTAATCTTCCCTCAGAATCAGACAGATTGTGGGTTCAGCTCAGAGCCTCAAATACTAGGCCCTTAGCATCGATCAGAGACTCCGAACACAGCATGATGGGAGAGGGGACAAAGGAAAGTGGTGTTGAATTTGTGAGCCTTGTTTTGTGGAAAGCTTTAGTGTTTGGTCAGAATGTTAATTTTTGAGTGGACCTACCATACATTAAGCTGATCTTTCTCTCTACCCTATCGGTAACTGCAACACTGTATTCTGCACGCCCTCCTCTCCTTCTCCCGAATGAACTCTATGAACGGTATGTTTTGTCTGTGTAGCGTGCAAGAAACAATACTTTTCACCGTGTCCCAATACATGGGATAGGGCGACATGGTGGACAGTGTTTAGCACTGCTGCCTCACAGCACCAGGATTCAATTCTCGGTTGGGAGTTGAGTTTGCACATTCTCCCTGTGTCTGCATGGGTTTCCTGCGGGTGCCCCGGTTTCCTTCCACAGTCCAAAGATGTGCAGATTAGGTGGAATCTGAGACGCTACAGAAGCAGGGTAAAGATTTGAAAATGAAGTGTTTCTCACCCACTCTTAAAAGACAATCCACATTCGCACCAGTCACATTTCACACACTCTGCTCAGTCCTGTGTTGGGGGGTGTTTAGTGCGGGATCAGTGTTTGCTTTTCTCAAACCGCAGTGATATTCCCAACAAGGGCAAGAGGTTTCAGTGTTTAAACATGTAAACATTACAAAACGAAACCAGACAGAAAGTGATGAGGCCTCACACCTTCAATGGAGTCATCTTCGCTCAGAGTCAGAGAGATTGTGGGTTCAGGTCAGAGCCTGAAATACTAGGCCCTTAGCATCGAGACACACAGAGACAGAGAAACACAGAGACAGAGACAGAGAGACACACACAGATACATAGAGAGATATACACACAGAGGCAGAGAGAGAGACACAGATCCAGAGAAGTACAGAGACAGAGAGACACACACAGATACATAGAGAGATATACACACAGAGGCAGAGAGAGAGACACAGATCCAGAGAAGTACAGAGACAGAGAGACACACAGATACACAGAGAGATAGAGACAGAGAGACACACACATAAACACACTAACAGAGAAATACAGAAAGAGAGTTTGGCAAAGTCAGATTTAATTTTCCATTCAATATTTATTTAAAAATTCAGAGAATATTTGACAGGAAAATTGAATTTAAAGTTAACAAAAGTGAATCTGACCTTTGAGCTTCACAATGAGATCTGAACCCCTACGCTCTGAGCTGCCCAATATCTGTACAGCTGTACCAAACACCAGAAAGAGAAAACCAGAGCTCAACATCACGGGAAATGAACAATTGTGAATAAGGAACGAGAAAAGTTATTAATTTATACCTGAGATTTAAACTACAGGAAAACTATTAACTACAATTACATTACAACAAAAGTTACCTTCTACATTTCACACTGAAAACTGAACTACCGCCCATAATTGTCTCAGTTACAGATTCAGAATGATAAACTGAGAGAATTTCACTGTTTGAGTCACCGACAGCAGATATTGTATTTGTGTCAATCAGGAATCTTAATAATCAGCTGAGGGAAATCTACAACGTCCAAAATTCAACCCATCACTTGATCTGTAAAAGAAAGATACAATAATGAAGCATGGGTTTCCTCCGGGTGCTCCGGTTTCCTCCCACAGTCCAAAGATGTGCGGGTTAGGTTGATTGGCCAGGTTAAAAATTGCCCCTGAGATGCGTAGGTTAGAGGGATTAGCGGGTAAATATGTGGGGGTAGGGCCTGGGTGGGATTGTGGTCGGTGCAGACTCGATGGGCCAAATGGCCTCCTTCTGCACTGTAGGGTTTCTATGATTTCTATGAGATGTTTATGATGTGGGACATTAATGTTAGAGTTTTTAATCAATGAATCATTTAGAGATTTTTCAAATCCCTTCTGTTTGACAATCCACTCTGACACCAGTCACATTTCACACTCTCTGCTCAGTCCTGTGTTGGGGGGCGGTGTTTAGTGTGGGATCAGTGTTTGCTTTTCTCAAACCACACTGATATTCCCAACAAGGGCAAGAGGTTTCAGTGTTTAAAAATGTAAAGATTACAGAACAAAACCAGACAGAGAGTGATGAGGCCTCACACCTTCAATGTAGTGATTCCCCCAATCTTTCCTTTTGTATATTGCTTCCTTCCTCTGTCTGAAGTATTGGAGACGTCGACATCACTGAAACAATACAATCTCTCGGGACAATCACTGTAAACAGCTTCTGGAAACAAAGTTACCACTTTAATCACCCAAAAAGCTGAATGTCCATTCAAACATCTCCCTCCCCACATCCTTGTAAATGCAAAGATAACTCCCATTTCCCCAAAGCAGGAAGATGTGAAATGGAAACATCTTCAGCTTTTTACACACTGCACTTTTCCACGGTCCAAAATGTTTCAAAACATTTGCTGAAGTTTTGTTTTAAACTCTTTATCAATGTCCTTCCAGGTTTAGTGTGAAGGTTTGTGTTCCACACTGAGCCCCTCTCAGTCTCCACACGGAGCTTGTGTGTGTGCTGATGCTCCTGTCATTTTGGATGGATACTGTGTGAAGCTGCATTCTCTCCCAGTGAGTTTCTGATCTACTTCACTCTCTCTGCGGCTGGGGCAATGTCCAGCAGGCAGCAGAGGATGGCAGTGTATCACTGTCAGCACAATAGACAAACAGCCTTTAGCAAGAGAGGCTTTGACCCTTTTTCAAACCAAATCCCCAATTTGATGTTTCCAGCTGCGCTGTTTACAATGCTGCTGAATATTGTGTGTCTTTGGTAAACTGGGATGTGTAGCATTCAGTCACATTCAGTGGTCAATAAATACGTCAACACTGTGCGTATCTTTCTGTGTGTGTGTGTCAGCGTGCATGTGTGTCAATGTATTTAAATCTCAAAGGAAAATAGGAGCAGGTGTAGGCCATTTGGCCCATCGATCCTGCGCCAGCATTCAAACAGATCATGGGGCACGTACGCACACAAAACACGCACACACCAACACACACAAAACACACACACACACAAAGCACGCACACACAAACACACATAAAACACGCACAATAAACACACAAACACACAGAAACACACACACACACATCAAAAACACAGCACTGCTGCCTCACAGTGCCAGGGACTCGGGTTCGGTTCCCGCTTTGGGTCACTGTCTGTGCGGAGTTTGCCCGTTCTCCCTTTGTCTGCGTGGGTTTCCTCCGGGTGCTCCGGTTTCCTCCCACAGTCTGAAAGACGTTCTGGTTAGGGTGCATTGGCCGTGCTTAATTGTCTCTCCGCGTCAGAGAGACTAGCTCGGGTAAATGCATGGGGTTATGGAGATAGGGCCTGAGTGGGATTGTGGTCGGTGCAGACTCAATGGGCCAAATGGCCTCCTTCTGCACTGGAGGAGTCTAGGATTCTATGAAAACACACAGAAACAGATATTCTCACCCAGTAACACTCACACAGGAATAAACACACACGGAAACATGTCCACGCACACACACACACATACACGCGTACACACACACGCATGCACACACACACACACACGCATGCACACACACACACACACACAAACAGACACACACACAAACAGACACACACACACACACACAAACAAACACACACACACATATTCCTATTTTATTTCACACAATCGATTTGCGTCTTGAACATGCTGAATGGTTGGGCTTCCACATCCCCCTGGAATTGAAAATTCCAAAGATTCACCACCCTCTGAGTGAAGAAATTCCTCCTCATCTCAGTCTTCAATGGTCTGCCCCTGATTCTGAGATTGTGTCCCCTGGTTCTAGTCTCACCAGCCAGGGGAAACATCCAATCTACATCCACCCTGTCACACCCTGTAAGAATTTTAAGTCTGTTTCAATGGGGTCGCCTCTCATTCTTCAAGGGTTCAAGGCCGACTTCCGGACTTGATGGCCATGGAAGGTGTGCTCATAACGGGGCCAAACAGCTGGATTATCAAACAGTGAATCCTGCCGGGATCATGTATCAGTAAACTCTGCCCGAAACCTCTCTCAGTTATTACAATCTGGGCCTTGTATCAGTAATCTCTGCCCGAAACCTCTCTCAGTTATTACAATCTGGGACTTGTATCAGTAATCTCTGCCCGAAACCTCTCTCAGTTATTACAATCTGGGCCTGGTATCAGAAATCTCTGCCCGAAACCTCTCTCAGTTATTACAATCTGGGACTTGTATCAGTAAACTCTGCCCGAAACCTCTCTCAGTTATTACAGTCTGGGCCTGGTATCAGTAAACTCTGCCCTAAACCTCTCTCAGTTATTACAATCTGGGCCTTGTATCAGTATTCTCTGCCCTAAACCTCTCTGTTATTACAATCTGGGCCTGGTATCATTAATCACTGCCCGAAACCTCTCTCAGTTATTACAATCTGGACCTTGTATCAGTAATCTCTGCCCTAAACCTCTCTCAGTTATTACAATCTGGGCCTGGTATCAGTAAACTCTGCCCGAAACCTCTCTCAGTTATTACAATCTGGGCCTGGTATCAGTAATCTCTGCCCTAAACCACTCTCAGTTATTACAATCTGGGCCTGGTATCAGTAATCTCTGCCCGAAACCTCTCTCAGTTATTACAATCTGGGCCTTGTATCAGTAATCTCTGCCCTAAACCTCTCTCAGTTATTACAATCTGGGACTTGTATCAGTAAACGCTGCCCGAAACCTCTCTCAGTTATTACAATCTGGGCCTGGTATCAGTAAACTCTGCCCCAAACCTCTCTCAGTTATTACAATCTGGGCCTGGTATCAGTAATCTCTGCCCGAAACCTCTCTCAGTTATTACAATCTGGGCCTGGTATCAGTAATCTCTGCCCTAAACCTCTCTCAGTTATTACAATCTGGGCCTGGTATCAGTAATCTCTGCCTGATACCTCTCTCAGTTATTACAATCTGGGTCTTGTATCAGTAAATTCTGCCCTTCAGCTGATTGGAGAATATCATTGTGAATATTACTGAGTTTGGGATGTAATATTTTCCTGCTGTTGCCAATATGGCTATTTTTAACATAGTTTCTGGGATCCTCCAGTCTCCCCTCAGCAGCTTTCTGGGCAGTGAGAGGTGACACACCGTTCACTCGCAGAGGGAGTTTTTGGTCCTGTCGCTGTCAATGGGATTTCCCATTGAAGTCACCTCACGCTAGCAGGAAACCAGAGGCAGGGGTACGAGAGCAGAGAATTCCCCACGAGTGAACAGCCGGAGAATCCCGGACATTAGCTCCTTTCCCAGTTATCACTGCACTCAACCCAGTCGCTGTTTATACGCTCAGTTGTCTCAGTGAATACTACATTACACCATGCTGCTGTGGACACTACAATCAACCCTTTCTGAGTTCTCACTGTATTAATACCATGTATGGATTGATATTTCATTGGACCATGTGCTGGGTTAGATGAATATTTATTGATTCTTGTGATGTGGGTGTCACTGGCTAGGTCAGCATTTATTGCCCATTCCTAGTTGCCCTGGAGAAGGTGGTGGTGAGCTGCCGTCTTGAACCCGCTGCTGTCTATGTGGTGTAGGTACACCCACAGTGCAGTTAGAGAGGGAACCTGCTTAAATTATCACTGCATTTAACCATGTCACTCTTTATAAAAAATAAACTAGACCATGTCTGGGTAATGAATGTGGAGCATGTCTCCATTTCTCTTTACCTCAGCACTGTATCTGTGTATATAACACTTTATACAGTTTAAATGTTATTTATTAGTGTCACAAGTAGGCTTACATTAACACTGCAATGAAGTTGCTGTGAAAATCCCCTAGTTGCCACACTCCGGTGCTGTTCGGCTTCACTGAGGGAGAATTTAGCATGGCCAGTCCACCGAACAGCATGTCTTTCAGACTGTGGGAGGAAACCGGAGCACTCGGAGGAAACCCAGACACGGGGAGAACATGCAGACTCCACACAGACAGTGACGCAAGTCGGGAATCGAACCCGGGTCCCTGGCGCTGAGAGGCTGCAGTGCTAACCACTGTGCCACCCCTAGAAACTAGATACAGTTTCTCTTCTTAATGCATGGGGCCATCCCTCTGTATATACTACAATTGGTCTTTACTTAGTTATTGCTTCACTCAACTATGTCACTGTTTCCAATGCACTCAGTGAAGTCACAGTTATTAACGCACGCAGCCATGCCTCTATCGACACCACACCCGACAATTTCTAAGCTGTTGCTGCACTTCCCCAGGAATAGATTTGATCTGTTTCTCTTACATTCAGCATCATCAGAGATACTGCTGTGTTCGGCCTTGTTTCATTCATTACTCAACTCACCTGTGCCTCCGTTTTATTTTACACAAGTTCCTGTCTTTCTTATTCCTACATTCTACCCTGTTTCAGTTGTTACTGCACTGAAAAATCTCCCTGTTAGGTAGACAGAGAAAGAGAGTCAGCTGGATGGATAGACGAATATTCCTTTAAAGTTATATATTTGTGTGGGTCAGCTGGTGCCACCACTCTTGTTTGGAACAGTTTTTGTTTGGTCTTGTTACCAGCTATTGGGTGTTGTGTGAAATGTCCAATTGCTCCAGTATTGTGTGTGTAATATTGGTGTTGAAAGATTGGGTGAATTTCGCTCGAGTCTCTTGGAGATGAGCAGAAATTGAGGAAGGGAAATAAAGTTGAACATCGGTAAAGGGAAAGTGACCACAGTCCCAGATGACGATCTGCTGCTCTCCCCTTTGAGGGGGAGAACTCACTGGCGGTGATTTACCACACCTCAGGCCAGGGGAAAGGTTGAAAGGGTTGGGCTTTCATGACGTGTTGGAGACTTTGTGCATCTCAAACCAGCTGTCCAGCCAACTGAGTGAACCAACTTCCATATTGCCACATTTCAATGCATGTTGCACAACCTGGTCACAAACTATTGCATTGGAGATTACTCATTGATATTGGGATTGATCTGTGACAATTCTCACAGTCGCGTATGTGTGGCCGTGTGTGTGTTTGTGTGTGTGTGTGTGTTTGTGTGTGTGTATGTGTGTGTATGTATGTTTCTGTCTGTGTGCATGTTAGTGGATATGTTTTTACAGATTCCCAGAGAGAGAGAGAGAGAGCGAGAGATGCAGAGACCAACAGATGACAGGGTCAAGGAGAGTGAGAGAAAGAGAGAGCCAGATTGAGAGAGGCACTGAGAGACAATGTCTGTCCAAATCCTCTTGAAGCCACTTTGCATTTTCCTCACAACTCACATTCCCACCGAGCTTTGTGTCATCCGCAAACTTGGAAATATTACATTAGGTCCCCACATCCAAATCATTGATAAACATTGTGAACATCTGGGAACAAAGTCCAGATCCTTGTGGCACAGCCGGCCGACACAAGACGGAGAAATCATCTGGCCGGGAACACAACAGCGACATTTTTCAGGGAAGCTCGGAGCCAGCTGTGTCTCAGTGGATCATAATCTGACCTCAGAATCATTCCATTGTGGCTTCAGTTACAGCATCAAATTCTCGGCCAGGCTGGAAAGCAAATCACTCCTCAAATCCCCAAATAAAACGTTCTGGGATCTGAACTTAAAATGCTGTAACTGATCATGGAGGAAAGAGTGGGGTCTAATAGACACTGAGAAGATAACTTGCATCTGAATCATAGAACGGTGACAGCACAGGAGGCCATTCAGCCCCATCAAGCCAGTGCGACACTCTGCAAGAGCAATGTCACTATTTCCACTCCTCCACCCTTTCCCCGTGACCCTGTAAATATTTCCCCTTCAGCTTCCCATTCAACTTCCCCCGGAAGTCCATGATGGAATCCGCTTCCACCTCACCCTCAGACAGTACATTCCAGATACTGGACACTCACTACGTTAGAAACATTTCCTCATGTTGCCGCTGTCGCCATTTACCTGAATTCAGCATCCTCTGGTTTTCAACCTTTCCACCAATGTGCCGATTATCTCAAAGCCGATCCTCTCAGTCCCGGGACGTCCCTGCAGGAGTTCCTCAGGGTGAGTGTCCGAGGCCCCAACCATCTTCAGCTGCTCCAACACTGACCTTCCCTCCATCACAAGGTCTGAAGTGGGGATGTTCGCTGATGATTGCACAATGTTCAGCACCATACGCAACTCCTCAGATACTGAAACAGAAAATAAGGACATACCAAACAGGTCAGGCAGCATCTGTGGAGAGAGAAACAGATTCTGGGAGCAGGGGGACTGAGAGACAGGCAGATTGAGAAAAATATGCACACACACTAACACTCACACTCAGACAGCCTAAAACTAAACAGATATGACTCGACCCTGCCATTAAGGGAGAGACCTCGCTGGTCTATCTTTGACCCAAGTCACACACTGACTCTGAATGTCCTCACAGCAACTTGGGGATGGACATTTCTAAAGGACTATTCATGGCTTTAGGGTTTCCAAAAGTGTTTCACCGACAATGGAGCGGTTTTGAAATGTTGTCAGTGTTATTTAGGAAATAAGCAAACTTTTGATGCCACACGCATTGAGTTTAAAAATTGGCAAGCCATGTTGCAGCTTTATAGAACCATTGTTAGGCCGCACATGGAATATAGTGTTCAATTCTGGTCGCCACACTACTAGAAGGATGTGGAAGCTTTGGAGAGGGTACAGAAAAGATTTACCAGGATGTTGCCGGGTATGGAGGGCATTAGCTCTGAGGAGAGTTTGGAGAAACTTGGTTTGTTCTCACTGGAATGACGGAGGCAAGGGGGGTGACCTGATAGAAGTCGACAAGATTATGAGAGGCATGGACAGAGTGGATAGTCAGGAGCTTTTTCCCAGGGTTGAAGAGTCCATTACTAGAGGCACAGGTTTAAGGTGCGAGGGACAAGGTTTAAAGGAGACGTACGAGGCAAGTTTTTTACACAGAGGGTGGTGGGTGCCTGGAACTCGCTGCTGGGAGAGGGAGTGGAAGCAGATACAATAATGCGTTTTAAGGGGCGTCTGGCGAAATTCAAGAATAGGATGGGAATAGAGGGATATGGTCCCTGGAAGGGGAGGGGGTTTTAGTTCACACATGGTTGGTGCAGGCTTGGAGGGCCGAAGGGCCTGTTCTTGTGCTGTAATTTTCTTTTTTCTAATTTCAGAGAGAGATATATACAGATACAGAGCCATAGAAAGACAGAGACAGGATGGGATTGTGCTGTACATGTTTCCGAGCTGACATTGAGACACACACGAGATGTGCACCAATGATTTGGATGAGGGAACCAAAAATAACATTTCCAAGTTTGCTGATGCCATGAAACTTGTTGGGAATGTGAGGAGTGAGAAGGATGTTAAAATGTTTCACAGTGACTTCAGTAAATTGAGTGAATGGGTAAATGCGTGGCAGATGCTGTATAACGTGGACAAACGTGAATTTAACTACTTCGGACAGAGAAGCAGAATGGCAGAGGGTTATTTAAATGGTGATAGATTGGGAAATGTTGATATACAAAGGGACCTGGGTGTCCTAGTACACAAGAGACTGAAAGCAAGCATGCAGCTACAGCAAACAGTTAGGAAGGCAAATGATATGTTGGCCTTCATTGCAAGAGAACTTGAGGAAAGGAGCAAGGATGTCTTACTGCAGCTGTACAGGCCCTCGGTGAGACCACACCTGGAATATTGTGTACAGTTTTTGTCTCTGTAACTATGAAATGCTGCACTTACCATAGAGGGAGAGCAGCGGAGGCACACCAGACTGATTCCTGGGATGGCAGGATTGTCGTATGAGGAGAGATTGAGTCGACTGGGCCTGTATTCACTGGAGTTCCGAAGAATGAGAGGGGATCGAATTGAAATGTATAAATTCTGACTGGGCTGGACTGACTGAATACAGGGATGTTGTTCCCTCCAGCTGAGGGGCTGAGGGGGTGGGGAGAGGGGGCGGGGGGGGGGGGGGGAGAGGCTGGAACAAGGGGTCACAGATGGTGAAACTTTGCAATATGTTTAATCTGTAGAAACCTATCCATCTCAGTCTGTGAACGATGACTGAGCCTCCACAGCCCTCTGGGATAGGGAATTCCAAAGATTCACCATCCTGGAAGCACACGGAATTCAGGAAAACTTGGCGAGATGGATCGGAAACTGGTTTAGTAATTGGACACAAAGGGTGGTGTTGGAAGGCTGTTTGAGTGGCTGGAGGCCGGTGTCCAGTGGTGCACCACAAGGCTCCGTGCTGGGGGGCTTATTGTTGTTATACATAAATGAGACAGATGATAATGTGGGGGCAATGATAAGCAAGGTTCCAGATGACAACAAGATTGGTAGGATGGTTAATAGTGAAGAAAGTTGTAGGTTACAGGAAGATATCGCTGGGTTGGTCAGATAGGCAGAGCAGTGGCAGATGGTATTTGACCCTGATAGGTGCGAGGTGATGCACTTTGGAAGCAGTAACAAGGCAAGGGAGTATTTAATGAGTTGCAGGACACTGGGAAGCTCAGAGGAACATATGGATCTTGGGCAATTATTCACAGATCCCAGAAGGCAGCAGAGCAGGTGAATCAAGTGGTAAAGAAGGCAGATGAGACAATTGCTTTTATCAGTCATGGCGCAGAGTAGAAGAGCAAAGAGTTAATGTTGGAGTTGTACAGAGTGTTGGTTAGGCCACAGCTGGAGTACCGTGTGCAGATCTGGTCACCACACCAGAGGAAGGATATGATAGCACTCGAGGGGGTACAGAGGAGGCTCAGCAGCATGTTGCCTGGGATGGAGTATTTGAGCTATAAGGAGAGACTGGATAGGTTAGGATTGTTTTCTTTAGAGCAGAGAAGGCTGATTGAGGTGTGTAAGATTATGAGGGGTATGGACAGGGTGAATAGGAAACAGCTGTTCCCCTTGGTTGAGGGGTCAATCATGAGGGGACATAGTTTTAGGGCAAAGGGCAGGAGATTCAGAGGAGAGTTGATAAAAACATTCACTCAGAGGGTGATGGGAATCAGGAAAGTACTGCCTGGGAAGGCAGTGGAGGTCGGAAACCTTACAACCTTTCAAAAGCATTTGGATGAGCACTTGAACATCACAACATTCAAAGATATGGTACAAGAGATGGAAAATTGGATTAGCACAACTTTAGTGGGAGTTACTGTTGGTGCAGACTCAATGGGTCGAAGGGCCTTTTCTTCACTGTACCACTCTATGACTCTGAGGGAAGAAATTCCTCCTCACAGGAAGCAGAGAGTCGGAATAAATGGGTGCTTGTCTGGTTGGCGGATGGTAACTAGTGGCGTGCCGCAGGGATCAGTACTGGGGCCTCAACTATTTACCATTTATATAGATGATCTGGAGGAGGCGACTGAGTGTAAGGTAACAAAGTTTGCAGACGACACAAAGATAAGTGGAAAAATGTATCGTGTGGAGGGCGTAGAAGGCCTGCAGAGAGATTTGGACAGGCTGAGTGAGTGGGTGAGGACCTGGCAGATGGAGTATAATGTTGACAAATGCGAGGTTATTAACTTTGGAGGAAATAATCACAAATTGGATTATTATCTAAATGGAAAAAAATTACAACATGCTGCTGTGCAAAGGGACCTGGGGGTCCTTGTGCATGAGACGCAAAAACCCAGTCTGCAGGTGCAACAGGTGATCAAGAAGGCAAACGGGATGTTGGCCGATATCGCAAGGGGGATAGAATATAAAAGCAGAGATGTCTTGCTGCATCTGTACAGGGCATTGGTGAGGCCGCAGCTGGAATACTGTGTGCAGTTTTGGTCCCCTTATTTGCAGAAGGATATATTGGCCTTGGAGGGAGTGCAGAGAAGGTTCACCAGGTTGATACCAGAGATGAGGGGTGTTGATTATCAGGAGAGACTGAGCAGATTGGGTTTGTACTCGTTGGAATTTAGAAGGCTGAGGGGGGATCTAATAGAGACCTATAAGATAATGAAGGGGCTGGATAGGGTCGAGGTGGAGAGATTCTTTCCACTTAGAAAGGAAGCTAGAACTAGAGGGCACAGCCTCAAAATAAAGGGGGGTCAGTTTAGGACAGAGTTGAGGAGGAACTTCTTCTCTCAGAGGGTGGTGAATCTCTGGAATTCTCTGCCCACTGAAGTGGTGGAGGCTACCTCGTTGAATATGTTTAAATCACGGAGAGATGGATTCCTGATCGGTAAGGGAATTAGGGGTTATGGGGATCAGGAGGGTAAGTGGAACTGATCCACATCAGATCAGCCATGATCTTATTGAATGGCGGGGCAGGCTCGAGGGGCTAGATGTACTACTCCTGCTCCTATTTCTTATGTTCTTATCTCAGTCCTAAATGTCCTGCCCCCTTACTCTGCGACTATGCCATGGTTCTAGACACCACACCCCCCCCCCCCCACCGCCCCCAGCCGGGGGAAACATCCTTCCTGTATCTACTCAGCTCATGTTTGGGGGTTGGGGAGAGTTATAGAACAAAGAGATCTCGGGGTACATGTTCATAGCTTCTTGACAGTGGAGTCACAGGTGGACAGAGTGGTGAAGAAGGCATTCGGCACGCTTGGTTTCATTGGTCAGAACATTGAATACAGGAGTTGGGACGTCTTGTTGAAGTTGTACAAGACATTGTTAAGGCCACGCTTGGAATACTGTGTACAGTTCTGGTCACCCTATTTTAGAATGGATATTATTAAACTAGAAAGAGTGCAAAAAAGATTTACTAGGATGCTACCGGGACATGATGGTTTGGGTTTTAAGGAGAGGTTGCACAGACTGGGACTTTTTTCCCTGTAGCGTAGAAGACTGAGGGGAGATTTTATAGAGGTCTGTAAAATAATGAGGGGCATAGATCAGCGAGATAGTCAATATCTTCTCCCAAAGGTAGGGGAGTCTAAAACTAGAGGGCATAGGTTTAAGGTGAGAGGGGAGAGATACAAAAGGATCCAGAGGGCAATTCTTTTCACACAGAGGGTGGTGAGTGTCTGGAATGAGCTGCCAGGGGCAGTAGCAGGGGCGGGTACAATTTTATGTTTTAAAAAGCATTTAGACAGTTACATGGGTAAGATTGGTATAGAGGGATATGGGCGAAACACAGGCAATTGTGATTAGCTTAATGGTAAAAACTGGGCGGCATGGACAAGTTGGGCCAAAGCGCGTTTCCATGCTGTAAACCTCTATGACTCGACCCTGCTGAGCCCTGTAAGAATTGTCCAAGTTTGAGTGAGGTCACCTCTCATGCTTCTCGAGTGCATAAAGTAAAAGTCCATTTTCTTTCCTCAGAGGACAATCCCTCCATCCCAGGAATTAATGCAGTGAAATGTCATTGAAGTCCTTCTCGGACAAGAATGTCTTTCCTTAGGTAAGAGGATAAAACTGTACACAACACTCCGTGTGTGGTTTCACCACTAATTCAGCCTCTCCCACATCCCCTTGAAGAGTCTACATCCTCCTCACAACTCACACTTCCACCTGCTTTCATGTCATCTGCAAACTCGGAAATATTACATTTGATCCCAAACGTCCAAATCAATGATATGGATTGTGAATAGCTGGGCTCCCGAGTACTGATCCTTGTGATAAGCCGCTGGTCACAGCCTGGCACCCTGAAAATGACCCATTTGTACCTAAGCTCTGTTTTCTGTCCGTTAACCATTTCTCAATTCATGCCAGTATTATCAGGGTAAATACGTTGCATCACGGGGATAGGGCCTGGGTGGGAATGTTGTTAGCGCAGGCTCGATGGGCTGCATGGCCTCCTTCTGCACTGTAGGGATTCTATGATTCTAATATGTACATACGTCAGTGAAGGTGGCAGGGCACTTTGACAGAGCAGTAAATGAAGTATATGGTATCCCAGCTTTTATTAATGGAGGAATTGAGGACAAGAGTTAGGAGTTCATATTGAACTTGTATAAGACACTCGTTAAGCCTCATCTGGAGACTGTGCCCAGTTCTGGGCACCGTACTTGAGGAGGGATGTGAAGACATTGGAGAGAGTGCAGAGGAGATTCACAAGAATGATTCCAGGGAATAAGATCCGAAGCTACGAGGGTAGATTGGAGAGGTTGGGACTGTTTTCCTTGGAGAAAAGAAGGCTGAGGTGAGACTTGAGAGAGAGATTCAAGATCCAAAGGGGTATCCACAGGTTAAAGAGTGAGAAACTCTTCCCTCTCAAGAGATGGTCATGAACTAGAGGGCACAGATTCTAAATGATGGGGAAATGGATCAGAAGTGAAGTGAGAAAAAGCACTTCATCAAGAGTGTGTTTGGAATCTGGAACAATCTTCCTGAAAGCCTGTTCCAATATTCAATAAGATCCTGGCTGATCTGTGATCTAACTCTCTGTCTCTTAACCCCTTGGACGAAGGAAAATCTATCAACCCCAGGTTTAAAATAATAACAAGTGACTGAGCATCAATAGCCATTTGCAGAAGATTGTTTCAAACTAACTCCACACCACATCTGGCAATGTTTCCATTTCTACAATTCTAAAATTCTAAACTGAAGCTAACATTCAAATATTCCCAAATCCTGGAGTTCCCAGCCAGCAGAAAAACGTGTTCTTTATCAGCCTCTCCCTTTCCCTCATTATTTTCAATGTTTGATTAAATCAGCCCCCAACTTAAATTCCAGCGGTTAAGAATAATGTTTAATCTGCACTGTTCATCAAATGTTCCCAACACAAATACTGTAATGGGCTAAATACAGAGTAAAATTCCCTCTGCTCTGTCCAAGGAATGTTTCAGCACAGATTTTTATTTTGAAGTTTAGGAAAAACAGGAATCAAATTGCTCAGCATCCCAGTGTGGCCTCCTGTTTATTTCAATCAGCCCTTCACATTCAAACATGAAGTTGAAGCTTCGAATACTGTCTGTGGCAGCGTTTGTGGATTCAGTTGTTCTCCTGCTTTTTCACTTGTCTGAAGGATTTGAATTATAGACATTGTTTAATCATTCCTTTCTCTCAGCACATGGAACTTGTGAATCTTCAAGGCAGACAATCTCATGTAATTAACAACAAACTGCATCTTTATTCATCCGTCCATTTCCTATCTCTGAATGGATCACACACATTTCCAGAATGCAGGAAGCTCTCAATGGAAACTGCTTCCAATTATTCCCCAATACAATTGTTCGCACTTGACTGTGAACTACATTCCACTGACATTCCCAAAGCAGCCACAGAAAAGTGACTGGTTATTTTAAACATTGAACCTGAACTATTTGAACTGATGATTCACTCACATTGTACAGAAATGTTGAGTCTGTTTTGATGAGAGTGATCAGATTAACATTGTAACATGAAGACAGCCTCCGTACTGAGATTAACCACATTTACAACAATTCTGCAATATCAGATCCATTGCTGTGTGTATTGTGCGAATTCAGCTGTGAAATATCTGGACATTTGGAGCTTCCACTGTTTCTGTCATTTCATCATTTATTAAAGTACGTTGTTCTATCCCTTTTAAATCTAAGTTGTGTCAGTTTACATTTCCCTGCACTGAAACCTCTCCACCAGTTTTGTCCATGTACAAAATATGAATAACTCTTTGCAATCTGATGTTTCCAGCGATGCTGCTTACAATGCTGTCTAATGTTTTGTGTCATTGGCAAACCAGGATGTGTAGTATTCAGTCACATTAAATGGTCAATAAATATGTCAATACTGTGTATATATTTCACTGTGTGCGTGTGTGTGTGTGTGTGTCTGTGTCTCTGTGTGTGTGTGTGTGTCTGTGTGTGTGTGTCTGTGTGTGTGTGTGTCTGTGTGTGTGTCTGTGTGTGTCTCTGTGTGTGTCTCTGTGTGTGTGTCTCTCTGTGTGTGTGGGTGTGTGTGTGTGTGTGTCTGTGTGTGTGTCTCTGTGTGTGTGTGTGTCTCTGTGTGTGTGGGTGTGTGTGTGTCTGTGTGTGTGTGTGTGTCTGTGTGTGTGTCTCTGTGTGTGTGTGTCTCTGTGTGTGTTTGGGTGTGTGTGTCTGTGTGTGTCAGCATGCATGTGTCTCTGTGTGTGTGTGTGTCTGTGTGTCTGTGTCTGTGTGTCTGTGTCAGCATGCATGTGTCTCTGTGTGTGTGTGTGTGTGTGTGTGTGTCTGTGTGTGTGTGTGTGTGTCTGTGTGTCAGCATGCATGTGTGTCAATGTATTTGAATCTCAAATATGTGCAGTTGGAGGCCATTTGACCCATCGAGCCTGCTCCCCCACTCAAACAGATCTTGACAAACACACACACACACACACACACACACAGACGCACACACAGAGATACAGACACACACACACACACACTCATAGACACACACGCACTGACAAAGAGAGAGACACACAGTCACTCACGGACACACACACACAGAGACACAAACACACACTCACGGACACACACGCACACACGCAGAGAGACACAAACACACACTCACAGACACACATGCACAAAGACACAGAGAGAGACACACACACACAGGCACACACTCACTCACAGACACACGCAGAGAAACACAATCACACACACAGAAACACACAATGAAATAGACACTTGCACACACTTAGAAACTGTCTCTCTCTCTCTCTCTCTCTCTCTCTCTCACACACACACACACACACACACAGACACACACACACACACAGAAATACAAAAACATAAGCGCACCGACACTCTCATTCCTATTTCTGTTTTACTCCTCAATGCCCCAACTAAAAAGTACTGGGATCTGAGCTTGAAATGCTGGAACTGATCATGGAGGAACGAGTGGGGCCTAATAGACACTGAGAAGTTAACTTGTGTGTGAATCATAGAATGGGGACAGCACAGGAGGCCATTCAGCCCGTCGAGCCTGGATCGACACACTGCAAGAGCAGTTTCACTATTCCCAATCCTCCACCCTCTCCCCGTAACCCTGTCAATATTTTCCCTTCAGCTTCCCATTCAATTTCCTCTTGATGGAATCTTCTCCCACCTCTGACTCAGGCAGAACATGATGTGGAGATGCCGGCGTTGGACTGGGGTAAACACAGTAAGAAGTTTAACAACACCAGCTTAAAGTCCAACAGCTTTATTTGGGAGCAAAAGCCACACAAGCTTTCGGAGCTCCAAGCCCCTTCTTCAGGTGAGTGGGAATTCTGTTCACAAACAGGGCAGATAAAGACACAGACACAATTTACATGAATAATGGTTGGAATGCGAATCCTTACAGCGAATCAAGGCAGAACATTCCAGATACCAGCAGTCACTACGTTAAAAACATTTCCTCATCACAGATTCATACAGTGCAGAAGAGACCCTTCGGCCCATCGAGTCTGCACCGACACGTGAGGACCACCTAACATACCGACCTCACCCCATTTACCAGCACTTGGCCCATAGCCCTGAATGTGATGATGTGCCAAGTGCTTATCCAGCTACTTTTTAAAGGATGTGAGGCAACTTGCCTCTGCCAACCTCCCAGGCAGCGCATTCCAGACTGGCACCACCCTGTGGGTAAAACAGATTTTCCTCACATCCCCCCTAAACCTCCTGCCCCTCACCTTGAACCTATGTCCCCTCGTGACTGACCCTTCAACTAAGGGGAACAGCTGCTCCCGATCCACACTCTTCATGTCTCTCATAATCTTCTCCACCTCAATCAGGTCGCCCCCCCAGTCTTCTCTGCTCCAATGAATACAACACAAGCCTACTCAACATCTCATTTTTAATTTTGTTTATTAGTGTCACAAGGAGGCTTGCATTAACACTGTGAAGTTACTGTAATAATTCCCAGATGCCACACTCTGGTGTTCGGTTACACTGAGAGAAAATTTACCACGGCCAATGCACCCTAACCAGCACATCATTCACACTGTGGGAGGAAACCGCAGCGCCCAGAGGAAAGGCACGCAGACACGGAGAGAACGTGCAGACTTCACACAGACAGTGACCTGAGCCGGGAATCGAACCTGGGTCCCTGGCGCTGTGATGCAGCAGTGATAACAACTGTGCCACTGTGTGGCCCAGAGCTCTCTTCATAGCTGAAACACTCCAGCTCAGATACATCCTGGTGAATCTCCTCTGCATCCTGTCCAGTGCATTCACACCCTTCCTATAATGTGGCGACCAGAACCGCACACAGTACTCCAGCTGTGGCCTCACCAAAGTTTTATACAGCTCCAACATGTCTACCCTGCTTTTGTAATCTCTGCCTCGACTGAAAAAGGCAAGCGTTCCACATGCCTCTTACACCGCTCCACTAACATGCAAATCAGCAAATGAGAAATATTTGGGATGGATGAGTCCTTGGCAGCATGGATTAGAAGTTTGGTAAGAGATAGGAAACAGAGGGGAGGTAGAGATGGGCATTTCTCAGACTGGAGACGAGTTGAAAGTGGTGTTCCCCAGGGATCAGTGTTGGGATCCTTGCTTTTTCTGATTTATATTAACAGCTTAGCGACGGCGGTTGAACGCACAATCTCCAAATTTGCAGATGACGCTGAGCTCGGGAGAAGAGTGAATTGTGAGGATGACACTGAGCGACTTCAGAGGGACATGGACAAGTTGGCCAAATGGGCAGACACCTGGGAGATGAATTTCAATGCAGCGAAATGGGAGGGAATGCATTTTGGTGGAAGAAACATGGGGAGACGATACAGACTCAATGGTACAACGTTGAGGGGACTACAGGAGCAGATGGGCCTTGGGTTTCAAGTGATTCATTCTCTGAAGGTGGCCAGGCAAGATGAAACAGTTGTTAAGAAGCCGGATAGGATCCTTGGGTTTATAAAGAGAGGCATAGAGTATAAAAGCAAGGAAGTGATGCTACAACTCTACAAATCATTGGACAGATCACATTCGGAGCACTGTGATCAGTTCTGGGCACCATATTTAAGGAAGGACGTTAAAGTCCTCGAGAGAGGCAGAGAGAGAGAGAGAGAGTGCAATGGAGATTCACTCGAATGATTCCAGGAATGAGAAATTTTAGATCCAAGGAACGATGAGAGAAATTGGCCTTATTCTCCTTGGAGCAGAGAAGATTAAGAAGTGACCTTATCGAGGTGTTCAGAATGATGAACAATGTTGACAGGGTGAAGAAGGATTGAATGGGGAGAGGCAGAAACCCTCAACACATTTCAAAACGACACTGATTTCCACTTGAAGGAATAACTTCTCTCCCCCAACACTATCCCGTCATTCTCGATAAGCCCATGCTGCCCGTGTTCTGTGATAAATTACACGCAAGTGAAAAGATTATTTTAAATAGTGGGGTTACATTTGCCACCCCCCAATCTGTAGGAACTGCTCCAGAGTATATAGAATTTTGGAAGATGACCAGCAATGCATCCAATATTTCCAGCGCCGCTTCCTTTAATACTCTGGGATGTAGATTATCAGGCCCTGGGGATTTGTCAGCCTTTAACCCCATTCATTCCCCCAGCATCATTTTCTTACTAATACTGATTTCCTTCAATTCAATTCCACACTCTCACTAAACCTTCAGTTCCCTAACATTTCTGCCAGGTTATCTGTGCCTCTTTTGTGAAGACAGAACCAAAGTATATGTTCAATTCTTCTGCCATTTCTTTGCTCCCCATTATAATTTCCCCGGAGAGATGGAGAGAGGCAGAGTCACTGACAGATAGGGGTGAGATAGTAATGCAGAGAGTAACAGTGAGATATTCAGGAGGGCAAGCAGCTAATAGTGGGGTACAACAAGGATCACTCCAAAGCCACAGGTATTGCCTCATGTTGCCGCTGTCGCCATTTACCTTAAATCAGCATCCTCTGCTTTCCAAGCTTTCCCCCAATGTGCCGATTATCTCAAAGCCGATCCTCTCAGTCCCGGGACATCACTGCAGGAGTTCCTCAGGGTGAGTGTCCGAGGCCCCACCATCTTCAGCTGCTCCATCACTGACCTTCCCTCCATAGGTGAGATGTTCGCTGATGATCGCAGCATTCACAACTCCTCAGATTGTGAAATAGTCAATGCCGGAATACTGAGCAGGACAGGCAGCATCTGTGTAAAGAGAAGCAGATTCTGGGACTGGGGGACTGAGAGACAGGAAGATAGTGAAACACACACAAACTCACTGACAACAAACGCAGTGATGCACAGACACACACACACACACAGATACACGCACAGTCTCACACACAGACACACACACACACACACACAGATACACGCACAGTCTCACACACAGACACACACACACACACAGATACACGCACAGTCTCACACACAGACACACACACACACACAGATACACGCACAGTCTCACACACAGACACACACACAGATACACGCACAGTCTCACACACAGACACACACACACACACACAGATACACGCACAGACACACACACACAGATACACGCACAGTCTCACACACACACACAGATAGAGAACAGTCCCACAGTCTCACTCACAATATCCTAATCTCCCTGGCATTAAGGGGCAATTTGTCACGGCCAATCAACCTAACGCGCGCATCTTTGGAGTGTGGGAGGAAACCGGAGCACCCGGAGGAAACCCACGCAGACACGGGGAGAACGTGCAAACTCCACACAGGCAGTGACCCGAGACCAAAATTGAACCCGGGTCCGTTGCGCTGTGAGGCAGCAGAGCTAACCACTGTGACACCCATGTTGGCCTTCATTGCAAGAGGATTCGAGTAGAAGAGCAAGGATGTCGTACTGCAGCTGGACAGAGCCTCGGTGAGACCACACCTGGAGTCTTGTGTGCAGTGTTCCTCTCCTTATCTGAGGAAGGATGTACTTGCCACAGAGGGAGAGCAGTGAATGTTCACCAGACTGATTCCTGGGATGGCAGCATTGATGTCTGAGGGGAGATTGGGTCGGCTGGGCCTGTATTCACTGGAATGTAGAAGAGTGAGCGGGGATCTAATTGAAAGGTATAAAATTCTGACAGTGCTGGACAGGCTGGATACAGGGATATTGTTTCCTCCGGCTGGGGGTGTCTGGAACAAGGGGTCACAGTCTCAGGATACGGGGGAGGCCATTTGGGACTGAGATGAGAGGAAACCTCTTCACTCAGAGGGTGGTGAACCTGTGGGATTCTCTCCCACAGAAAGCTGTGGAGACCAAGTCACTGAATATATTTAACAAGGAAAGAGATAGAATTCTACACTCTAAAGGTGTCGAGGTGTATGGGGAGACCGCTGGGGTATGGCATTGAGACAGAGGATCGGCCATGATAGCGTTGAATGGTGGGTCAGGCTCGAAGGGCTGAATGGCCTCCTCCTATTTTCTATGTTGATGTGACCGCCCCAAGTCTCTTTGGGCCTCCACTCTTTCCAGCCTTTCCCCATTCATAAAGCAATCTGTTCTATCCTTTTTAAAGTGGGTGACCACACAATTGTCTACAATGAAATCCATCTTTCTCTCTTTGAACCATTCAGTTAAGACATTTTACTTTAGGGCAGCACGATGGCACAGTGGTTCGTACTGCTGCCTCACAGCGCCAGGGACCCGGGTTCAATGCCAGCCTCGGGTGACTGTGTGGAGTTTGCACATTCTCCCCGTGTCTGCGTGGGTTTCCTCCGGGTGCTCTGGTTACCTTCCACACTCGCAAGATATATAGGTTAGATGGATTAGCAATGGGGTTATGGGGATAGGGCTGGGGTGAGCGCCTGGGTAAGATACTCTGTCATCAAGTCTGTGCAGACTCAATGAGCTGAATGGCCTCTTATGCAGTGGAATACCTCTGCCATTTGAAGCTTCTCGCTATAAGACTTAAAATGCTGCCTATTTCTGTGAAATGTAGCAAACTTTCTGTCTCATCACCGGGTGACATGATGGCACAGTGGTTAGCACTGCTCCCACACAGCACCAAGGACCCACGTTCAATTCCAGCCTCGGGTGACAGTCTGTGTGGAGTTTGTACGTTCTCCCAGTGTCTGCGTGGGTTTCCTCCGGGTGCTCTGGTTTCCTCCCACACTCCAAAGATGTGCGGGTTAGGTTAATTGGCCGTGCTCAATTGCCCCTTAGTGTTAGGGGGATTCAGGCCCGGGTGGTCTTGTTGTCGGGGGCAGGCTTGATGGACCAAAGGACCTCCTTCTGCACTTTAGGGATTCTATGATGAGCGGCATGGTGGCACAGTGGTTAGCACAGCGCCAAGAACCCAGGTTCAATTCCAGCCTCAGCTCGCTGTCAGTGTAGAGTTCTCCCAGTGTCTGCATGGGTTTCCTCCGGGTGCTCCAGTTTCCTCCCACAGTCCAAACATGTGCGGGTAAGGTGGATTGGCCATGATAAATTGACCTTAGTGTCAGGGGATTAACAGGGTAAATATATGGGGTTACGGGAATCGGGCCTGGGTGGGATTGTGGTCGATGCAGACTCGATGGGCCGAATGGTCTGCCCTTTAGGGATTCTATGATTCTAGGATCTCAAATCATTGATAAATACGATGAAACTGAGACAGACACGGGGGCTTTGCAGCAGCAGGCAGAATGGGAATCATTGCATCCTGCACCGAGTTTTATGACACAACCAATTTCAGAAAATTCACAACTCTAATTCACAACAGCAAAGTGTGGGATTGCAAACTTGGAATTATTAGCCCAGGACTAAAGTTTAACAGCTAAACACTGACATTCGGAAACAGGAGATGGCCTCACATCTTCAATTCTGTGATTGTCCCCCATCTCCTGCTCTGAATATTACAATATCTCTGCCCCCTTCATGCGTCTGCAGACTTTGAAAGTTACTCAGACATCGGTGAAACTAGTCTTTATCTCGGGGCATTTCCTGTGAAATATGCACCTTCTGCAACGAGACACAATCTAATTGACGCTTTCTGATACAATCTGAATCTCCTTTCAAACAACCTCCCAACCCCACTGTGCAGGAATGTCACCTTTTGTCACATTCCCCAACACAATTGTTGACACTTTATCAGGTGGGAAAAGTAGATTCAACTGACAGATTCTGAGCACCAGGTTGAATCTTTAAGATGTAAAAATGAACTGAAATCCCAGGTCTCTCTGTTCCTGCATCCATTTTAACATTGACCCATTGATTTTAAATTGCTTCTCCTGTATAAAAATATCATCTATCAACCTCAGATTTAAACATGAATAAGCGACTGAGCATCAACTGCGAATTGTAGAAGGTAGTTCCAAACTAATATCACAGCTGGTGTGGCAAAGTGTTTCTGAATTCCACTCCTACAAGTCTAAAATCCTCAACATTGTTTGAAATCCAATGTCCCCAAGTCCTGGACTCCCCAACCAGCAGGAAAAGTTGTTCTTTATCAGTCCTCTCCATTCCCCTTATTATCTTGAAGTGTTTGATCCAATCATCCCGTAGCCTAAATTCCAGCATTACAGAGTAACACTTCAACTACACTTTTCAACAAACAATCCCAAACCAAATACAGAACAGGGTTCATAGAATCCTGTAGTGCAGGAGGCCATTCGGCCCATCGAGTCTGCACTGACCACAATCCCACCCAGGCCCCATCCCTATAGAACATAGAACATAGAAAGCCACAGCACAAACAGGCCCTTCGGCCCACAAGTTGCGCCGATCACATCCCCACCTCTAGGCCTATCTATAGCCCTCAATCCCATTAAATGCCATGTACTCATCCAGAAGTCTCTTAAAAGACCCCAACGAGTTTGCCTCCACCACCACCGACGTCAGCCGATTCCACTCACCCACCACCCTCTGAGTGAAAAACTTACCCCTGACATCCCCCCTGTACCTACCCCCCAGCACCTTAAACCTGTGTCCTCTCGTAGCAACCATTTCAGCCCTTGGAAATAGCCTCTGAGAGTCCACCCTATCCAGACCCCTCAACATCTTGTAAACCTCTATCAGGTCACCTCTCATCCTTCGTCTCTCCAGGGAGAAGAGACCAAGCTCCCTCAACCTATCCTCATAAGGCATGCCCCCCAATCCAGGCAACATCCTTGTAAATCTCCTCTGCACCCTTTCAATAATCCCATACATTTACATCAGCTAATCCTCCTGACACTAAGGGACAATTTAGCTTGGCCAATCCACCTAACCTGTACACCTGATAGAAGTCTGCCAGATTATGAGGGGCATGGACAGAGTGGATAGTCAGAAGATTTTTCCCAGGGTGGAAGAGTTATTACTCGGGAGCAGAGGTTTAAGGTGCGAGGGGCAAGGTTTAAAGGAGATGTGGGAGGAAAGTTTTTTTACACAGAGTGTGGTGGGTGCCTGGAACTCGTTGCCGGGGGAGGGAGTGGAAATGGATACGATAGTGACTTTTCAAGGGCGTCTTGACAAAGACATGAATAAGATGGGAATGGAGGGATATGGTCCCCGGAAGGGTAGGGGGTTTGATTTCAAGATAGCCGCAAATTCACTTTGAGAAAAGTTCCCTCTGCTGTGTCAAAGGAATTTTTAATTGAGGATTTTTATTTCTGGGAAACTGAACTCACATTGAACAGCATCCCAGTGTGGGATTTAAACGCTAGTTTCTTTCAGTCATGGGGCGAGAGATGGAGCGAGAGGGAGAGATACAGATACAGAGGCAGAGAGACACAGAAACAGGATGGGATTGTGCTGTACATGTTTCAGAGCTGACACTGAGACACACACGAGATGTACAATCGCAGACCAGAGTGAATCATTCTCTGTTACCTGCAGTGTCCTGGACATGGACAGAAGCTGACACTCAGACACACACAACAACAACTTGCATTTATATAGCACCTTGGACAGTATTATCCCAAGATGCTTCACACTCCCAGGACAGGTACAGCACAGGGTTAGATACAGAGTAAAGCTCCCTCTGCACTGTCCCCATCAAACACTCCCTGGACAGGTACAGAGTAAAGCTCCCTCTACACTGTCGCCATTAAATACTCCCAGGACAGATACAGCAAGGCTTTAGATGCAGAGTAAAGCTGCCTCGACACTCACCTTCATCCACTCCCAGGACAGATACAGTGTTGAAGTTAACTGTCTGTCTGTTTCATTTCCCTCTCCGCTGCACCCGCTCTCGAACACAAATCATTGTCTGGTAGAAAGTGAGAAGGAGCCTCGACAGAGAGGTTGGGAAGGATTGAATGGAGAAAGGCAGAAACCCTCAACACATTTCAAAACTACACTGATTTCCACTTGAAGGAATAACTTCTCCACCCCAACACTATCCCATCATTCTCGATAAGCCCATGCTGCCCGTGTTCTGTGATAAATTACACGCAAGTGAAAAGATTATTTTAAATAGTGGGGTTACATTTGCCACCCCCCAATCTGTAGGAACTGCTCCAGAGTCTATAGAATTTTGGATGATGACCAGCAAAGCAGATACAGCACGGGGTTCGATCCAGAGTAAAGCTCCCTCGACACTGTCCCCATCAAACACTCCCAGGAAAGGCAAGGAAAGCGGTTAGATACAGAGTACAGCTCCCTCCACACTGTCCCCATCAAACAGTCCCAGGACAGGTACAGCACGGGCTTAGATACAGAGTAAAGCTCCCTCTATACTGTCCCCATCAAACACTCCCAGGACAGGTACAGCACAGGGTTAGATACAGAATAAAGCTCCCTCTGCACAGTCCCCATCAAACACTCCCAGGACAGGTACAGCACAGGGTTAGATACAGAGTAAAGCTCCCTCTCCACTGTCCCCATCAAACACTCCCAGGACAGGTACAGCACGGGTTTAGATACAGAGTAAAGCTCCCTCTACACTGTCCCATCAAACACTCCCAGGACGCACTAGGTTAGATACAGAGTAAAGCTCCCTCTGCACAGTCCCCATCAAACACTCCCTGGACAGGTACAGCCCAGGGTTAGATACAGAGTAAAGCTCCCTCTGCACTGTCCCCATCAAACACACCCAGGACAGGTACAGCACGGGGTTAGATACAGAGTAAAGCTCCCTCTGCACTGTCCCCCATCAAACACTCGCAGGACAGGTACAGCACAGAGTTAGATACAGAGTAAAGCTCCCTCTGCGCTGTCCCCATCAAACACTCCCAGGACAGGTGGAGCACGGGCTTAGATACAGAGTAAAGCTCCCTCTATACTGTCCCCATCAAACACTCCCAGAACAGGTACAGCACGGGCTTAGATACAGAGTAAAGCTCCCTCTATACTGTCCCCATCAAACACTCCCAGGACAGGTACAGCACAGGGTTAGATACAGAGTAAAGCTCCCTCTACACTGTCCCTATCAAACACTCCCTGGACAGTACAGCACGGGGTTTGATGCAGAGTCAAGTTCCCTCTACACTGTCCCCATCAAACACTCCCTGGACAGGGACAGCACGGGGTTAGATACAGAGTAAAGCTCCCTCTACACTGTCCCCAACAAACACACCCAGGACAGGTACAGCACGGTGTTTGATGCAGAGTGAAGTTCCCTCTGCACTGTCCCCATCAAACACTCCCAGGACAGATACAGCATGGGTTTAGATGCAAAGTAAAGCTCCCTCGCTCCTGTCCCCATCAATCACTTCCAGGACAAGTACAGCATGGGCGAGGTACAGGGTAAATTTCCCTCTACACTGTCCCCATCAAACACATCCAGGACAGGTACATCACGGGGTTCGATACAGAGTAAAGCTCCCTTGAAATTGTCCCCATCAAACACTCGCAGGACAGGTACAGCACGGGGTTAGATACAGAGTAAAGCTCCCTCTACACTGTCCCCATCAAACACGCGCAGGGCTTGTACAGCATGTGGTAGATACAGAGTAAAGCTCCCTCTCCACTGCCCCATCAAACACTCCCAGGACAGGTACAGCACAGGGGGAGATACAGAGTAAAGCTCCCTCTACACTGTTCCCATCAAACACTCCCAGGACAGGTACAACACTGGGTTAGATACAGAGTAAAGTTCCCTCTACACTGTCCCCATCACACACACCCAGGACAGCTACAGCACGGGGTTAGATACAGAGTAAACCTCCCTCTACACTGTCCCCATCAAACACTCCCAGAACAGGTACAGCACGGGGTTAGATACAAAGTATAGCTCCCTCTATCCTGTCCCCATCATTCACTCCCAGGACAAGGACAGCATGGGCTAGGTACAGGGTAACGTTCCCACTACACTGTCCCCCATCAAACACTCCCAGGACAGGTACAGCACGGGGTTAGATACAGAGTAAAGCTCCCTCTACACTGTCCCCATCAAACACTCCCAGGACAGGTACAGCACGGGGTTAGATACAGAGTAAAGCTCCCTCTGCACTGTCCCCATCAAACACTCCCAGGACAGATACAGCACGGTTTAGATACAAAGTAATGCTCCCTCTCTACTGTCCACATCAATCACTCCCAGGACAGGGACTGCATGGGCGAGATACAGGGTAAAGGTCCCTCTACACTGTCCCCATCAAACACATCCAGGACAGGAACAGCACGGGGTTAGATACAGAGTAAAGCTCCCTCTACACTGTCCCCATCAAACACATCCAGGACAGGAACAGCACGGGGTTAGATACAGAGTAAAGCTCCCTCTACACTGTCCCCATCAAACACATCCAGGACAGGAACAGCACGGGGCAAGACACCCAGTAAAGCTCCCTCCTCACTGTCCCCATCAAGCACTCCCAGGACACATAGAGCACGGGGTTAGATGCAGAATAAAGTTCCCTCGACACTGTCCCCATCAAACACTCCCAGGACAGGTACAGCACGGGGTCAGATGCAGAGTAAAACTCCCTCTACGTTGTGCTCCATCATTGTGTGTGTGTGAGAGAGAATATGTGCGTGTTTGTGTGTGTGTGTGACAGAGAGGGAATGTGTGACAGACAGTGTTTGAGAGAGACAGGGAGTGTGCGAGAGAGAGACAGGGAGTGTGTGAGTGTGTGTGTGTGTGTGAGAGAGTGTATATGTGAGAGAGTGTGAGAGACTGCATGAGAGAGTGTGTGAGCATGAAAGAATGTGTGAGAGAGAGTGTGTGTGTGAGAGAGAGAGTGTGTGTGTGAGAGAGAGTGTGTGCGCAAGAGAGAGAGAGAGAGCGTGTGTATGTGTGTGTGTGTGAGTGCGTAAGAGTGCGCGTGTGTATGAGAGAGAGTCTTGTGTGTGAGAGAAAGAGCGCGTGTATGTGTGGGTGAGAGTGTGTGTGTGTGAGAGTGAGTGTGAGAGAGTGCATGAAGGTTGGCTAAGGTTACTGGGGAGAATTTAAACTAGATAGGTTGGGGGGAGGGGAGCTAGAAGAGTTGACTAGGATCAAGGAACTAATTGATGGGGTGGAGGATGCAGGGGTAAGGGGAATTACAAAATTAATGGTAGAGGAGAGGGTGCAAGTGAATGAAGGCGGTAATTTAGATAAGGGAGTAGAGGGAGACGGTGTTTGCGACTCATCAAAGCGGGTCCAGATAAAAGCTGGAATAAGGACACTTTGCCTGAATGCACGAAGCATTCGGAACAAGGTGAATGAGTTGATGGTGCAAATCAGCACAAGTGGGTACGATCTAGTGGCCATTACAGAAACGTGGCTGAAAGGTGACCAGGACTGGGAGATGAATATCCAGGGGTATCAGGCGTTTAGGAAGAATAGACAGGAAGGAAAAGGTGGTGGGGTCGCGCTATTAATAAGAGATAATATCAGGGTAGTACTGAGGGATGACATAGGCTCTGAGGAACAAAACGTGGAATCATTATGGGTAGAGATGAGGAATAGTAGAGGGAGAAAGACACTAGTAGGTGTGGTATATAGGCCCCCAAATAATAATGTTGAGGTAGGGAGGGCTATAAACAAGCAGATAAGGGATGCGTGTAAAAACGGAACGGCAATAATCATGGGGGACTTCAACATGCACATTGACTGGCAGACTCAAGTCGGTAAGGGTGGAATGGAGGAAGAGTTCTTAGAATGCTGTCGGGATAGTTTCCTTGAACAGCATGTTACGGAACCGACGAGGGAACGAGCTATTTTGGATCTGGTATTGTGTAACGAGGTAGGTAGAATTAAGGATCTTATTGTGAAGGACCCTCTTGGGTCTAGTGACCACAATATGGTCGAATTTCTGATTCAGATGGAAGAGGAGAAAGTTTGGTCCCAAACCAGTGTCCTCTGTTTGAACAGAGGGAAATATGATAGGATGAGGGATGAATTGGCTAAGGTAGACTGGGAGAGCAGGCTGGCAGGTAGGATAGCTGAGGAACAGTGGAGGATTTTTAAGGAGATCCTTTTCAGTTCTCAGCAAAAATATATTCCAGCAAAAAACAAGGATTGTAAGAAAAGGGAGAACCAGCCGTGGATAACGAAGGAAATAAAGGAGAGTATTAAAATAAAAACAGCTGCGTACAGAGTGGCCAAAAATAGTGGAGAAACAAGTGATTGGGAAAAATTTAAGAAACAACAAAGAGAGACTAAGAAAGCGATAAAGAAAGGAAGGATAGACTATGAAGCTAGGCTAGCAATTAATATAAAAAATGATAGTAAAAGTTTTTATAAATATATAAAAAGGAATAGAGTGGCTAGAGTGAATGTTGGACCCTTGGAGGACGAGAGGGGGGAGTTAATAGTGGGAAATGAGGATATGGCTGAGTCTTTAAATAAGTTTTTTGTGTCGGTCTTCACGGTGGAGGACACAAATAGTTTGCCAAATATTAACGATAGAGGGTTGGCAGCAGGAGAAATACTTAATACAATTAATGTTACCAGAGAGGCAGTGCTGGGTAGACTAATGGGACTGAAGGTGGATAGGTCCCCGGGTCCGGATGGAATGCATCCCAGGGTATTGAAAGAAATGTCAGAGGTAATAGTGGATGCGTTAGTGATTATTTATCAAAACTCGTTGCATTCTGGGGTAGTGACGGTTGATTGGAAAACGGCTAATGTTACGCCGCTGTTTAAAAAAGGAAGGAGACAAAAGGCGGGTAACTATAGGCCGGTCAGCTTAACGTCTGTAGTAGGGAAAATGCTGGAATCCATTATTAAAGAGGAGATAGCAGGGCATCTGGATAGAAATGGTTCGATCAATCAGACGCAGCATGCATTCATGAGGGGAAAGTCGTGCTTGACGAACATGTTGGATTGTTATGAAGATGTGACTAGGGCGGTTGATGGAGGAGAACCGGTGGATGCGGTGTTTTTGGATTTCCAAAAGGCGTTTGATAAGGTGCCCCATAAAAGGCTACTGAAGAAGATTAGGGCACACGGAGTTGGGGGTAGTGTGTTAAAGTGGATTGGGGACTGGCTATCCGACAGGAAGCAAAGAGTCGGAATAAATGGGTGTTTTTCCGGTTGGAGGAAGGTAACTAGTGGCGTGCCGCAGGGATCGGTACTCGGGCCGCAACTATTCACCATTTATATAGATGATCTGGAGGAGGGGACGGAGTGTAGGGTAACGAAGTTTGCAGACGACACAAAGATAAGTGGAAAAGTGAATCGTGTGGAGGACGGAGAAGATTTGCAGAGAGATTTGGACAGGCTGAGTGAGTGGGCGAGGATATGGCAAATGGAGTATAACGTTGAGAAATGCGAGGTTATACACTTTGGAGGAAATAATAACAAATGGGATTACTATCTCAATGGAAACAAATTAAAACATGCTACCGTGCAAAGGGACCTGGGGGTCCTTGTGCATGAGACGCAAAAGCCCAGTCTGCAGGTACAACAGGTGATCAAGAAGGCAAATGGGATGTTGGCCTATATTGCGAAGGGGATAGAATATAAAAGCAGGGATGTCTTGATGCACCTGTACAGGGCATTGGTGAGGCCGCAGCTGGAATACTGTGTGCAGTATTGGTCCCCTTATATGAGGAAGGATATATTGGCATTGGAGGGAGTGCAGAGAAGGTTCACCAGGTTGATACCTGAGATGAGGGGTTTGGATTATGAGGAGAGGCTGAGGAGATTGGGTTTGTACTCGTTGGAGTTTAGAAGGATGAGGGGGGATCTTATGGAGACTTATAAGATAATGCGGGGGCTGGATAGGGTGGAGGCGGAGAGATTCTTTCCACTTAGTAAGGAAGCTAGAGGACACAGCCTCAAAATAAAGGGGGGTCGGTTTAAGACAGAGTTGAGGAGGAACTTCTTCTCCCAGAGGGAGGTGAATCTCTGGAATTCTCTGCCCACTGAGGTGGTGGAGGCTACCTCGCTGAATATGTTTAAAGCGCGGATGGATGGATTCCTGATCGGTAAGGGAATTAAGGGTTATGGGGATCAGGCGGGTAAGTGGTACTGATCCACGTCAGATC
The DNA here is from genome assembly GCF_964213995.1 of Mustelus asterias. Lineage (NCBI taxonomy): Eukaryota > Metazoa > Chordata > Chondrichthyes > Carcharhiniformes > Triakidae > Mustelus > Mustelus asterias. The sequence continues at coordinate 160,278 of NW_027590311.1, read as the reverse complement.
AGCCATGATCTTATTGAATGGCGGGGCAGGCTCGAGGGGCTAGATGGCCTACTCCTGCTCCTATTTCTTATGTTCTAACTTATGTTCTTATGTGTTAGAGAGTGTGTGAGCGTGAAAGAGTGTGTGTGAGAGTGTGTGTGTGTGAGTGTGTGTGAGAGAGAGAGTGTGTGTGTGTGTGTGTGAGATTATGTGTGTGTCTGAGAGTGTGTAAGAGAGAGTGTGTGTGTGAGCTGATCTTTCTCTACACCCTATCGGTAACTGCAACACTATATTCTGCACCCTTTCCTCTCCTTCTCCCTGTGTACTCTATGTACAGAATGTTTTGTCTGTATAGCGCACAAGAAACAATACTTTTCACTGCATCCCAACACAAATCAATCAAATCAAAGCAAATTAACACGGTGAAGTTTGGACCCTGTGGGGTGACAGTTGTCTGAATACAGATTCTATCTAACTGTAACATTCAGGTACCACGTGTACTGAGCTCACCAGCGTTCTGTCTGTATTGTGTGAATCCAGTCTTGAAATATCCACTCATGTTGCTAATTCTGCAAAGACAGAAACAGAAAGAGTGTTTGAATTCTCCGTGATTAGACCCCTTAATGATAAACAACATGGTGGATGAGAGGGATAGAGAGGGAGAGGAAGAGAGAGAGAGATGGAGCGATGCAGAGAAACAGAGAGATAGGGAGAGGGAGCAATGCAGAGAGTAACAGTTAGACAGTGAGGAATAGAGATTAATTCAGATGGATAGTGAGTGTCAGGGGAGTCGGAGACGCTGATATTTAAAAACAAAAGCAGACAGGATTTGGTTAAATCTCACGGGATCCAGTGTGAGGTAGCCAAATGGATATAAAATAGGCTGGATGACAGAAGACAGAGGGTGGTTGTAGAGGGTTGTTTTTTGTCAAACTGGAGGCCTGTGACCAGCGGGGTGCCTCAGGGATCGGTGCTGGGTCCACTGTTATTTGTCATTTATATTAATGATTTGGATGAGAATTCAGGAGGCATGGTTCGTAAGTTTGCAGTTGACACCAAGATTTGTGGCACAGTGGACAGTGAAGAAGGTTATCTAGGGTTGCAACGGGATCTTGATCAATTGGGCCAGTGGGCTGATGGATGGCAGATGGAGTTTAATTTAGATAAATGCGAGGTGATGCATTTTTGTGGATCGAACCAGCGCAGGACTTACTCACTTAATGGTCGGGTGTTGGTGAGAGTTACAGAACAAAGGGATCTCGAGGTACAGATTGATAGCTCCTTGAAAGTGGAGTCACAGGTGGATAGAGTGGTGAAGCGTGCAGGTAAGCAAGCAGTTAGGAAGACCAATGGTATGTTGTTGTTTGCAAGAGGATGTGAGTCCAGGAGCAAGGATGTCTTACTGCAGCTGTACAGGGCCTCAGTGAGACCACACCTGCAGTATTGTGTACAGTTTTGCTCTCCTTATCTGAGAAAGCATTGAAGAAAATTGCTCACTGTGAACAAACCTAAAAAAGCTGACTGATGTTTCATTCCAGATTCTCAGAGGGAGAGAGAGAGAGATTCAGAGAAAACACAGACTGAGTGAGTGAGAAAAAGGGAGTGACAGAGATCAAGAGGGGGACCGAGAGATAGTGAGTGAAAAAAATATATTAGTCAGAGCGCATCGGAAAAGGAGGATTGGAATTTGTCAGCCTTGCTTTATGGAAAGCTTTAGTGTTTGGTCAGAATGTTAACACGGTGAAGTTTGGAGCCTCTGGGGTGACAGTTGTCTGAATACAGATTCTATCTCATTGTAACATTAATGTACCACGTGTACTGAGCTCACCAACATAGAACATAGAACAGTACAGCACAGAACAGGCCCTTCGGCCCACGATGTTGTGCCGACCTTCATCTGATACCAAGATCAAGCTATCCCACTCCCTACCATCCTGGTGTGCTCCATGTGCCTATCCAATAACCGCTTAAATGTTCCTAAAGTGTCTGACTCCACTATCACTGCAGGCAGTCCATTCCACACCCCAACCACTCTCTGCGTGAAGAACCTACCTCTGATATCCTTCCTATATCTCCCACCATGAACCCTATAGTTATGCCCCCTTGTAATAGCTCCATCCACCCGAGGAAATAGTCTTTGAACGTTCACTCGATCTATCCCCTTCATCATTTTATAAACCTCTATTAAGTCTCCCCTCAATCTCCTCCGCTCCAGAGAGAACAGCCCCAGCTCCCTCAACCTTTCCTCATAAGACCGACACTCCAAACCAGGCAGCATCCTGGTAAATCTCCTCTGCACTCTTTCCAGCGCTTCCACATCCTTCTTATAGTGAGGTGACCAGAACTGCACGCAATATTCCAAATGCGGTCTCACCAAGGTCCTGTACAGTTGCAGCATAACCCCACGGCTCTTAAACTCCAACCCCCTGTTAATAAAAGCTAACACACTATATGCCTTTTTCACAGCTCTATCCACTTGAGTGGCAACCTTTAGAGATCTGTGGATATGGACCCCAAGATCTCTCTGTTCCTCCACAGTCTTCAGAACCCTACCTTTGACCCTGTAATCCACATTTAAATTTGTCCTACCAAAATGAATCACCTCACATTTATCAGGGTTAAACTCCATTTGCCATTTTTCAGCCCAGCTTTGCATCCTATCTATGTCTCTTTGCAGCCTACAACAGCCCTCCACCTCATCCACTACTCCACCAATCTTGGTGTCATCAGCAAATTTACTGATCCACCCTTCAGCCCCCTCCTCTAAGTCATTAATAAAAATCACAAAGAGCAGAGGACCAAGCACCGATCCCTGCGGCACTCCGCTAGCAACCTGCCTCCAGTCCGAAAATTTTCCATCCACCACCACCCTCTGTCTTCGATCAGACAGCCAGTTACCTATCCAATCGGCCAACTTTCCCTCTATCCCACACCTCCTTACTTTCATCATAAGCCGACCATGGGGGACCTTATCAAACGCCTTACTAAAATCCATGTATATGACATCAACCGCCCTACCTTCATCAACACACCTAGTTACCTCCTCAAAAAATTCTATCAAATTTGTGAGGCACGATTTGCCCTTCACAAATCCGTGCTGACTATCCCGGATTAATCCGCATCTTTCTAAATGGTCGTAAATCCCATCCCGAAGGACCTTTTCCATCAATTTACCAACCACCGAAGTCAGACTAACCGGTCTATAATTACCAGGGTCATTTCTATTCCCTTTCTTAAACAGAGGAACAACATTTGCCACTCTCCAGTCCTCTGGCACCATCCCCGTGGACAGCGAGGACCCAAAGATCAAAGCCAAAGGCTCTGCAATCTCATCCCTCGCCTCCCAAAGAATCCTAGGATACATTTCATCAGGCCCAGGGGACTTATCGACCTTCAGTTTATTCAAAACTGCCAATACATCCTCCCTCCGAACATCTATTTCCTCCAGCCTATTAGCCTGTAACACCTTCTCTTCCTCAAAAACATGGCCCCTCTCCTTGGTGAACATTGAAGAAAAGTATTCATTCATCACCTCGCCTATCTCTACTGATTCCATACACAAGTTTCCACCACTGTCCTTGACCGGCCCTAACCTCACCCTGGTCATTCTTTTATTCCTCACATAAGAGTAAAAAGCCTTGGGGTTTTCCTTGATCCGACCCGCCAAGGACTTCTCATGTCCCCTCCTAGCTCTCCTCAGCCCCTTTTTCAGCTCGTTCCTTGCTAACTTGTAACCCTCAATCGAGCCATCTGAACCTTGTTTCCTCATCCCTACATAAGCTTCCCTCTTCCTTTTCACAAGACATTCCACCTCTTTTGTGAACCACGGTTCCCTCACTCGGCCATTTCCTCCCTGCCTGACAGGGACATACCTATCAAGGACACCCAGTATTTGTTCCTTGAAAAAGTTCCACTTTTCATCAGTGCCTTTCCCTGACAGTTTCTGTTCCCATCTTATGCCCCCTAATTCTTGCCTAATCGCATCATAATTACCTCTCCCCCAATTGTAAGCCTTGCCCTGCCGTCCGGCCCTATCCCTCTCCATTGCAATAACAAAAGACACCGAATTGTGGTCACTATCTCCAAAGTTCTCTCCCACAACCAAATCTAACACTTGGCCCGGTTCATTTCCCAGTACCAAATCCAATGTGGCCTCACCCCTTGTCGGCCTATCCACATATTGTGTCAGGAAACCCTCCTGCACACACTGCACAAAAAGTGCCCCATCCAAACTATTTGACCTACAAAGGTTCCAATCAATATTTGGAAAGTTAAAGTCCCCCATGACAACTACCCTGTGACCCCCACACGTATCCATAATCTGCTTAGCAATTTCTTCCTCCACATCTCTATTACTATTTGGGGGCCTATAGTAAACTCCTAGCAACGTGACCGCTCCTTTCCTGTTTCTAACTGCAGGCCATATTACCTCAGTGTGCATATCCCCCTCAAAGTGCTTTTCCGCAGCCGTTAAACTATCCTTGATTAACAATGCTACTCCTCCACCTCTTTTACCAGCTTCCCTACACTTACTGAAACATCTATACCCCGGAACGTCCAACAACCATTCCTGTCCTTGTTCTACCCACGTCTCCGTAATGGCCACAACATCGTAGTCCCAAGTAGCAATCCACGCCCCAAGTTCATCCACCTTGTTCCGGATGCTCCTTGCATTGAAGTAGACACACTTCAACCCATCTTCCTGTCTACCGGTACCCACCCTTGACCTTGATACCTTCCCCAATATCTCACCACCCTCAACACTGACTTCCGGACTACAACTCCTTTTCCCACTCCCCTGACAAATTAGTTTAAATCCCCCTGAAGAGCCGTAGCAAATTTCCCTCCCAGGATATTGGTGCCCCTCTGGTTCAGGTGCACCCCGTCCTGTTTGTAGAAGTCCCACCTTCCCCAGAATGTGTTCCAATTATCCACGTATCTGAAACCCTCCCTCCTACACCATCCCTGCAACCACATGTTTAAGTGCACTCTCTCCCTGTTCCTCAACTCGCTATCACGTGGCACCGGTAGCGTACCAGAGATGACCACATGTTTTGTCTTTGCTCTCAGCTTCCAGCCCAGCTCCCGAAATTCCTGTTTTAAATCCCCGTCCCTTCTCTTACCTATGTCGTTGGTACCAATGTGTACCACGACTTGTGACTGTTTCCCCTCCCCCTTAAGAATCCGGAAAACACGGTCCGAGACGTCACGGACCCTGGCATCCGGTAGGCAACAAACCATCCTCGAGTCTCTTTTGCTGCCACAGAACCTCCTATCTATCCCTCTAACTAACGAGTCCCCAATAACTATTGCCCTCCCGCTCTCCTCCTTACCCTCCTGAGCCACAGGGACGGACTCAGTGCCGGAGATCCTCTCACTGCGGCTCACCACTGGTATGTCGTCCCCCTCAACCGTATCCAAAGCGGAATACTTATTGCTAAGGGGAACGACCGCAGGGGATCCCTGCACCGACTGCTTCCTCCCAGCCCCTCTCACCGTCACCCATCTATTTTCATTCCGCGGAGTAACTGTATCCCTGAAGCTTCTGTCTATGGCCATCTCTGCATCCCTAATGATCCTAAGTTCCTCCAACTCCAGCTCCAGTTCCCTTACATGGTTTTGGAGGAGCTGCAGATGGACGCACTTCTCACAGGTATAATCAGCAGGGACACTGACGTCGTCCCTCACCTCGAACATAGTGCAAGAGGAACATTGCACTGCCTGCACACCCATCCCCTCTAGATACCTTGCCAGTACCAGGTAGAAACAGCAAAAAATGAATTAACTCACCCCTGCTCGCCCTGCCCAAGCCCTGTGAGCCAAAGCCCTACAGCTTTCACTCTGCCTCCTGCTCACTCTGCTGCCCACTAACGACGCGGCCCGCTCAAAAGTGCGGCCTACTTTTAAACCCTCCAAAAACCTTCCCAGACTCCTGCTGGGCCCACTTCCTGATTTAAAAAAAAACCTCCGATTTTTTACACAAATTTAACTTAAAATAAATAAATAAATGTAGTGAACAAACCAACAGCCTTCTCCTCAGCCTGGTCCTGTGGAACATTTGCAAACCATCGTTTGAAGAAAGCTTGCTGTTTATATTGTATGAATCCATCCCTTTGGAAATGTAGTCAGTCTTATTCAGGAAAAGGACAAGCTAATTTCAGAGGGAGAGATACAGATACACAGGCAGGCTGAGACTGAAACAGGATGGGATTGTGCTGTACAGGTTTCAGAGCTGACACTGAGACACACACAAGATGTACAATCGCAGATTGTACCTGACACTTACAAAAAAACGTAGCAAATGGGAACAGGAGGAGACCATTCGGCCCATCGAGCCTGCACCGACAACAATCCCACCCTATCCCCGTAACACCACACATTTACCCTGCTGATCCCCCCCGAAACTAGGGTCAATTTGTCACGGCCAATCAACCAACCCGGGCATCTTTTGACTGTGGGAGGAAACCGGAGCACCCGGAGGAAACCATGATCAGCCATGGTCACAATGGATGGCGGAGCAGGATGGAAGGGCTGAATGGCCTCCACCTGTTCCTATTTTCTATGTTTCTTTGTAAGTTCCACGTGGAAAAGTGTTTCTTCATTTCACTCCTAAAAGTCTAAAATACCAAACATTGTCTAAAATCCAATGTCCCCCAAGTCCTGGACTCCCCAACCAGCAGAAAATGTTCCTCTTTATCAGCATCTGTGGGTCATCCTGACTCGAAACATTGGCTCTATTCTCTCTCCACAGATGCTGTTTAATGCGTTTCACTGCATTAAAACCTGCTGAGATTTTCTGTTTTTGTTTCAGCGCCTGTTCGGCGACACTGAGGGAGAATTTAACATGGCCAATGCACCCTAACCATCGTGTCTTTCAGACTGTGGGGGGAAACACTCCCAGGACAGGTACAGCACGGGGTTAGATACAGAGTAAATCTCCCTCTGCACTTTCCCACATCAAAACACCCCTAGGATTGATACAGCATGGAGTTAGACACAGAGTAAAGCTCCCTCGACACTGTCCCCAAAAAACACTCCCAGGACAGGTACAGCACGGGGTTAGATACAGAGTAAAGCTCCCTCGACACTGTCCCCAAAAAAATACTCCCAGGACATGTACAGCACGGGGTTAGATACAGAATAAAGCTCCCTCTACACTGTCCCCTTCGAACACTCCCATGACAGGTACAGCACGAAGTTAGATACAGAGTAAAGCTCCCTCTACACTGTCGCCATGAAACACTCCAAGGTCAGATACAGCACGGGGTGAGATACAGAATAAATTTCCCTCAACACGGGTCCCCTTCAAACACTCCCAGGACAGTTTGAGCACGGGGCGAGATACAGAGTAAAGCTCCCTCTACAATGTCCCCATCAAACACTCCCAGGACAGGTACAGCACGGGGTTAGATACAGAGTAAAGCTCCCTCTACACTGTCCCCATCAAACACACCCAGGACAGGTGCAGCACGGGGTTAGATACAGAGTAAAGCTCCCTCTACAATGTCCCCATCAAACACTCCCAGGACAGGTACAGCATGGGGTTAGATACAGAGTAAAGCTCCCTCTACACTGTCCCCATCAAACACACCCAGGACAGGTACAGCACGGGGTTAGATACAGAGTAAAGCTCCCTCCACACTGTCCCCATCAAACACACCCAGGACAGTTACAGCACGGGGTTAGATACAGAGTAAAGCTCCCTCTACACTGTCCCCATCAAACACTCCCAGGACAGGTACAGCACGGGGTTAGATACAGAGTAAAGCTCCCTCTGCACTTTCCCACATCAAAACACTCCCAGGATTGATACAGCATGGAGTTAGACACAGAGTAAAGCTCCCTCTACACTGTCGCCATTAAATACTCCCAGGACACATAGAGCAAGGCTTTAGATGCAGAGTAAAGCTGCGTCGACACTCCCCTTCATACACTCCCAGGACAGATACAGTGTTGAAGTTAACTGTCTGTCTGTTTCATTTCCATCTCCTCTGCACCCGCTCCCGAACACAAATAATTGTCTGGTAGAAAGTGAGAAGGAGCCTCGACAGAGAGGTTGGGAAGGATTGAATGGAGAGAGGCAGAAACCCTCAACACATTTCAAAACTACACTGATTTCCACTTGAAGGAATAACTTCTCTCCCCCAACACTACCCCGTCATTCTCGATAAGCCCATGCTGCCCGTGTTCTGTGATAAATTACACGCAAGTGAAAAGATTATTTTAAATAGTGGGGTTACATTTGCCACCCCCCAATCTGTAGGAACTGCTCCAGAGTCTATAGAATTTTGGAAGATGATCAGCAAAGCATCCAATATTTCCAGCGCCGCTTCCTTTAATACTCTGGGATGTAGATTATCAGGCCCTGGGGATTTGTCAGCCTTTAACCCCATTCATTCCCCCAGCACCATTTTCTTACTAATACTGATTTCCTTCAATTCAATTCCACACTCTCACTAAACCATTGGTTCCCTAACATTTCTGCCAGGTTATCTGTGCCTCTTTTGTGAAGACAGAACCAAAGTATATGTTCAATTCTTCTGCCAGTTCTTTGCTCCCCATTATAATTTCCCCGGAGAGATGGAGAGAGGCAGAGTCACTGAGAGATAGGGGTGAGATCGTAATGCAGAGAGTAACAGTGAGATATTCAGGTGGGTAAGCAGCTAATAGTGGGGTACAACAAGGATCACTCCAAAGCCACAGATATTGCCTCATGTTGCCGCTGTCGCCATTTACCTTAAATCAGCAACCTCTGCTTTCCAAGCGTTCCCCCAATGTGCCGATTATCTCAAAGCTGATCCTCTCAGTCCCGGGACAGCACTGCAGGAGTTCCTCAGGGTGAGTGTCCGAGGCCCCAACCATCTTCAGCTGCTCCATCACTGACCTTCCCTCCATAGGTGAGATGTTCGCTGATGATCGCAGCATTCACAACTCCTCAGATTGTGAAATAGTCAATGCCGGAATACTGAGCAGGACAGGCAGCATCTGTGTAAAGAGAAGCAGATTCTGGGACTGGGGGACTGAGAGACAGGAAGATAGTGAAACACACACAAACTCACTGACAACAAACGCAGTGATGCACAGACACACACACACACAGATACACGCACAGTCTCACACACACACACAGATAGAGAACAGTCCCACAGTCTCACTCACAATATCCTAATCTCCCTGGCATTAAGGGGCAATTTATCACGGCCAATCAACCTAACGCGCGCATCTTTGGAGTGTGGGAGGAAACCGGAGCACCAGGAGGAAACCCATGCAGACACGGTTAGAACGTGCAAACTCCACACAGACAGTGACCTGAGACCAGAATTGAACCCGGGTCCGTTGCGCTGTGAGGCAGCAGAGCTAACCACTGTTACACCCATGTTGGCCTTCATTGCAAGAGGATTGGAGTAGAAGAGCAAGGATGTCTTACTGCAGCTGGACAGAGCCTCGGTGAGACCACACCTGGAGTCTTGTGTACAGTGTTCCTCTCCTTATCTGAGGAAGGATGTACTTGCCACAGAGGGAGAGCAGTGAATGTTCACCAGACTGATTCCTGGGATGGCAGCATTGATGTCTGAGGGGAGATTGGGTCGGCTGGGCCTGTATTCACTGGAATGTAGAAGAGTGAGCGGGGATCTAATTGAAAGGTATAAAATTCTGACAGTGCTGGACAGGCTGGATACAGGGATATTGTTTCCTCCGGCTGGGGGTGTCTGGAACAAGGGGTCACAGTCTCAGGATACGGGGGAGGCCATTTGGGACTGAGATGAGGGGAAACCTCTTCACTCAGAGGGTGGTGAACCTGTGGAATTCTCTCCCACAGAAAGCTGTGGAGACCAAGTCACTGAATATATTTAAGAAGGAAAGAGATAGATTTCTAGACTCTAAAGGTGTCGAGGTGTATGGGGAGAGCGCTGGGGTATGGCATTGAGACAGAGGATCGGCCATGATAGCGTTGAATGGTGGGTCAGGCTCGAAGGGCTGAATGGCCTCCTCCTCCTCCTATTTTCTATGTTGATGTGACCGCCCCAAGTCTCTTTGGGCCTCCACTCTTTCCAGCCTTTCCCCATTCATAAAGCAATCTGTTCTATCCTTTTTAAAGTGGGTGACCACACAATTGTCTCCAATGAAATCCATCTTTCACTCTTTGAACCATTCAGTTAAGACAATTTACTTTAGGGCAGCATGGTGGCACAGTGGTTCGTACTGCTGCCTCACAGCGCCAGGGATCCGGGTTCAATTCCAGCCTCAGGTGACTGTGTGGAGTTTGCACATTCTCCCCGTGTCTGCGTGGGTTTCCTCCGGGTGCTCTGGTTACCTTCCACACTCGCAAGATATATAGATTAGATGGATTAGCAATGGGGTTATGGGGATAGGGCTGGGGTGAGGGCCTGGGTAAGATACTCTGTCATCAAGTCTGTGCAGACTCAATGAGCTGAATGCCCTCTTATGCTGTGGAATACCTCTTTGCCATTTGAAGCTTCTGGCTATAAGACTTAAAATGCTGCCTATTTCTGTGAAATGTAGCAAACTTTCTGTCTCATCACCGGGCGACATGATGGCACAGTGGTTAGCACTGCTCCGCCACAGCACCAAGGACCCACGTTCAATTCCAGCCTCGGGTGACTGTCTGTGTGGAGTTTGTACGTTCTCCCAGTGTCTGCGTGGGTTTCCTCCGGGTGCTCCGGTTTCCTCCCACACTCCAAAGATGTGCGGGTGAGGTTAATTGGCCGTGCTCAATTGCCCCTTATTGTTAGGGGGATTCAGGCCCGGGTGGTCTTGTTGTTGGGGGCAGGCTTGATGGGCCAAAGGACCTCCTTCTGCACTTTAGGGAATCTATGATGAACGGCATGGTGGCACAGTAGTTAGCACAGCGCCAAGAACCCAGGTTCAATTCCAGCCTCAGCTCGCTGTCAGTGTAGAGTTCTCCCAGTGTCTGCGTGGGTTTCCTCCGGGTGCTCCAGTTTCCTCCCACAGTCCAAACATGTGCGGGTTAGGTGGATTGGCCATGATAAATTGACCTTAGTGTCAGGGGATTAACAGGGTAAATATATGGGGTTACGGGAATCGGGCCTGGGTGGGATTGTGGTCGATGCAGACTCGATGGGCCGAATGGTCTGCCCTTTAGGGATTCTATGATTCTAGGATCTCAAATCATTGATAAATACGATGAAACTGAGACAGACACGGGGGCTTTGCAGCAGCAGACAGAATGGGAATCATTGCATCCTGCACCGAGTTTTATTACACAACCAATTTCAGAAAATTCACAACTCTAATTCACAACAGCAAAGTGTGGGATTGCAAACTTGGAATTATTAGCACAGGACTAAAGTTTAAAAGCTAAACACTGACATTCAGAAACAGGAGCTGGCCTCACATCTTCAATTCTGTGATTGTCCCCCATCTCCTGCTCTGAATATTACAATATCTCTGCCCCCTTCATGCGTCTGCAGACTTTGAAAGTTACTCAGACATCGGTGAAACTAATCTTTATCTCGGGGCATTTCCTGTGAAATATGCACCTTCTGCAACGAGACACAATCTAATTGACGCTTTCTGATACAATCTGAATCTCCTTTCAAACAACCTCCCAACCCCACTGTGCAGGAATGTCACCTTTTGTCACATTCCCCAACACAATTGTTGACACTTTACCAGGCAGGAAAAGTAGATTCAACTGACAGATTCTGAGCACCAGGTTGAATCTTTAAGATGTAAAAATGAACTGAAAGCCCAGGTCTCTCTGTTCCTGCATCCATTTTAACATTGACCCATTGATTTTAAATTGCTTCTCCTGTATAAAAATATCACCTATCAACCTCAGATTTAAACATTAATAAGCGACTGAGCATCAACTGCGAATTATAGAAGGTAGTTCCAAACTAATATCACAGCTGGTGTGGCAAAGTGTTTCTGAATTCCACTCCTACAAGTCTAAAATCCTCAACATTGTTTGAAATCCAATGTCCCCAAGTCCTGGACTCCCCAACCAGCAGGAAAAGTTGTTCTTTATCAGTCCTCTCCATTCCCCTTATTATCTTGAAGTGTTTGATCCAATCATCCCGTAGCCTAAATTCCAGCATTCCAGAGTAACACTTCAACTACACTTTTCAACAAACAATCCCAAACCAAATACAGAACAGGGTTCATAGAATCCTGCAGTGCAGGAGGCCATTCGGCCCATCGAGTCTGCACTGACCACAATCCCACCCAGGCCCCATCCCTATAATCCCATACATTTACCTCAGCTAATCCTCCTGACACTAAGGGACAATTTAGCTTGGCCAATCCACCTAACCTGTACACCTGATAGAAGTCTGCCAGATTATGAGGGGCATGGACAGAGTGGATAGTCAGAAGCTTTTTCCCAGGGTGGAAGAGTTATTACTCGGGGGCAGAGGTTTAAGGTGCGAGGGGCAAGGTTTAAAGGAGATGTGGGAGGAAAGTTCTTTTACACAGAGGGTGGTGGGTGCCTGGAACTCGTTGCCAGGGGAGGGAGTGGAAACGGATACGATAGTAACTTTTCAAGGGCGTCTTGACAAAGACATGAATAAGATGGGAATGGAGGGATATGGTCCCCGGAAGGGTAGGGGGTTTTAGTTCAGTCAGGCAGCATGGTCGGTGCAGGCTTGGAGAGCCGAAAGACCTGTTCCCGTGCTGTAATTTTCTTTGTTCTATCTTTGGAGTGTGGGATGAAACCGGAGCACCCGGAGGAAACCCACACAAAGACGGGAAGGACGTTCAAACTCCAGTCAGAAAGTGACCCATGCTGGGAATCGAAGTCGGGTCCCTGGCACTGTGAGGAAGCAGTGCTAACCCCTGCATCACTGTGCCACCCCCATATTGAAAACTTGGGTTCAAATTCAAGACAGCCGCAAATTCACTTTGAGAAAAGTTCCCTCTGCTGTGTCAAAGGAATTTTTAATTGAGGATTTTTATTTCTGGGAAACTGAACTCACATTGAACAGCATCCCAGTGTGGGATTTAAACTCTAGTTTGTTTCAGTCATGGGGAGAGAGATGGAGCGAGAGGGAGAGATACAGATACAGAGGCAGAGAGACACAGAAACAGGATGGGATAGTGCTGTACATGTTTCAGAGCTGACACTGAGACACACACGAGATGTACAATCGCAGACCAGAGTGAATCATTCTCTGTTACCTGCAGTGTCCTGGACATGGACAGAAGCTGACACTCAGACACACACAACAACAACTTGCATTTATATAGCACCTTGGACAGTATTATCCCAAGATGCTTCACACTCCCAGGACAGGTACAGCACAGGGTTAGATACAGAGTAAAGCTCCCTCTGCACTGTCCACATCAAACACGACCAGGACAGGTACAGAGTAAAGCTCCCTCTGCACTGTCCACATCAAACACACCCAGGACAGGTACCGCACGGGGTTAGATACAGAGTAAAGCTCCCTCTACACTGTCCCCATCAAACACTCCCAGGACAGGTACAGCACGGGGTTCGATACAGAGTAAAGCTCCCTCTATACTGTCCCCCATCAAACACTCCCAGGACAGGTACAGCACGGCGTTAGATACAGAGTAAAGCTCCCTCTGCACTGTCCACATCAAACACTCCCAGGACAGGTACAGCACGGGGTTAGATACAGAGTAAAGCTCCCTCTACACTGTCCACATCAAACACACCCAGGACCGGTACAGCACGGGGTTAGATACAGAGTAAAGCTCCCTCTGCACTGTCCACATCAAACACGACCAGGACAGGAACAGCACGGGGTTAGATACAGAGTAAAGCTCCCTTGAAATTCTCCCCATCAAACACTCCCAGGACAGGTACAGCATGGAGTTAGAAAAAGAGTAAAGCTCCCTCTCCACTGTCCCCATCAAAGACTCGCAGGACAGGTGCAGCACAGGGTTAGATACAGAGTAAAGCTCCCTCTGCACTGTCCACATCAAACACTCCCAGGACAGGTACAGCACGGGGTTAGGTACAGAGTAAAGCTCCCTCTACACTGTCCCGATCAAACACTCCCTGGACAGTACAGCACGGGGTTTGATGCAGAGTAAAGCTCCCTCTACACTGTCCCCATCAAACACTCCCAGGACAGGTACAGCACGGGTTGAGATACAGAGTAAAGCTCCCTCTACACTGTCCCCATCAAACACTCCCAGGACAGGTACAGCACGGGGTTAGATACAGGGTAAAGTTCCCTCTACACTGTCCCCATCAAACACTCCCAGGACAGGTACAGCACGGGGTGAGATACAGAGTAAAGCTCCCTCTACACTGTCCCCATCAAACACTCCCAGGACAGGAACAGCACGGGGTTAGATACAGAGTAATGCTCCCTCTACACTGTCCCCATCAAACACTCCCAGGACAGGTACAGCACGGGGTTAGATACAGAGTAAAGCTCCCTTGAAATTGTCCCCATCAAACACTCACAGGACAGGTACAGCACGGGGTTAGATACAGAGTAAAGCTCCCTCTACACTGTCCACATCAAGCACGACCAGGACAGGTACAGCACGGGCTTAGATACAGAGTAAAGCCCCCTCTACACTGTCCCCATCAAACACACCCTGGACAGGTACAGCACGGGTTTAGATACAGAGTAAAGCTCCCTCTACACTGTCCCCATCAAACACTCCCAGGACAGGTACAGCACGGGTTTAGATACAGAGTAAAGCTCCCTCTACACTGTCCCCATCAAACACTCCCAGGACAGGTACAGCACGGAGTTAGATACAGAGTAAAGCTTCCTCTGCACTGTCCCCATCAAACACTCCCTGGACAGGTACAGCACAGGGTAATATACAGAGTAAAGCTCCCTCTGCACTGTCCCCATCAAACACACCCAGGACAGGTACAGCACGGGGTTAGATACAGAGTAAAGCTCCCTCTGCACTGTCCCCATCAAACACACCCAGGACAGATACAGCACGGGGTTAGATACAGAGTAAAGCTCCCTCTACACTGTCCCCATCAAACACACCCAGGACAGATACAGCACGGGGTTAGATACAGAGTAAAGCTCCCTCTGCACTATCCCCCATCAAACACTCGCAGGACAGGTACAGAGTAAAGCTCCCTCTACACTGTCCACATCAAACACGACCAGGACAGGTACAGCACAGGGTTAGGTACAGAGTAAAGCTCCCTCTACACTGTCCCTATCAAACACTCCCTGGACAGTACAGCACGGGGTTTGATGCAGAGTCAAGTTCCCTCTACACTGTCCCCATCAAACACTCCCAGGACAGACACAGCATGGGTTTAGATACAAAGTAAAGCTCCCTCTCTCCTGTCCCCATCAATCACTTCCAGGACAAGTACAGCATGGGCGAGGTACAGGGTAAAGCTCCCTCTCCGCTGTCCCCATCAAACACTCCCAGGACAGGTACATCACGGGGTTAGATACAGAGTAAAGCTCCCTTGAAATTGTCCCCATCAAACACTCCCAGGACAGATAAAGCATGGAGTTAGAAAAAGAGTAAAGCTCCCTCTAAACTGTCCCCATCAAACATGCGCAGGACTTGTACAGCATGGGGTAGATACAGAATAAAGCTCCCTCTCCACTGTCCCCATCAAACACTCGCAGGACAGGTACAGCACGGGGTTAGATACAGAGTAAAGCTCCCTCTACACTGTCCCCCATCAAACACTCCCAGGACAGGTACAGCACGGGGTTAGATACAGAGTAAAGCTCCCTCTACACTGTCCCCATCAAACACTCCCAGGACAGGTACAGCACGGGGTTAGATACAGAGTAAAGCTCCCTCTACACTGTCCCCATGAAACACTCCCAGGACAGGTACAGCACGGGGTTAGATACAGAGTAAAGCTCCCTCTACACTGTCCCCATGAAACACTCCCAGGACAGGTACAGCACGGGGTCAGATACAAAGTATAGCTCCCTCTATCCTGTCCTGGGAATACAGCCCTCGTTTGTGTCTCCATAGCTGCGTATCTGTCACATTTAAAATACTAACGTTACTTTAGTGAAGAGACAACTCTGTCAGAAATATCTCAGTGCTGCGTTCACACGAAATGGCCACTGGGAAGAAACACCAAATGGCTGCCTGATATTTGTGGATATTTTTCAGATATTCCCAGAAAGGGAGAGATGGACAGAAGACACAGACACAGAGAGTGAGAAAAAGAGAGAGACACAGATTGATGGAGGTATAAAAGGTTTCCCTTTACCTGCACATGATTTAACTTGTTCCCAGTTGGTTTATGGATTCTCTCCTCAACTTATTGTCCAAAGTGCATCACTTCACATTTCTCAGTGTTGAAGTTAACTGTCTGTCCGTTTCATTTCAATCTCCTCTGCACCCGCTCTCGAACACAAATCATTGTCTGGTAGAAAGTGAGAAGGAGCCTCGGCAGAGAGGTTGGGAAGGATTGAATGGGGAGAGGCAGAAACCCTCAACACATTTCAAAACTACACTGATTCCCACTTGAAGGAATAACTTCTCCACCCCAACACTATCCCGTCATTCTCGATAAGCCCATGCTGCCCGTGTTCTGTGATAAATTACACGCAAGTGAAAAGATTATTTTAAATAGTGGGGTTACATTTGCCACCCCCCAATCTGTAGGAACTGCTCCAGAGTCTGTCCAGAGTTGGGAAGTAGGTTAAAAAGTAGGGTCACTAGGGTGGCCATCTCTGGGCTGCTCCCAATGCCTCGTGCCAGTGAGGCTAAGAATAGGGAGTTGGTTCAAATGAATGCTTGGCTAAAGGACTGGTCCAGGAGGGAGGGCTTCATTTTCATAGATCAATGGGAGGTTTTCAGGAGAGGATGGCACCTGTACAAGAAGGACGGGTCACAACTAAGTTGGAAGGGCACAAATATCCTGGCTGGGAGCTTTGCTAGTGCAGTTCGGGGGGGTTTAAACTAGTATGGCAGGGGGGTGGGGATCAAACTATTAGGTCTATAAGTGTGGTGGCTGGGGACGAGCTTGGGGCTGGGACAAGGCTGGCAAAGAAGAAGAGCACTCTGGGGGAGGACGACCTCACTGAGCCTGGGGGTCTGGAGTGCTTATACTTCAATGCAAGGAGCGTAGCAGGTAAAACAGACGAACTTGGGGCCTTAATGCGCACGAGGAATTTGGATGTGGTTGCGGTGACAGAGACTTGGTTGAAAGAGGGACAGGACTGGCAGCTGAATATTCCAGGGTACAAGTGTTTTAGGCGAGACAGAGGAGGGGCCAAAAGAGATGGGGGAGTAGCGGTATTGGTTGGAGAGCATATTACAGCGGTGCAGAGGGAGGACAATTCAGAGGGGTCGTGTAGCGAGTCACTCTGGGTGGAGCTTAGAAACAGGAAAGGCGCAATCACTATGTTGGGGGTGTACTACAGGCCCCCCAACAGCCCAAGGGAAGTGGAAGAATGGATATGTCAGGAGATACTGGATAGGTGCAGGAAAAATAGGGTTGTTGTAGTGGGAGACTTCAATTTCCCTGGTATAGACTGGAAATCGCTGAGGGCAGGGACTCTGGATGGGGAGGAATTTGTAAAATGTGTACAGGAGGGTTCGTTGGAACAATATGTGGACAGCCCGACTAGAGAGGGGGCTATACTGGACCTGGTACTGGGGAATGAGCCCGGTCAGGTCTTCAAAGTTTTGGTTGGGGAACATGTGGCAAATAGTGACCACAATTCTGTTAGCTTTAGGATAGTGATGGAAAAGGATGAGTGGTGTCCCAAGGGTAAGGTGTTGGATTGGGGGAAGGCTAACTTTATTGGGATCAGGCAGAAATTGGCAGCTCTTGAATGGGAGAGGCTGTTTGAGGGTAAATCCACATCTGGTATGTGGCAGTCTTTTAAGGAACGGTTGTTAGGGCTTCAGGACAAGCATGTGCATGTAAAAAAGAAGGATAGGAAGGGTAGGATTAGAGAACCGTGGATAACCAGGGAAATTGAGGGACTGGTCAAAAGGAAAAGAGAGGCATATATTAGGTCCAAGCAGCTAAAAACGGAGGGAGCTCTGGAGGAGTACAATGAAAGTAGGAAAATACTCAAACGGGGAATTAGAAGAGCAAAAAGGGGCCACGAAATGTTCTTGGCAGACAGGATTAAGGAGAATCCAAAGGCATTTTATTCATACGTTAGGAACAAAAGGGTTGTTAGGGAAAAAATCGGACCTCTCAGGGACAAAAGTGGGGACTTATGCTTGGAGCCCAAAGAAGTAGGGGAGATCCTAAATGAATACTTTGCGTCGGTATTCACAAAGGAGAGGGATGTGTTGACTGGGAGTGTCTCTGAGGGGAGTGTTGAACCGTTGGAGAAAATCTCCATTACAAAGGAGGAAGTGTTAGGTTTGTTAGAGAATATAAAGACTGACAAATCCCCAGGGCCTGATGGAATCTATCCAAGGCTGCTCAGGGAGATGAGAGGTGAAATCGTTGGGCCTCTGACGCAAATCTTTGTCTCGTCACTGGACGCAGGTGAGGTCCCAGAGGATTGGAGGATAGCCAATGTGGTCCCGTTATTTCAGAAGGGTAGGAAGGATAACCCGGGTAATTATAGGCCGGTGAGCATGACGTCCGTGGTGGGGAAGTTGTTGGAGAAGATTCTTAGAGATAGGATGTATGCGCATTTAGAAAGGAATAAACTCATTAACGATAGTCAACATGGTTTTGTGAGAGGGAGGTCATGCCTCACTAACCTGGTGGTGTTTTTTGAAGAAGTGACCAAAATGGTTGACGAAGGAAGGGCCGTGGATGTTGTCTATATGGACTTTAGTAAAGCGTTTGACAAAGTCCCTCACGGTAGGCTAGTGAAAAAGGTTGGATCCCATGGGATAAAGGGGGAGGTGGCTAGATGGGTGGAGAACTGGCTTGGTCATAGAAGACAGAGGGTGGTAGTGGAAGGGTCTTTTTCCGGCTGGAGGTCTGTGACGAGTGGTGTACCGCAGGGCTCTGTATTGGGACCTCTGCTGTTTGTGATTTATATAAATGATCTGGAAGAAGGAGGAACTGGGGTGATCAGTAAGTTTGCGGACGACACAAAACTGGCAGGACTTGCAGATAGTGAGGAACATTGTCAGAGGCTACAGAAGGATATAGATAGGCTGGAAATTTGGGCAAGGAAATGGCAGATGGAGTTCAATCCTGATAAATGCGAAGTGATGCATTTTGGTGGGAATAATGTAGGGAGGAGCTACACGATAAATGGAAGAACCATAAAGGGTGTAGAGACGCAGAGGGACCTGGGTGTGCAAGTCCACAGATCTTTGAAGGTGACGTCGCAGGTGGAGAAGGTGGTGAAGAAGGCATATGGCATGCTTGCCTTTATAGGACGGGGCATAAGTTGGGGTCTGATGTTGCAGATGTATAGAACGTTGGTTCGGCCGCATTTGGAATACTGCGTCCAGTTCTGGTCGCCACACTACCAGAAGGACGTGGAGGCTTTGGAGAGAGTACAGAGGAGGTTTACCAGGATGTTGCCTGGTATGGAGGGGCTTGGTTATGAGGAGAGATTGGGGAAACTGGGGTTGTTCTCCTTGGAAAGACGGAGGATGAGGGGAGACTTAATAGAGGTGTATAAAATTATGAAAGGCAAAGATAGGGTGAACGGTGGGAAGCTTTTCCCCGGGTCGGTGGTGACGTTCACGAGGGGTCACAGGTTCAAGGTGAAGGGGGGGGAGGTTTAACACAGATATCAGAAGGACATATTTTACACAGAGGGTCGTGGGGGCCTGGAATGTGTTGCCGGGCAAGGTGGTGGAGGCGGACACACTGGGAACATTTAAGACTTATCTAGACAGCTATATGAACGGAGTGGGAATGGAGGGATACAAAAGAGTGGTCTAGTTTGGACCAGGGAGCGGCGCGGGCTAATTGTTCCTTGTTTCTCGTTTCAAGGCTTCATTCTATGATCATCTTGCTGGTGCCAGTACAGAGCGAGACTGCGGATAGTTGGGAACCTGTCTCGGGGGCAGGGAATTCATATGGTGTCGTGGAAGTGGAAATGACTAGGGTTGGGAAGCATTTTCCGATCGGGGCCATTGTGATCTCCTGGACTCGTTTCGATCGCCTCAGGGGGTCGGAGAGGAATTTCCCAGATTTTTTTCCCCATATTGGCCCTGGGGTTTTTCACTCTGGGTTTTCGCCTCTCCCTGGAGATCACATGGTCTGGAATGGGGGGGTGGGGGTGAGTTAATAGGTTGTAATGAACAAAGCATCGTAGCTGTGAGGGACAGCTCGGTGGATAGGATATTGGTATGTAGATAGGCTGGAAAATTGGGCGGGGATCCTGGATTCAGGATTCAATCCTAGACCGGGGAGCGGCGCGGGCTTGGAGGGCCGAAGGGCCTGTTCCTGTGCTGTATTGTTCTTTGTTCTTGTCTATAGAATTTTGGAAGATGACCAGCAATGCATCCAATATTTCCAGCGCCGCTTCCTTTAATACTCTGGGATGTAGATTATCAGGCCCTGGGGCTTTGTCAGCCTTTAACCCCATTCATTCCCCCAGCACCATTTTCTTACTAATCCTGATTTCCTTCAATTCAATTCCACACTCTCACTAAAGCATTGGTTCCCTAACATTTCTGCCAGGTTATCTGTGCCTCTTTTGTGAAGACAGAACCAAAGTATATGTTCAATTCTTCTGCCATTTCTTTGCTCCCCATTATAATTTCCCCGGAGAGATGGAGAGAGGCAGAGTCACTGAGAGATAGGGATGAGATAGTAATGCAGAGAGTAACAGTGAGATATTCAGGAGGGCAAGCAGCTAATAGTGGGGTACAACAAGGATCACTCCAAAGCCACAGATATTGCCTCATGTTGCCGCTGTCGCCATTTACCTTAAATCAGCATCCTCTGCTTTCCAAGCGTTCCCCCAATGTGCCGATTATCTCAAAGCCGATCCTCTCAGTCCCGGGACATCACTGCAGGAGTTCCTCAGGGTGAGTGTCCGAGGCCCCAACCATCTTCAGCTGCTCCATCACTGACCTTCCCTCCATAGGTGAGATGTTCGCTGATGATCGCAGCATTCACAACTCCTCAGATTGTGAAATAGTCAATGCCGGAATACTGAGCAGGACAGGCAGCATCTGTGTAAAGAGAAGCAGATTCTGGGACTGGGGGACTGAGAGACAGGAAGATAGTGAAACACACACAAACGCAGTGATGCACACACATAGATACACGCACAGTCTCACACACAGACACACACACACATAGTTACACGCACAGTCTCACACACACACACACATAGATACACGCACAGTCTCTCACACACACAGATAGAGAACAGTCCCACAGTCTCACTCACAATATCCTAATCTCCCTGGCATTAAGGGGCAATTCATAACGGCCAATCAACCTAACGCGCGCATCTTTGGAGTGTGGGAGGAAACCGGAGCACCCGGAGGAAACCCACGCAGACACGGGGAGAACGTGCAAACTCCACACAGGCAGTGACCCGAGACCAAAATTGAACC
The DNA here is from genome assembly GCF_964213995.1 of Mustelus asterias. NCBI lineage: Eukaryota > Metazoa > Chordata > Chondrichthyes > Carcharhiniformes > Triakidae > Mustelus > Mustelus asterias. Next base: position 138,867 of record NW_027590311.1, on the reverse strand, counting down.
CGGGTCCGTTGCACTGTGAGGCAGCAGAGCTAACCACTGTGACACCCATGTTGGCCTTCATTGCAAGAGGATTGGAGTAGAAGAGCAAGGATGTCTTACTGCAGCTGGACAGAGCCTCGGTGAGACCACACCTGGAGTCTTGTGTGCAGTGTTCGTCTCCTTATCTGAGGAAGGATGTACTTGCCACAGAGGGAGAGCAGTGAATGTTCACCAGACTGATTTCTGGGATGGCAGCATTGATGTCTGAGGGGAGATTGGGTCGGCTGGGCCTGTATTCACTGGAATGTAGAAGAGTGAGCGGGGATCTAATTGAAAGGTATAAAATTCTGACAGTGCTGGACAGGCTGGATACAGGGATATTGTTTCCTCCGGCTGGGGGTGTCTGGAACAAGGGGTCACAGTCTCAGGATACGGGGGAGGCCATTTGGGACTGAGATGAGGGGAAACCTCTTCACTCAGAGGGTGGTGAACCTGTGGAATTCTCTCCCACAGAAAGCTGTGGAGACCAAGTCACTGAATATATTTAAGAAGGAAAGAGATAGATTTCTAGACTCTAAAAGTGTCGAGGTGTATGGGGAGAGCGCTGGGGTATGGCATTGAGACAGAGGATCGGCCATGACAGTGTTGAATGGTGGGTCAGGCTCGAAGGGCTGAATGGCCTCCTCCTATTTTCTATGTTGATGTGACCGCCCCAAGTCTCTTTGGGCCTCCACTCTTTCCAGCTTTTCCCCATTCATAAAGCAACGTGTTCTATCCTTTTTAAAGTGGGTGACCACACAATTGTCTACAATGAAATCCATCTTTCACTCTTTGATCCATTAGCTTCAGACATGAAGATTTGTTTGTCATTTGAAGCTTCCAGCTACAATGCTGCCAATGCTGCCTGTTTGTGTGCACTGTGGCAAACTTTCTATCTCATCATCTTAAACCCTTACTAAATACGGGAACACATCGCCCACCTTTGGACAGGAAGAGATCATTTTGGCATGGCCAATCCACCTAACCTTCGCATCTTTGGACACTCGGGGCGGGATTTCCTGTCTTGGGGCGAGGGTGGCTGAGGTGATTTAGTCATGGTGAATACACGGGGCTATGGGGATAGGGTGGAGGGGACAGGATAGGGTGGAGGGGAGGGCCTGGATAGGCTGCTCTTTTGGAGAGTCAGTGCAGAATCGATGGGCTGAATGGCCTCCTTCTGCACTGTCGGGATTCTATGAGAGACTTTGGCATGGTCCTGCCCTGCCTGTTACAATTTCCAAGGTGGGCGGGATGGGAAACTTCCACAGTTGGTGTCAATTTAGCACGGCCAATCCACCTAACCTATTCATCTTTGGGCACTAAGTGGCAACGTAGCATGGTCAATTCAC